>NC_058081.1:305429931-305744273 GCF_014858855.1 Bufo gargarizans
TCATTTGTTCCCCCCCCCCCCCCCCCAGGATATCTAAGTTTTAATAAGGCTAAAACCTGAAACTAAACCAAATGGGAAATACCTTAATAACAGGACTTAGTAATTCTATGAAATTCCTGCCCTCAAGTACTGTCTGTTCTTTCTTTTTACCATCCATACACAATGTTGGGATGTCCAGGAGACCTCCTGGCTGGATGGTGCCATGTACTGTAGGTCGCATCATAGTGGCAGGCTTCAACTGGCTGCCACAAACACATGGTGAATAGACAGGTAGGTTACTGGAACAGAACAGCACTTGGTATTTTTTTTTTTTTTACCTTTTAGCCCATATTTAAATGCTGGACTGTTAAGTTAGCCTTTGATGCCACTGAAATGTCATGAGGTAATCACAGAGGTTGAAGACCTATTTAGATGGGCAGATTATGCCTAAATATTCATACAAATGCTTGGTCCCTAAAACTGTCCCGAGTAATTGTGTAATAAGCCAAGTGCTTATTTGTCAGGTGATCCATTGATTATGTGGCACATAAAATAATTTTCTTTCAGCAATATCACACTGTGTGAACAGGGATGTGCTACTGACAAGCAATATATCTGTGTGGAGGAGAAGGATCATCATGCTTAGTAAAGTGCTGAATACTGAAGACAGACTCTCCTTAGCAATGCTGTTACAGCTTTGCTAAGAAGACTCTTTACAAACTCTTTCCAAGAATTGAAGGAGCGCAGTGAGGGCATAACTGCTGTGAGGGGGCACAATGTGGGCATAACTACTGATAGGGTGAAAAATGAAGGCATAACAACTGTGATGGGGAACAATCTTTGAAAGTATGGGGACAGTCAAACACACACACACACACACACAGTTCCAAGTACAAAGAAACATATTTTCCTAATAAAGTATATTGCTTGTTTAACACCACTGTCACTACGCTTCAAAGAATTACTGTAATTTCACACATTTTCATTTCATAGAGAATGGTGTAACTAGCAAATTTTTAAATCACTTCATTTAAAAAGTATGCCTACTTCCACCTTAAAAAGCTGTAAAGTCATGGCCACTATGGGTCTCACTTGCATACCAGTGCCTGTTGTCAGGCAAAATCTGTCCCTAGTAACAGAGACAGCTTATAGGAAATGAGGCGTGTCAGAGATAGCTGAGCTCTTGAGCCTGACAAAAGAACTGCTTCTACACAGCTTCTGAACATCACAGGAGCCTCCGGCCTTACTGTAACTGTGATGTATCCATGCTTATCTGTTCTGTGAGCTCAGAGCTGAAAAAAAAACATAGTGGGGAGTAAGGGAAAGGATGTCACAGCAGAACAGTGATGGCAGAAGGGAGACGCCCCCTGCTTCTGATTGAAATGCATCTAGCCGTGCAGCTGAAACAAGGCATAATATAGCTTAAAAAACATCAGGGAAGAACTGTTCTTTCACAGTTATGATTGCACAAAGAAGCACAGCCATTATGCAACCTTTTTTTTTAAGGCTGGGTTTTCATGTTTAAGCATTTGAAGCCCAAGCCAGTAATGGATCTTTAATGGAGGATACATATACAGTAAAGACTTTTTAAATCCATTTCTTCGTGACTTTGGTTTCAAAAATACAATTAAAAAAAACTAAAAGTGGAAACCCAGCCTCAATACGTACGTAAATGTGTATAAATTTGTCACATCTGTTGCTTACCATGCTATGTGTCGCCAGATAGTACTACATTGCACAGTACTAATACTACACCACCTAGTGGTCAAACAGGAAAGTAAAAAATGCTTGCAAGTAACAGTGCATTTATCTTTGCATTGCAATATAATGCTAATGAGATGTTATATGGCATCAGCCGTGACATTTGTACCACCTTCATTTTTAGATGTCACATGGCAGCGCTGTGGGTCTAACTTGAGATAGCACCACCCTGTTTGTAATAACCAATCGGGGTCATTTCCGGGTCCGTTATTGCACCTCCAGGTACAATGGACAAATGAAGTGTAAAAAATTTACATTTATAGCTAATTTATAGCTAAAGGAAACAAAATTATCAAGAGAAAGTGAAATGTCTTCTAGTTTGTATGTGTGATACATTGACAAACCTTGACATTTATTCAGAAATCAAGGAGTTAATGGTGATTATATTATATTGTACTCCACTTAACCTGCAGTTCATGTTGTGCTGTAAAGATTAGCACATTGGTGAACTGAGGTAGCTTTTTTTTTTATTCTTTTCCAGACAAAGAACTCATTGAAAACATCCAACCAGATTATCTGTATGGCAGCAGGCTTATCATTCATAATACGTTACATTTTACTCCACTCCCTTCATTTTTCTGCCACACATAATGTTTCTTTTCATTTTACAACTGTACTAGATCAAAGCTGTAAAAAGACAGAAATGACCTCGAAGGTTGAATATACAGTACTACTTGTATAAGATGTGTGGCATTCATTGCTTTGTCCCCGATGATCTTATATAGGATATAGAGCACTCTCCTGATAAACCTAAAAACATCCGTATTTTCAATGGCAGAGTAAGACAAAGCAGTATTGGTTCGACAGAATTTTTGCCATCTGGCCTCAGCTTTAGGCTGATAAAAGAGGCTGCTGCTTGAAATAATTTTTCATGGTAGGTGCAACCATTCTCAAACACTTCTTTGGTGTCAGTTTTCATATTTTTTTATCACAATGAGACCTGATTCTTTCCATGCAGCTACCAGATGCCTGCCAATACATTCTCTTTTGTATATTCTCCCACCTCATCAGACAAATATCTTTCTATTTTCCCATATGTTTTTCTTTCAGTGGAGACACGGATTTTCAAGGGCTGGAAGCCTCTAGATGTTCTTCACTTACCTCTAGGCACACCTAATTTGTCTCAACTGTTACTTTATTTACACAAAGCTACACTTTCATTACATCTTTATATCTGAATATGCATAAAATTTCCGTAAGAAAAAAATCTTCATTGCATAAAATAATTTTATTTCCTAAAAGTTCTTGTTTTGAGGGTGTGTGCTTGTTTATGGTTGGCTAAAACTAGAAGTGGATTCAAAAGAAATGACTATGGCTACTTTCACACTAGCGTTCTCCTTTTCCGGCGCTGAGTTCCGTCCTAGGGGCTCAAGTCCAGAAAAGAACTGATCAGTTTTATCCTAATGCATTCTAAATGGAGAGCAATCCGTTCAGGATGCATTAGGATGTCTTCAGTTCACTCTTTTTGACTGATCAGGCTTTTCAGAAAACCGTAGCATGTTGTATTTTTACCTCCGGCCAAAAATCCGGAACACTTTGACTGAACGCCGGATCCGGCCTTTTTCCCATTGACTTGCTATAACGCCGTGTTTTCCGTCAAACCGGATTCGGCTTTTGCATGTTAAACCCAAAAAATGTGAAAAAAAAGTTAAAGTCCATAAATGGCGGATCCGTTTTTTCCAATGCATTTTTTCATTGTGATCAAAATCCTGATCAGGATTCAAATGTAATCAGTTTTCACATGTTTTTCCGGATCCGGCGGGCAGTTCCGGTGACGGAATTGAACGCCGGATTCAAACAACTCTAGTGTGAAAGTAGCCTATAAAGGACTTCTCCTCCTTTTTGTATTCAGTAATATGGTTGCCCATACAGACATTAGTGCATGGTAAGTATTACTTTGGTGTTGAGCAAAAAAAAAAAAAAAGCTAGACAATACTCATTAAGAATAAGACCACCAACATAATGCAATTGATTTTATGCCTAATTGTTTGCACAATTGATCTTGCCCATCAGCATGCCAGACTTAACTAGGGAGTTGTGTAATTGGCAAATTACTGCAATTATTGCTCAATCCATAAGAATAACAATGTAGTTTTCTTTGTTGATATTGTAGCTATAAACAGTAAGGTTTTTAAGGAATGACCTTTGTTTAATTTTTTTTCCATAAATCAATAATACAAGAAATGTTAAACTTTGTACTATAACTTATTACAAAAAAGTGTCTTTCTTCACTTATCAGACTCCTCTCCTTTTCCTCTCTATGTACAGTACAGTGATCATTCACTGTCTATTCAGCGGTATAACCTTTATTCACTGAGACAGAGATAAAGATGGATTATAAACTGAGATATGAGGTTACAGCTGCTGACCATGGAAGTTTATGGAGAGATGAGGGTAAGGAGAAGGAGGAAGCTGATGGAGAGGAAGAAAGGCACAGGACAGGATCACCATTAAAGGGGTTGTCTTGGCTTTTAATATTGATGACTTATCCAACACCCTGCACCCCCGCCGATCAGCTGTATAAGACAGCGCACGCAGTGTGCACGTGCTGTCTCCCGTCTCTGAGCAGGAAGGACCCCAACGATCTGATATTGATAACCTATCCTGAGGATACGTCATCAATATTAAAAGTCTGGGCAACCACTTTAAGATTATAATGCAGTGAGATGAAAAGCAGTCTTGTTTGCGCAGCCATATATGTTTTAACTTGTTATAACAAACACATTTTGACTACAAACCTTTGCAAACAAACAGGTTTCTGTTTTTTCACATGTTTTTAAAGAAATAGCTCAACCAGAATATCGGGTCCAAAACTGTTTAGTTAATTAGGTTATCCTGTGATTAATGTAAAAAATTAGGATCAGAAATCATATAGTACATTACAACCTCTTTTTAACAAAGCTAGAACCAGCTCTGTACCTCACATGGATCCAGAGATCTCCCCATTCATTGCTCTGCTAGATTTATATCAAGCTGATGGCTAAAGGGGAGTGTCTTTTCTGCTGCAGCTGAGGAGGCGTGTCCATGCTCTCCCCATCACAACAAGGAGGCGTGTCCATGCTCTCCCTATCACAACAAGGAGGCGTGCCCATGCTCTCCCTATCACAGCTGAGGGGGGCAGGTGAAGGATGGAACTGAGCATGTGAGTCCTTCTCAGTGAGCAGGTCAAAGAAATAAGAAAAAAAACAGGTGGGTATACAAACTTTTTAAATGCATGCAATTACAAAAGTATTCAGATCCAGGTGCTGGTTTGAAAACTGTAGAATATTTTTGTGGGACAACCTCTTTAAGTGAGGGGGTTAAAATAAGCTACTGCTAGACATTCCAATGCCCTCTTCAGTTCTTGAAGGTGATATGGTGAGAGCAGAATAAATGGGCAAGTGTAGGCAGGGCCGGTGCAAGGATTTTTGCCAACACAAGCGAAGCTACATTTTGGCGCCCCCCCCTGCAGCTCACCTGGCCCTGGTCCCATCTACAGCAGCTGGCTTCTCCTCTGTGTGGTCCTGCTATCTTCTCTCTGCTTCAGACAATCGCTGGTTTGAGGACCGTATTTTTCACCCTATAAGATGCACCGGCCCATAAAACACACCTATGTTTTAGAGGAGGATAATAAGAAAAAAAATATTTTCCATTGCACCTCAGGTCAGACCAGCAATCAGACCTCCAGTGTTAATCAAACCTCAGATCAGACCTCCAATGCCTCAGATCAGCCCCCCATGTCAGCAATCAGCCCCCCATGTCAGCCATCAGCCCCCATCCATCAGCCCCCCATGACAGCCATCAACCCCCATGTCAGTCATCATGCCCCCATGTCAGCAATCGTGCCCCCATGTCAGCCATCTGCTCCCATCATGTCAGCCATCATGCCCCTCCATGTCAGCCATCAGCGCATATAAAATAAAATAAAAATACCTTACCTTTCCTGCTCCTGGATGCAGCTGCTCCTCACCACCAGCGCTCTCGTTCTTCTTCCTGGTTCTCAGCTGTCAGCTGTGAAGGCTGTGCACAGTGAGGTCACATGGTGCGCAGCCCTTTACAGCAGACAGCCGAGCGGAGGACCAGGAAGCGGGGAGTACAGATCATTCACCACTTCCCGGTCCTCCTGTACTAATGAAGCGCTTCCAAAATGGAAGCACTCCATTAGTATTCGCCCCATAAGGCCCAGAGGTGAAAAATACAGGGTATTTAAAAAAAAAAAGTTTCATTTTTCCGCCCCCCCCTCTTTGCGCCCTAAGGCAGCCGCTTGGTCTGCCTTATTATAGCACCGGCCCTGAGTGTAGGGACCTAAAACCTCCCCAAAAATTGGCCAAAATGTGATGTTAGATGACTGGGTGAGAGCATCTCCAAAATGGCTGGTGTGGTGTTTTAAATATTTAGTGGTTAGTAGCTGCCAAAAGTGATCTAAGAAAGGACAGCTGGAGAGCCAGTGGCATAACCATGGGCACCCAAGGCTCCTTGATGCATGTGAGGAGCCAAGACTAGTCCAGCTGGTCTAATCCCACAGAAGCACAAATTGCTGAGAAAGTGAATGCTGGTGATAATAGAAAGGTGTTAGAATGAACACATGGTGATTCACCTACAATGGGCTCACAAGTATCATTACTGGACCATGGAGCAATGGTCTGATGAACCACAATTATGTTCACTACAGAAAAGATCTCATGTCCCTGTCTTGAAATTGCTTCTCACAGATCAATAATATCTAGTAGCATAAGTGCATCCGTGAAATAATAATGTAATACGGTACTTTTATATAACTGTGATGAGTATAGTAAAGGGGTAAATAGGATTTTGCCTAGGTACTAAATTCCTCTGTTAGTGCAGAGGAGGTCAAGTGTACAAATCTGACAAAGTAACGTATACTTATTTATTTACATAATTCATATTTTTGTCTTTGACAATATGTAAAGATTGCTCAATTGATTTCAGCACATCAAAGAGACTTCTTGAATGCTCACTCAGGGAAGAATGTAACAACTGTGTTTAATGTATCAACTGTTTTCCTTTGTAATGGACATGACAGGCAAGATCGTGTACTCTAATCACTCACTGAGAGTTACATCACTGGGATGCCAATGGTTCACATCAATTCACACCAACACTACTGCCGATAAATGCCGTTTGTTATCATACCTTGGGATTTCCAGCTTCATCTGTTAGTGAGCAACCAAAACAGGATTTTTATTAAGTAATTGGATTTTCACATTGTGTGTGGAATAACATATATGTCTAAAAGATTTATAGTACATATAGAACATGATGTATACAAGATGATCATTTGAATGGGCAGTTTAATCTGATTTGCATGGCTCTTTCTTCAGGTTTTTGTTAGAAGGAATAAAACCATGTGTTGCTCTTTAAAGATGAGTGAATTGGGCCAATGGAATTACAAAATGCCAGGAAAGCCAATTTTCACATATTTGCAACTCTAGCGCTCTATGAACTTGGTTTATATGTCCTACATCTAGTAAATATTCCCCCACTTACCGTACTTTTTTGCCGTCTACATATTTATGACCTTATTTCCAATAGACCCTTAACGCATTCTGAGTGGTAATTAAACTTAACATAAAAATGCAAAGAAAGAAGTAGTAACTAACAATGGTTTTCCTGTGCTTTGTATTGCAGGGTCCAGATATTTTTTTACTAAAAGGTCTGCCACAGAGACCTGTGGTTCAACTGTTGATAATTTTTATTTTACTGTACAGTGTCCTTTGAAAGTATTCCCCCCACACTGGATGTTTGTCCTGTTTTGTTGCATTACAGTTTGGAATTACCATAGATTTTAATTTACATTTAATGTAATGGACCTAAGAAAATAGTCCAAGCTGTTATAGCAAAGTACAAAAATAACCTTGTTTCAAAAGTTGCTAAATAAATAAAAAGTGAAAAGCATATGTATTCACCTACTTTGCAATGAAACCTCAAAATAAGGTCTGGTCCAACATGAAGACCATGGAGCTCTCCAAACAGGTCAGAGACAAAGTTGTAGAGAGGTATAGATCACAGTTGGTGCTGCGCTGGCACGGGCTCTGCACTACTCACCCACATGGCTCTCCTATCTCACCAGCAGTCTAGTCCTGATTCCCTGCCAACCACCCTATCTCCAGCCACTGGCACGTCATGTGTATCTTATGCAGGCTTTGGTCTATGTGTCTTATCCTTGGCAAAGGCCTCCCTCTTGGGCTTTTAAAGGGCTAGTCTGCATCCAAATTATTCCCCAACATTTGGCTGGCTGCCCAAGGGTATATAACGCATCTTCCTCAAGACTGAGCTTTAGGTTCCTAGTCTCTAGTTAGCAGCAAAGGTGTTAATCTTGTCTGACTACCCGTGTTACATACTCCTGTCAGAAAACTGACTCTGAATTCTAGCCACCTGCCCTGCTTGTTTTTTGGATTGTCCTACTGCTGCCTGCCCTGACCTCTGACTTGTCTCACAAATACGCTTGTATGCTGTTTGTCTTGGCCTTGGCCTGTCTCTAAACTATGTATGTTGCCTGACCTGCTTTTGTGCTTCGTACTGGTGTCTCTGACCCCCGTGGTTCAGTTGCCAACCACAACTCATGAAGTAGAGGCTTGTAGGTTCCCCATGCAGTGAAGTCCAGATTTCTGTATAGGGGTTAAAGGATGAATTCTGGGGGACTGCCAGGATAAGGCTCTTAGAGCTTGCCCTAAGACAAACCGGTTGGTTGGTACAGTGGATCCACACCCACTTGTGTTCTAAAAAAATATCCCAAACCTTGAAGCTACTGTGGAAGACCATTTAATCCATTATAGCAAAATGGAAAGAACAGCTAAAGCCTGACATGATAAGACCGCCTACCAAAATTTAGACCAGGTAAGTCTAAAGTAATGAAAAAAAACCCCACTAAAACATATATCTGCTGTTTCTCACCATAATCTTCATGTGCATGAAGGTAACACTTGGACATGCAAGGCTTTGAAAAAGTGATTCTCTCAGTCAGAGGTGGAGATGCAGACCATAGACTATTAAATGCTGAAGCTAGATGGATATTCAAATTGGATACTTGTATACCTAAGGGACTATACCACAAGCAAGATTTTATATTGCAATATTGATTTTGACCTGATTTGGTGTTGTTTTTTTTCTGTTTATTTTGTTTTCCACTTTATTTTTTCCTATGTATATTGCTGTGTCTGTTATATCTGAGGCCTGTAGAGTCATTCAGTGTGAGCTGCTGCCACACATCTATTAAATTCTTTAATTATTTTAGCTCTGCCCTAGCGTCAGATATAAGCAGCACTAGTATTCACACCACTTTGCTACAACTTAGAGTGTTATATACATCCGAAATGCGTCACAGAGGGTGCGTTTTTCTGTGCACTGTGTTTGGCATACCTGGATTGTATGACTATTCTTTAATAAAGGATTCCATTATTTTATCCATAGGCTGGAATGAAAAAATATTTATCGAATTGTATGTGTTGGAGTGCCACGCTTTTCCATGCCCCTGACCTCTGCTTTGGACCTGACCATGATTATTTTTTTGCCCATTAATATTCAGCCCCCTGTACTCTGATACCTCTAAATAAAGTCCACTATGACCAAATGCCTTCAGAAGTCACCTAATTAGTAAATAGAGTCCACCTGTGTGTAATTTATTCTCACTATAACCACAGCTGTTCTGTGAAGGCCTCAGAGTGATCAAACAACATCATGAACACCAAGGAACACACCAGACAGGTCAGGAAAAAAGTTTTTATAAAGCAGAGTTAGGTTATAAATAACTATCCCACCCTGTCACTGGCGTACGACAGATATACCTACCATGAGGGAATGGTACCAAGAAATGTTGCATATTGCTAGAATGGAATAAATCTCAGATGCGAATAATCAGTGCTGTAAATATACGACCGTATGGTCAAGCTGGTTAGAATTTCAGTCCTCTCCGGATCTTCCCACATTGCTCTCCATTTGAGCTATTCTTTCTGGGACGTGGAGGAACTCCTATCTCAGGCAGTCAACCTCTTTGAGTATACTTGAGAAAATCCTCCCATGTTTATTACTCATTATCCCCCCCCCCCTTTTTTTCTCTCTCTCCTCTTCCTTCTTCCCCTTCTTCTTCCATCTTAATCACTTCCTTTACTCGTCTTCTTTCCCTCCTCAATCACTTTGAATTCTTTACTTGAAACCTAGAAGCGAGGTTTATTAACTTGCACTTAGAGATTAGCTTGTATGGTCTATTTAATACACCAGGTGGTATAGTAAAATGCACTTGTGTATATACCTTTTGACGATTTGCAAATACCCTGCTGTGGATAACATGCTTTATTATTATGTTAAAAATCTAAAACTCAATAAAAATGTTAAACATAAATAAATATCCCAAGCTCTGAACATCTCATGGAGCACTGTTCAATCCATTATCCAAAAATGGAAAGAGTATGGCACAACTGCAAACCTACCAAGACATGGTTGTCCAGCTAAACTGACAGCCCAGGCATAAAAAGCAGTAATTAGAGAAGCAGCCAAGAGGTCCATGGTCACTCTGGAGGATCTGCAGACATCCACAGCTCAGGTGGGAAAATCTGTACACATGACAACTATTAGTTGTGTACTCCATAAATCTGGCCTTAATGGAAGAGTGGCAAGAGGAAAGCTATTTTTGAAAGCAAGCCATAAGTTTGCCACAAGCCAAAAAATGTGGAAGGAGATGCTCTGGTCAGATGAGACCAAAGTTGAAGTTTTTAGCCTAAATGTAAATGCTATGTGTGACAGAAAGCACTGCACATCACCCTGAACACACCATCCCCACCGTGAAACATGGTGGTGGCAGCATCATGCTGTGGGGATGTTTTTCTTGAGCAGGGACAAGGAAGCTGGTCAGAGTTGATGGGAAGATGGATGGGGGTAAATACAGGGAAATCTTGGAGGAAAACCAAGATTTACAATGGAATGGTTTAGATCAAAGCATATTCATGTGTTAGAATGGCCCAGTCAGACCTAAATTCCATTGAGAATTTAAGATTGCTGTTCACAGATGCTCTCCATCCAAGTTGACTGAGCTTGAGCTATCTTACAAAGAAAAATAGGCAAAAAGTTCAGCCTCTAGATGTGCAATTCTGGTAGAGATATACCCTGAAATACTTATAGCTGTAATTGCAGTGAAGGGTGATCCAACAAATTATTCAATGGGCTTAACCACCTCCCGACCGCTGTACGCACCGATGCGTCCGGGAGGTGGTTGTTTAGTTCCTCCTGGACGCATCGGCGCGTCCTCTCGCGAGACGCGAGATTACGTCACAGCCGGCCCGCGCATGCGCATCGCGGGCCGGCATTTCGCAGAAGACTATTTCGTCAGCAGCCTGCCGGCCACGATCATTGGCTGGCAGGCTGCTGATTTTTAAAAAAACCAATCAGCAGCCATATAACCCCACATATTAGTAAATATGATGGGGTTATATGGCTGCTGTGCTCCTCTGCTCCTTCTTTTGGTCGGTTGGTTCCAGCAGAGGAGCAGAGGAGCACATCTACTGTGAGTACCCACCACACCACATTTAGCCCCCAGATCACCCCAATTAACCCTTTGATCACCCCTTTTATCCCCCCTGTCAATCACTAGTGAAAGGAAAAAAGTGATCAGTGCAAACTGTCACTTTTTTTTTTCACTGTTATTGACCGTTAGGTTTTAGGTATAGTTTAGGTCCCTTGGTTAGGTAGTTAGCGATCAGTTAGCGCCCAGCCCACCGCACCGCAGTCCGTTATTCGCTGATTAGCGTATCGCTAATCAGCATTTGTACTTTTATAGTATCTGAAAGTGATCAAAACTGATCACGGTCAGATCTATAATAGTACTAGTGTCACTTTAGTTCGCCCTCCACCCAAAACGCAGTGTTTGCCCGATCAGGCCTGATCGGTCGCCCACACGTGCGTTTGCCCACGCCCGCCCCACCGCAGTGACAAAAAAATATTTTTTTTTGATCACTGCACATTCACTTTACACGCACTGCGGCGATAAAAAAATCAGTTTTGATATTTTTTATCAACCGCAGCGGCATCCGGTACTTCGCTAGCCTCCCATTTGTAAGACAGGCTTGCTTTTTTTTTCTTGGGTAGTCTCAGGGAATACCCCGAAATTTAGTTGCCCACATGTCTAACAGGGGGTATTCCTCTGAAGAGGCCTACAGGCTTCTGACCCAGTCGGATGAGGAGTGGGAACCCTCATCTGATGAATCCAGCGGGTCAGAATACGAACCTGTAGAAAGCAGTGGCTCTCTGACCCAAAGTTCGGACGAGGAGGCTGAGGTCCCTGATAGCACCAGGCGTACCCGGCCCCGTGTCGCTAGACCGCAGGTTGCGCAGGATCCGCTTCAAGAGCAGCAGAGTGGGGCTGGTGCTGTCGGATTACGTGGTGAGGCATACACCAGCAGCCCAGCCCTTCCTGGACCTAGTACCAGCACTGCCGTACAACCTGGTGAAGTAGCGAGCACCAGAAGGGCAGTTGAAGCTGGTACGGTGGCACGTGCAGTAGTGACCCCGTCGCAGCCACCGCAAAGACGTGCCCGTAGAGCCCCTAGAATCCCAGAGGTGCTGGCAAACCCTGATTGGCAGTCCCCAACTTCAGCCGCACCCGTAGTTTTCCCTTTCACCGCCCAGTCTGGAGTTCGGGTTGAGACAGCTCAGATCGATTCGGCCCTGGGATTTTTTGAGCTGTTCTTGACTGCGGAGCTTTTAGACTTAGTCGTGGCAGAGACAAACAGGTATGCCACACAATTTATAACCGCTAACCCGGGAAGCTTTTATGCCCAGCCTTTCCGGTGGAAACCAGTCCAAGTTTCCGAATTTAAAACTTTTCTGGGCCTCCTCCTCAACATGGGCCTGACAAAAAAGCATGAATTGAGGTCATATTGGTCCACGAACCCGATTCATCACATGCCCATGTTCTCTGCTGCTATGTCCAGGACACGATTTGAGGTCATCCTGCGTTTCCTGCACTTTAGCGACAACACCGCCTCCCGTCCCAGGGGCCACCCTGCTTTTGACCGGCTCCACAAAATTCGGCCCCTCATAGACCATTTCAACCAGAAATTTGCAGATATTTATACCCCAGAGCAAAACATCTGCATAGACGAGTCCCTAATACATTTTACCGGGCGCCTTGGCTTCAAACAATACATCCTAAGCAAGCGCGCCCGGTATGGGGTCAAATTGTATAAGCTCTGTGAAAGGGCCACAGGCTATACCCACAAATTTCGGGTCTATGAGGGAAAAGATCAGACCCTGGAGCCGGTCGGTTGCCCTGACTACCTGGGGAGCAGTGGGAAGACAGTTTGGGACTTGGTGTCACCCTTATTCAGCAAGGGGTACCATCTTTATGTGGACAATTTCTACACAAGTGTGGCCCTCTTTAGGCATTTGTTTTTAGAACGGATTGGCGCCTGTGGTACCGCGCGAACTAGTCGCGTGGGCTTCCCCCAACGGCTCGTTACCACCCGTCTTGCAAGGGGGCAGAGGGCCGCACTGTGTAACGAAGAACTGCTCGCGGTGAAATGGAGAGACAAGCGTGACGTTTACATGCTCTCCTCCATTCACGCAGACACGACAATACAAATTGAGCGAGCAACCCGTGTCATTGAAAAGCCCCTCTCAGTCCACGACTATAACCTCCACATGGGAGGGGTCGACTTCAATGACCAGATGTTGGCTCCGTATTTAGTTTCCCGACGCACCAGACGCTGGTATAAGAAGGTGTCTGTATATTTAATTCAATTGGCTCTGTACAATAGTTTTGTTCTCTACAGTAAGGCTGGGAGAACTGGATCCTTCCTCAAATTTCAGGAAGAGATCATCGCGAACCTCCTGTATCCAGGAGGTTCCGTGGCCCCATCCACCAGTGTAGTTAGCCGTCTACACGAGCGACACTTCCCCAGTGTCGTTGCTGGTACCTCAAACCACCGCCACCCCGAAAAAAATGTTGTGTCTGTAGCAGGAGTGGAATAAGGCGTGACACCCGCTATTTCTGTCCTGACTGTCCCGACCACCCTGCCCTATGCTTAGGGGAGTGTTTCCGAAAGTACCACACACAGGTACACCTAGCATAGGGATCACATCTCACCAGGATAGGCACACAGGGCTATTAGGGCCCATTCACTCACAGCTGCTGCAAACGTCTCCTTTCACATGGGACAAAGTGCATAACGCACTTCGCCACATCTTTGGGCGATTTGCGCTTTGCACATTGACCCATGGGGAAGGAGAGGTTTGTTCTATAAAGGTAAAAAAACAAAAAAACAAACAAAAAAAAAAAAAAACAGGTAAGCAACAGGTTAATGTTTAGTTCCAAAAGTTAAAGTTACATGTTCTGTTCCAAAGTTAATAAAATTATTGCGTTGTGGCCTGGTTTTTTTTTTTTTTTTTTTTTTTTGTCTTTTTACCTTCCAGGTGGACCAACCGATCGACCAGCTGCAGCACCGATGTGCATTCTGACAGAAGCATTGCGCTGCTGTCAGATTACACGCAAGTCGGTGTATGCGGCGCTGCAAGACGGGATTTTCTCCTCTGCAGTGACAGATACGTTTGCCGAGGCATACGAGCTGAGGAGGAGGCGGCGTTCCTATGCTTTGGCAAGCACTTTGTATATATATATATATATATATATATAAAAAAAAAAATCCCGGCAATGATTTATTCATCCACATCGATTGATGCGAATGGAGAAATCTGGTTTGCCAGGGCATACGAGCTAAGTGGGTATGGATGTAGGGCGGAGCTCCTATGTCCTGGCAGACGCCTTTCCCCTCCATTTTTTTTTTTTGGCAGAGATTTTTTCATCCACATTGATCGATGCGAATGAAGAAATCTGTGCCGTTCATTTTTTTCTTTCAGCCCAGAGGCTGAACGGAAAAAAAAAATCTCATTACCTGTATGCTCAATATAAGGAGGATAGCAGAAACTCCTAATGCTGGCCATACATGTAATGATTGCGGAGACCCTCAAATGCCAGGGCAGTACAAACACCCCACAACTGACCCCATTTTGGAAAGAAGACACCCCAAGGTATTTGCTGAGGGGCATATTGAGTCCATGAAAGATTGAAATTTTTGTCCTAAGTTAGCGGAAAGTGAGACTTTGTGAGAAAAAACAAAAAAAAAATCAATTTCCGCTAACTTATGCGAAAAAAAAAAAAAATTCTATGAACTTGCCAGGCCCCTCATTGGATACCTTCGGGTGTCTTCTTTCCAAAGTGGGGTCACATGTGGGGTATTTATACTGCCCTGGCTTTTTAGGGGCCCTAAAGCGTGAGAAGAAGTCTGGGATCCAAATGTCTAAAAATGCCCTCCTAAAAGGAATTTGGGCCCCTTTGCGCATCTAGGCTGCAAAAAAGTGTGACACATCTGGTATCGCCGTACTCAGAAGAAGTTGGGGAATGTGTTTTGGGGTGTCATTTTACATATACCCATGCTGGGTGAGAAAAATATCTTGGTCAAATGCCAACTTTGTATAAAAAAATGGGAAAAGTTGTCGTTTGCCAAGATATTTCTCTCACCCAGCATGGGTATATGTAAAATGACACCCCAAAACACATTCCCCAACTTCTCCTGAGTACGGCGATACCAGATGTGTGACACTTTTTTGATGCCAAGGTGGGCAAAGGGGCGCATATTCCAAAGTGCACCTTTCGTATTTCACCGGTCATTTTTTACAGATTTTGATTGCAAAGTACTTCTCACACATATGGGCCCCTAAATTGCCAGGGCAGTATAACTACGCCACAAGTGACCCCATTTTGGAAAGAAGACACCCCAAGGTATTCCGTGAGGGGCATGGCGAGTTCCTAGAATTTTTTATTTTTTGTCGCAAGTTAGTGGAATATGAGACTTTGTAAGGAAAAAAGAGAAAAAAAAAAAAATCATCATTTTCCGCTAACTTGTGACAAAAAATAAAAAATTCTAGGAACTCGCCATGCCCCTCACGGAATACCTTAGGGTGTCTTCTTTCCAAAATGGGGTCACTTGTGGCGTAGTTATACTGCCCTGGCAATTTAGGGGCCCAAATGTGTGAGAAGTACCTTGCAATCAAAATGTGTAAAAAATGCCCTGCAAAATCCGAAAGGTGCACTTTGGAATATGTGCCCCTTTGCCCACCTTGGCAGCAAAAAAGTGTGACACATCTGGTATCGCCGTACTCAGGAGAAGTTGGGGAATGTGTTTTGGGGTGTCATTTTACATATACCCATGCTGGGTGAGAAAAATATCTTGGTCAAATGCCAACTTTGTATAAAAAAATGGGAAAAGTTGTCTTTTGCCAAGATATTTCTCTCACCCAGCATGGGTATATGTAAAATGACACCCCAAAACACATTCCCCAACTTCTCCTGAGTACGGCGATACCACATGTGTGACACTTTTTTGCTGCCAAGGTGGGCAAAGGGGCGCATATTCCAAAGTGCACCTTTCGGATTTCACCGGTCATTTCTTACACATTTTGATTGCAAAGTTCTTCTCACACATTTGGGCCCCTAAATTGCCAGGGCAGTATAACTACCCCACAAGTGACCCCATTTTGGAAAGAAGACACCCCAAGGTATTCTGTGAGGGGCATGGTGAGTTCCTAGAATTTTTTATTTTTTGTCGCAAGTTAGTGGAATATGAGACTTTGTAAGAAAAAAAAAAAAAAATCATCATCATTTTCCGCTAACTTGTGACAAAAAATAAAAAGTTCTATGAACTCACTATGCCCATCAGCGAATACCTTAGGGTGTCTACTTTCCGAAATGGGGTCATTTGTGGGGTAGTTATACTGTTTGGGCATTGTAGAACCTCAGGAAACATGACAGGTGCTCAGAAAATCAGAGCCGTTTCAAAAAGCGGAAATTCACATTTTTGTACCATAGTTTGTAAATGCTATAACTTTTACCCAAAGCATTTTTTTTTTGCCCAAACATTTTTTTTTATCAAAGACATGTAGAACTATAAATTTAGCGAAAAGTTTATATATGGATGTCGTTTTTTTTGCAAAATTTCACAGCTGAAAGTGAAAAATGTCATTTTTTTGCAAAAAAATCGTTACATTTTGATTAATAACAAAAAAAGTAAAAATGTCAGCAGCAATAAAATACCACCAAATGAAAGCTCCATTAGTGAGAAGAAAAGGAGGTAAAATTCATTTGGGTGGTAAGTTGCATGACCGAGCGATAAACGGTGAAAGGAGTGTAGTGCCGAAGTGTAAAAAGTGGCCTGGTCATGAAGGGGGTTTCACCTAGCGGGGCTGAAGTGGTTAAACAAATGCACCCGACACTTTCCAGATTTGTATTTATTATACATTTTGAAAACTGTGTATCATTTATTTTTCACCTCACACATACAGTACAGACCAAAAGTTTGGACACACCTTCTCATTCAAAGAGTTTTCTTTATTTTCATGACTATGAAAATTGTAGATTCACACTGAAGGCATCAAAAATATGAATTAACACATGTGGAATTATATACATAACAAAAAAGTGTGAAACAACTGAAAATATGTCATATTCTAGGTTCTTCAAAGTAGCCACCTTTTGCTTTGATTACTGCTTTGCACGCTCTTGGCATTCTCTTGATGAGCTTCAAGAGGTAGTCACCTGAAATGGTCTTCCAACAGTCTTGAAGGAGTTCCCAGAGATGCTTAGAACTTGTTGGCCCTTTTGCCTTCACTCTGCGGTCCAGCTCACCCCAAACCATCTTGATTGGATTCAGGTCCGGTGACTGTGGAGGCCAGGTCATCTGGCGCAGCACCCCATCACTCTCCTTCATGGTCAAATAGCCCTTACACAGCCTGGAGGTGTGTTTGGGGTCATTGTCCTGTTGAAAAATAAATGATGGTCCAACTAAACGCAAACTGGATTGAATAGCATGCCGCTGCAAGATGCTGTGGTAGCCATGCTGGTTCAGTATGCCTTCAATTTTGAATAAATCCCCAACAGTGTCACCAGCAAAGCACCCCCACACCATCACACCCCCTCCTCCATGCCTCACGGTGGGAACCAGGCATGTAGAGTCTATCCGTTCACCTTTTCTGCGTCGCACAAAGACACGGTGGTTGGAACCAAAGATCTAAAATTTGGACTCATCAGACCAAAGCACAGATTTCCACTGGTCTAATGTCCATTCCTTGTGTTCTTTAGCCCAAACAAGCCCCTTCTGCTTGTTGCCTGTCCTTAGCAGTAGTTTCCTAGCAGATATTCTACCACAAAGGCCTGATTCACACAGTCTCCTCTTAACCGTAGAGATGTGTCTGCTGCTAGAACTCTGTGTGGAATTGACCTGGTCTCTAATCTGAGCTGCTGTTAACCTGCGATTTCTGAGGCTGGTGACTCGGATGAACTTATCCTCCGCAGCTGAGGTGACTCTTGGTCTTCCTTTCCTGGGGCGGTCTGCATGTGAGCCAGTTTCTTTGTAGCGCTTGATGGTTTTTGTGACTGCACTTGGGGACACTTTCAAAGTTTTCCCAATTTTTCGGGCTGACTGACCTTCATTTCTTAATGTAATAATGGCCACTCATTTTTCTTTACTTAGCTGCTTTTTTCTTGCCATAATACAAATTCTAACAGTCTATTCAATAGGACTATCAGCGGTGTATCCACCTGACTTCTCCACAACGCAACTGATGGTCCCAAGCCCATTTATAAGGCAAGAAATCCCACTTATTAAACCTGACATGGCACACCTGTGAAGTGAAAACCATTTCAGGTGACTACATCTTGAAGCTCATCACAGAATGCCAAGAGTGTGCAAAGCAGTAATCAAAGCAAAAGGTGGCTAATTTGAAGAACCTAAAATATGACATATTTTCAGTTGTTTCACACTTTTTTGTTATGTATATAATTCCACATGTGTTAATTCATAGTTTTGATGCCTTCAGTGTGAATCTACAATTTTCATAGTCATGAAAATAAAGAAAGCTCTTTGAATGAGAAGGTGTGTCCAAACTTTTGGTCTGGACTGTACATGCTACTTTTTGTTGGTCTATCACCTAAAATCCCTATAAAATACAGTTTGTGGGTGTAATGTGAAAAAATGTGGAAAATGTCAAGGGGAAAGAATACTTTTTCAAGGCACTGTATATGATTGAGTCATAAAATGTTCTATGCTTAATACATTTTTATGTATCCGACCTAGACCAGTACTTATGGCCTATTTCATGTCATGATGTCTTTTTTTACCACTGAGAAAATATTTAGAATGATTATGACATGATATTTTCTCAATAAAAACAGATTATATAGATAGAAAAGACACCAAAATATACAGTACATTTTAATCACATAAAACTATATACTTTGCAGTATGTTCCAGAGAAAAGCAGGGGAAGTGATGAAATATGGTTAAGTGATTCACACCAAGGGACTTCTAATGTAAATGTGCTTGATAAATATGCTTTGCAAGTGAACCTTTACTAATGCAGACATTTTACAGTTTAAAGCATGGCCTATAAACAATGATGTCATGAATGAAGGGGCCCAGTTCATCCTTGAAAATGCCTTACAATGCCAAATAAGAGAATGCCTCTACCTATCATATGTAGAAACTAAGTGCAAAATTGGTGTGATGTTATGACAGCAGACATCATTAGAATATACACATCCTTATGGGGACCTGAGAAGTGGTTTTAATATGATGTCACCTAGCAAATATCGAGCTGTAATGGTAGTTGTTACGTCTGTTTGGCATTGCAAATAAGCAAATAATGTATCAAGATAACAAATATATGAATTAAATTCAGCTCCGGGCTGCCAGAGCTCACTTAATTGAATTAAGTGTAAATCCTAAAAATAAGAACCATAATGGGGCTGCTCTTATTTTTATGTTCTCTCATAGGAGCATATAATGGAATTGAATGCAGTGACAGATCTGTTACATGATGAAAAAAAAAAAGGGCCTCTATGGACCTCATTTACTTATGATGGGTTCTCTCAGGTTCTGTTATGGTGTCCATCATTTTACTGGAAAAATAGTACCACATGTTGTGTTATTTTTCTTGGGCAAGTTTGACAGAATCAGCAACAGAGGCTATTAATAAAACCTTTAGGAAATGTAATACTTTACTTCTGAGCACTAACCAATAGAGCCACCTACTGCAGCCCTGGCAGGAATTGCCATCAAGCTTTTTCAGAAACCCTTCCTTCCCTGCCACCAAGATGGGTGATAATCTGGATGGATGATACCATCGACATATGTAATAATCAAAGGAAATGAAAATTCAGAACTTTTTTTACGCTCAATATGAAGCGAGTCTTTTGATTGGAAAAGGAAAGGTAGCATTAATTGATGTTAAAGGGGTTCCAGCCTATTATAATGTATGCAATGTATAATTTATTCAGAGGATAGATGCAAAATTTTAGATCACTGTAGTCCCAATCACTTAAGAGGCCACATTCCCTTGTTCCTCCACAATAGCATAACCCTGATGCGCTGGTATTTTATGGGGTGGTGACCGAGCATGTGCACTGTCTTTCCATAAACTCCTCCTCACTTTGGAAGTATTGTTATTTAAAAATGGGGGACTGGGGTGCACCATACTCGTACTCAGCATGTGTTCCAGTGGTGTTGCCCTTTAGGATAGGATACAATGGGATATGAACAACAGAATAACAAAGGATTTAATATTTATTGTATATGATGATGTGTATCAAATGATAAAAATGTATATATACATATATATATATTGAACTGGTTTTAATCTAATTAGCAACTGAATTTGCATAGAGTGAATGTGACTGAAGTCATAATAACATACAGACAACTTGTGAGGTCCCGAATCCAATAATCAAAATAATCTGTAGACAGAAATGTGAAAAGTGTGTCTAGTTCATGACTATTCTGAAATATCAGTGTTGTGGGAAAAGCTGAAATGGGAAAAGTTATACTACACAAGAAATCCAATCCTTACTGGTTTATAAATGTTTCTTAAAACTTTGGTCTCCCAGAAACTTTCTGAGATATATCACATGCAGGAAAGAATGACTGTAGCGTGGGACATCGAGTAAGTTACAAAATTGCATATATGCTCCTTACAGCATTAGCCCATCTAGAAAAAATATGGGGCTAGGGGCGGGGGGAGGGTATATTAAAACTGACTTTGTTGTCCATAGCAACCAAACAGAGCTCAGTTTTCAGTACTTAAACTGCTTTGGAAAAAAAATGTTGACTGGTTGATGTGGGCAACAAGACAGTTTTGATAAATTAGGCCCATTGTGGACTGAACACCAATAATTTACCAAGAAGACATATTATAGAGTTGCATTCCAACATTTTAGTGTATAGTTCTTTCTGTATCTGTCACCAATTTCCATGGCGTAATCAGTTTTGTTTATGGTATATTCCCTTGTGGAGATTCAGTTACATGATATTGTAATTTTTTAGAGTCTGCACTGTTCACTTGTGGTGTTCACTGTGAAATGAATGAGTCTGAAGGGTTGGCTTATAGCTGAATGAGTCTAAAAGCTAGAACTGCAGTGGGTTCTAACAGAGTATAACAGGTGACCATGATCCACCAATCTGCTGCTGAATCCTGTATTGTAAGGTTTCTGCATGCAGTTTTTGAAGCCAAAACCAGGATTGAATTATAAAAGGAGTAGAAGTCATATCTGTCCTATATACTTTCTCTCCTCTTATGATCCACTCCTGATTTTGGCATCTAAAACGGCATCAGGAAACCTGTGTGGTCATACCCTAAGAGCAGTGGAGTACTAAGAGAAGTAAGGGCCCCATAGCAAGGATCAAACCAGGCCCCCCACACAGGACAGAAGGGTTTCTACTTAAACCGTATTTAATTACCCTTGGGCCATTTTTCCACAGCCTCATTTGCTAAAAGTTGTTTCTCTAGATGGTAGAGTCTTGACCAAGTTTTCACCTCCAGTAGAAAAGAAGATAATCCCAACTAAGACAGGGCCCCCTCTTGCCCTGTCCCCCATAGCAGTCGCATGGTCTGCTGCTATGGTAGTTACGCCCCTGCCTAAGAGGCCTGTTCTTTCAACTTTATGGTGTCCATCTTCTCAAGAAATTGGGTATGTCCCTGTCTAATGTTTTGAATATACATTTGAGATCTCCACTTGACCAATTATAGGGGTGCCTGCCCACCCAGCAGCCGTATGATGTGAGAACAAGAGTGCAGTTCGAACAGTAGAAGAAATCCAGCAGCAGGCTCAGGATAAAATCCAATTTCTTTATTTCTTCATTATAAAATCCATAGGCTCACCAGACAGGCAAGGTCTACGCGTTTCGACAGTACATCTTCATAATGACCACCCAACGAGTGTGCAGTTGTACAGAAAGTTATCAAAGTTGTTGTTCTCCAGGTACCAGTGTGTTCACAGTGAAAAATGAAGGTCTGGTGCCAGGCAGTGAGACTAAAAAGAAGCTGGTGTACATGGATAGACAATCTGGGCAATTATGGACAACCAGCATTCCTAGGAACACTTGTTCCTGTGGGTTTTCCCATGTAAATGTACTACTGCTCCCCCTATGAACAATTCATTTACTGATCACAACTTGTTTATGGCATATAAAAATTGTTGGCAGCAGCTCTGCTCTGTGCAAACAGGAAATGGCTGCCAGTAAACAACGGTTCTCTATGGGGCGAGAACTCGCAATAGTCATCTTCCCAATGCAAAGGAGATGATTGCTGCATGTAAATTCAGCAATCATCACTGCTCCACAATCATGCAATGGCTCGTTCCCTATCATTGCCTATGCATCGGCAGATTTAAAGCAACCTTTACAAAGGGGTGCTACAGCTGAATCACATGAACGTCTAGGCACCTTGAGGAGCTTGCACTTTGGCTTGAGATATAATTTGTAAGACCTGTAGTATAGATAAGATGGGCTTTTGCTCTACTACACATAGTATGTTTCTATAGGCTGTGGTAATCTAATATTCTAGGACACAGAACTCTAGACACCATAAAACTGATGACAATTTTCCTTTACGCTACTGTATATCTGTGTTTTCAAACATGTGGCTCTCCAGATGTTGCAATACTACAACTCTCAGCATGCCCTGACAGCCTGCAACCTCAGGTTGTGGAACACTGCTGCTTTCGCTACAAGATTTCTTTTTTTTTTTGTTTAACATTGTGCAATAACCACTAATGTGCAGTAATAATCACAAGCAAACATGTTATCACTAATTGAATGAGCTTGAGATGTGGCGGTTCTTTAAGAACAGGATGCAGGAAATCAAAGAAAAGCAAAAGCAAAGGGAAAGATCCCAGCGGCTTAAAGTGTAATTAGTAAAAAGGAAAACTTCTAGCAAGAGAAGAAAGTGTTAAGTGTTTGTATATTGAAGCTAGAGTAATTTCATTTAAGTCTTCTGAACTTCTTGGGCAGATGACAAGTGGTATTACGGGGTAGCTCAAGCATGCAAGTGTCTGGCTTGTATCTCTTTGTCAATGTTACTTGATCACATGAAGATTTCAATTACATTAGTACACTCTGTGGCAAGGCCTCAAAACACGTAAAGCAAGGAAATAAATGCACAACTAAAACAATTATTATGGTAAATTAATGGTTACACAATTTTTAGGCTTTGTTACACTTCCGCATCGGAGTCTCCATTGCAGAGCTTGGTTGAAAATGACGGACACCTTGGTAGAATTCCATGGACCCCATTATAAGTCAATGAGGTCCATCGGGCGCCTCTCAGTGCCAATCAAGCGATGAATCTGGCAGACTGTTGTGGATTTTCTTATAAATGTAAACCACAATGTGGATATGAACAGAGCCTTAGCTCACTGTAGTAGGTTCAGCATGATGTTAGTTCAAGTTTTAGTGCTATTTGTAATATAAAAATGCATATTTTGTTGGGTTACCAGACTAACAGATAACCAGTGACTTCCATACTTTACTGCTCTCATAAAGTCACCGTTTTAACCCAAACAACAGTACAATGCAAAAGGTAAATTAGCTAAAGATATTCTTTCTGTTTTCACAAAGTTATGGATAATTATAAAGGGGTTCGCCTCAAGTTACTCTAAGGCCCCTTTCACACAAGCGAGTATTCCGTGCAGGCACAATGCGTGATGCGAATGCTTTGCGCCTGCATGGAATCCGGACCCATTTATTTCAATGGGGCTGTGTACATGTGGGTTGGTTTTCACGCATCAGTTGTGCGTTGTGTGAAAATCGCAGCAGGTTCTATATTCTGTGATTTTCACGGTGACCCCATAGAAGTGAATGGAGCTGCATGAAAATCACATCGCATCCGCAAGCAAGTGTGGATGTGATGCGTTTTTCACGGATGATTGCTAAGAGATGTTGTTTGCAAACCTTCAGTTTTTTATCACGCTTGTGCAAAACGCATCAAAACACATTGCACCTGCGCAATAAAAACTGAACAGCTGAACGCGATCTCAGGCAAAACTGAATGGCTTTGCCTGCGAAATCGCGCATTTTTCACTGAACGCATTCTCAACGCATCCGGACCTAATCCGGACATGCTCGTCTGCAAGGGGCCTTATAGTAGGTAATGTGATAAAATAAAAACCAATCCCACTGCTCAACTGTTAACTCTCCTGCTGCTCCAGTGCTGATGCCCTGGTGGTCCCCACTGGGTTTTGTTTACTTTGCTGTAATAATGATGTACATCCAGATAACTGCTGCAGCCAGTCACTGGCATCAGCAGTGATACTTGTATGTACAGTGCAAGACTTCTAAGACCAATGGTTGCCTGTAGTGGTCACGGGGACATATGACGCATTATCACTGCAGCAAAGTAAACACAGACCAGCAGGGACCACTGGAGATCTAGACCCAGAGAGATGGAATAGTTAACAGTTGAGTATCGGTTGTTTTTTCTTATCACGTTTCCTACTGTTGGCCTAATGTTGTAAACTTGTGGAAAAACCCTTTAACTGTTTGAAAAATGTCCATTGACCGGCCACCTTCATTAATCTCCACATTAGCATTTATTAATGTGCAAAAACATGAATCATCATGCAGCTCTATAGTCTGAGCCCAAACCAATTGCTCTCTAACAAGTCTAAAAATGCTTAAAGGGTTGTCCGATATAATTAATGCTATACTTCCCTCTTTCTCTGGTCCTGTTCTCCCGCTGCTTCTTGCTTACAGACTGGTATAAATTAGTGGACTGCATTCTCTAACCAGAATTTATTTTTAGTTCTTCTATCTACAAATGCAGCATTTATATACTGATTCTTGTTATAGCACAGTGATGGCCAACCTCTTGCACTCCAGCTATGGTGAAACTACGACTCCCAGCATGCTCCATTCATTTCTGTGGAGTTCTGAGAACAGCCCAGTGTACATCTTGGGAGTTGTAGTTTTACCACAGCTGGAGTCCAGGAGGTTAGCCACCAGATTTATAGGGCATAAAGGTAAAGGTAGTCATTAAAGGTAGCATTGTATGTCAGATGATGAAGTTCTGAGTGCATTTTGACTCCTCCATTGTAATTGTGATCTGTGATCTGCACCCTGTGTTTATAACCAAGACTCACGGGGAGTGTCTGTAGCATCAGATCTCTGCCTCTCCTTCCCCTGACAGCTCGAATGTCACAGATCCAAGCCTGCTTGAAACTCTGCTAGAAAAAAACCTGCACAGCATCATTGCTGACATTTCAGCGAGTCCAGGGGAGGAAAGCAGAGAAGAGGATAAGAGTGATAGTATCAAGAATAGTGGTTGTAGTTAGTAATCACTCTGATGCTTCCCTGGGTTGGTTCTTCCCTCCGAGGCACAGCCTGGTTCTGGGGTTCTCCTGCCTGATGGTAGTTCAGGGTGAATTGGGAGGTGCCAGGCAGGATCCCCTGTAGCAGAGGAGGTAATCATGAGACTTGCAGTAGCAAAGAGTTCTTTAGTGAAGAAGTTCAAGCACATAAGTCACAGTTCTCAGCATTCATGGACTGGCAGTTCTTATACAAGTGCAATTTCCAAAGTTCTCAAAGGCTATACGGTTGCAGTAAGAGTTAATAAGTCGAAAAGTCTCTTCACACTGCACTTCTCTAGGTGACTTTTACATAAGCATCCAGAAATAGGGGTGCAACACTTTCCACTATGCAAACATGGGGCGGACTCCAACGTCAAGCTATGCTCTGCTTCCTTATGTATTCACAGTTAAGTTACTACAGGTTTCCACTGCAGGATGTAGTATGGTGAGCATATCCGGATAACTGCCAGAAGCCTTTCTCTTTCTGGACTGCTATGTTTGCTCTGGAGTCCATAAGCCTCTTGTTAAGCAGTTTATCTCCATATGGCTTCTACTCGCTTTCCAAATGTATACACTTTTATCTCTTCACTTTAGCTAATGTATACGCTTTCTTTGTGAGCTAGTCTTCCTCAGGGCTGTGTTCTACTGCCTCAGCACCGGCACCCACTGCCTGTATGACTGAATGCTCTCACCACTCCTTATGGGGAGGGTGACAGCAGCCCCACCTAGCAACTGGTTGCTAAGGCCTGTTGACTCTCTGCATGCAATAAGTACGGTAAATACACATACCACATAAAACATATTGTTCATCCTTTTGCAGAGTACCGCTATAGTAGTAGTGGGACGCTGCAACATCATGTCCACAGGGCAGGGTCCAGGAGAATGACCAGAACACTACCCTCAGAGGCAAGCAGGGCCGTCTTTAATATTGATTGGACCCCGGGCAAAAATTTACTTGGGCCCCCTGGATCCCGCCTTCCCACACCTTAGCATGCAATCACGCTCTCCACCACAACACACACACAAAAAATCCAGATATCTGGTAGAGTCCAGTGAATGACTGTAAATACTTCCAGTTCTGAAGACTCCAGCGGCTCAGGATCAGTGCTCTGGGCAGCTGGGCTCAGGCTGGAAGTGGGCACCGCTCTGCAGGAAGGAGACCAGGGCTCGGCTCACCCTAGTATTACAGTGCACCCCAGCACCCCACAGTATGCAGTATAGCACCCTATAGTATACAGCACCACACAGTATGCAGTTTAGCACCCCACACTATACAGTACCCCACAGTATATAGTAGAGCAGTATAGCAGCCCACAGTATACAGCACCTCACGGTATACAACACCTCACTGTATATAGCACCCCAAACTATACACAATACAGCCCCCCACACTATACAGTACAGCAGTATAGCACTCCCTCCCCCACTATACAGGCCCCCCCCCCACACAGTATACAGGCCCCCACACAGTATACAGGCCACCCCCCCCCCCACAGTATACAGCCCACCACACAATATACAGCCCATTACACAATATATAGCCCACCACACAATATACAGCCCACCACACAGTATACAGCACCCCACTATACAGTAGTTTACAGTATATTAACATAACAGCCCCTGTCACCTTTTTCTGATGTAATCTTTACTCAAAAAAGCTCCACAGTTAACTTCTGTAGGACCTGTGATTATCTCATAGCCATGTGACCAGTAATTGCTAGGTTACTGGTCACATGGTAATGATGTCATTAAGGTCCTAAAGCAAAACTCATTAAGGTCCTAGAATTAAGATCATTAGCACAGTACGATCATGATGCCTGTGTAGCCGACAGCCTGACACCCAGGGCAGTAGCTAGCAGGGCTCAAGAGGCAGCTGCCTTGGGCCCCCAGGAGCAACTGGGCCCAGGGCAGCTGCCCCTTTTGCCCCTTGGTAAAGACGGCCCTGGAGGCAAGGCCATTGGTGATGTTACATTGACAGGGCAGAGCCTTGCCGTGCCTCAGATGTCAATGTAATGTCATGAGTAGTGATGAGCGAACTTCTGTTTTAAGTTCGGCGTCTAAAGTTCGGCTTCCGGTTAGCGGAGAATCCCGATATGGATTCCGAATACTGTTGTGGTCCGTGGTAGCGGAATCAATAATGGCCGATTATTGATTCCGCTACCACGGACCACAACGGAAGTCGGAATCCATATCGGGAACCATATCGGGATTCTCCGCTAACCGGAAGCCGAACTTTAGACGCCGAACTTAAAACAGAAGTTCGCTCATCACTGGTCATGAGGATAGGGGACCAACACAGCCAAAAATGTTATACGACCGCGATGGAGTGCAAGAAAGTGGGACATTACAGATAAGCAATCACTTTTAGTATATTGTTTTATGTCAATCAATGCCAAACTGGAATACCCCTTTAATACTAGGCCTCAAAGAGGAAACTTCTGGTGGGATGTATCTTACGGTCATTCAGGGATAACACAATTGTCTTCTCAGGGAGCTTTGGTAAAATTACACACTGTAAATGTACCATTTTGAGAAATGAAAGGTCCCCTTTTCACTACAGCTGTAATTTTGTATGTTGTACCAATCTATATCCTATTCTTATGAAAGGCTACTTCATAAATTGTGGTTATGGCACTTCCATGGGCTTGTCCTAGTGGGTTTAAAATAAGAAGTGAGCCTGCAGCTGCAGCATTAATACACAGCATAGTCCATGTCCAGCAAAGAGAACTAATCATGTTCTGGATGTCTACAAGAGACATTGCCACATTCTGGAGAGAAAATGGTTTTGGCTGTTAACATACAACTCATTCCTTTTAATTGTTTCTTTGCATATAGAACCTAATATTGATTTTAATATATTTTTTTGGGGGGGGATTACCAACTCGTGTACTAATAAACGGTTAGTGAATTTACTGCATTCATTTTAGATTTATGTAGAGAACTTAAAGGCATTGTCTGGTTTAATTATAATGATGATCTATTCTCCGGATAGGTCCTCAATATCATATCGGCAAGGTCTGATTCATGGCACCCCCACTGATCAGCTGTTTGAGTGGACTTTGGCACTCATGCAAGCTCTATGTCCTCTTCAGCGTTTACCTGCATGCCATCTGCTTTATTGTGCCAGTGCAGTGTAGTTACACTTGTTTGTCTCAATTACTTGAATGGGAGATGAAGCTCTAATTACACTGCACCACCAATACAAAGTAGAGAGCAGACAGGCCCCTTCGAACAACTGATCACTGGGGGTGCCGGGAGTTGGATCCTCACTGATTTTATATTGTTGACCTAACCGGAAGATAGGCCACCAATATCTGATAAAAAGAGAGAAAAATTACACCATGCCAGTTTTTCATTTTTTCTACTGTCTTAGACGCTGGTATTAATAAAGGCCCTGCACTGGCGGTGTATCCGCCGAAGTTATGAAGAGGCGCCGGCCTCTCCATAACTTCGGTGTATCCAGCGCCGCTTCTAAATGTAAGACAGCTTCCTGGCTGTCTGTGATTTTGGGATAAGATGTCCAGGAAAAAAGAAAAATTCTGGTTGGCAACCCTGAGTTAAGGCTGGGTTCACATCAAGTTTTTGCCCTAGGTTTAATGCATACATTTGGGGGGAAAAAGGATACAAAAACGTAGTACACTACACTTTTTCATTCTGCAGAGTCCAGTAAAAAACTGATATGTTAACATATATGTTTTTTTTTTTTTACAATGGAACTCTATGGTGATGGGAGCCACTATATGGCATCCATTTAATGTATGCATTTTTTGTATATGTTAAACGTAAGACAGAAATGTGATGTGAACCCAGCCTAAGATGTAAAATGACCTTAGGTTTATATGTCTCTCAGGCTCCATGACACATCATTTCTACATCCAGTTTTACATTTTCACCCTTGTGGGCTGTGTACCACCCAATGCCATCTATCAGTCACTGGCCTTGGAGTCATGGAGTCGTGGAGATAGCAGCCCCTTGATGCTGCAATGTGGAAAATAAAAGGGAAGAAGTAAAAGGGAGCAGAAAGCCTGAACAATGTAAAAGTAAGGAAGACATCTAAATACCAATTCATGGCTGATTTTTCATTTTTGAACGGTGTGGTCCTTTAATATATCTGTAGTCAGAGATTTGTGTTTCTCATTCAAAGCGCCATACTGTATCTCCTAATTTGGACATAAATTGATAAGGCAGCATGCTAGCTGCTTGCAGCTGCCACTAGGGGGCGCTTTGGAGCATACTGCTATACATTGAACTTAGTAATAAAGAGTATGCAGTCAGCCCCATTGCACCCTCTAGTGGTAGCTGCAGTCACCCTGCATGATATCTTTTTAATCTTTATTGATGCAGGGGATTCCATACTATGCTTCGGAAAGATATATTAGGACATTAGTGCAGAATGTTACGCCTACAAGTGACATAATAATAAAAGGTAGATGGATATTCACATAAAAGATTTCTAAATGTTATTTAGTAGTAGGTAAATGGAAATCTGTTTGGTAATAGCTGAACTGTATGAGTCACTAATGTCATGAATCTTCAACAGCAATAAAAATACTCAAAACCTATTAATATTTCTTCTTTGGAGATGCTTCCATTCATTCACATTATTCATTTTTGACATATAGACAAATACATCTTGACCTAGGGATAACACAAGAATCGTAATTTTACCCAATTATTTCTAACATCTCTTTGAAATGTTTGACTTTTTATTTTATTGTTACCCTATGTGTTCTTTGTAAAGTCTTTTACTATGCCCTGCTCTACAATGCAGACTCTATGGTGTCTAGGTTTATGATGCTTTCTAAATATTTAAAGGGAGTCTGTCACCACATTTGAGCATATTAGACTGATCAAATAGCGTTATATGTGCCACCGAGAACTTAAAACCGGTACCTTTGTTGTATCTAATGGAGTTTTCTTTCAGCCAAAAATGAACTTTTAAGATTCTGTAAAAGTGCCCTCTCAAGTGCCCAGGGCGGCGTCTCAATCGTCCGAGCCCCAGGCAGCACCTCCTCAACGGCTCATAACCCCGCCCTCCGTGTGCCTCTGCCCGCCCGTTTACTCTCCTCCTCACTCCTTTTCCACTGCGCCCGCTACGAATTTGACCGCGCAGCCGCAGTGGAAAAGGAGAGGAGGAGAGTAAAGCACACGGAGGGCGGAGTTATGAGCCGTTGAGGAGGTGCTGTCTGGGGCTCGGACGATTGAGACGCCGCCCTGGGCACTTGAGAGGGTGCATTTACAGAATCTTAAAAGTTCATTTTTGGCTGAAAGAAAACTCCATTAGATACAACAAAGGTACCGTTTTTAAGTTCTCTGTGGCACATTTAACGCTATTTGATCAGTCTAATATGCTCAAATGTGGTGACAGACTCCCTTTAAAGCAACTGAATAGATTGTAACCAAGCCTCACAAGAACGCTACACGCAAGGTGAGTGGCTTTCACTTCAGGAAATGCAATGGATGGTATTGTGTCTCAGGGTTCTTTGGAACACTGAAATCAGTCTCAAACACCTGTGATAATTAGTTTCCAGGTGAGCCAAATTAAAGGAAAACTACTTAAAGGGGTTGTCTCACTTCAGCAAATAGCATTTATCATGTAGAGAAAGTGCACTTACTAATGTACTGTGATTGTCCATATTATCTCCTTTTCTGGGGCGATTCATTTTTCCAGTGCATTATACACTGCTTGTTTCCATGGTTACAGACCACCCTGCAATCCAGCACTAGTGGCCGTGCTTGCACACCATAGGAAAAAGCATCAGCCTATGTGAGGTCCCTTGGTCCCAGCCACCAGGTCGATGCTTTTTCCCTATAGTGTGCAAGCACTATGTTCAATAAAATTTGATTGATATTCTAATGGTTGATGACTTGAAAATTATACTGACTGTCATTTGCATCGACCATTCAGGAAAATCTGAGAAAAATGTAATTTGCATTATAATTTGGAACACGGTTTCAAATGCAGGCTCAGATATCATCATTTTGGGTTCACAAGAAAGGCACAGTTGTAATGAGTTATTGATAATGTTAAACTTTCATCATTCCCTATGTTTTTAGATATTTTCACAGCCTACCGGATGATTAAACGGGTTCTCCTTGATTTTCATATTGATGGCCTATCTTCAGGATAGTTCATCAATATGAAACTGGTGAAGGTCCAACTCCCGGTACATCCGCTGATCAGCTTTTTTGTGGAAGCTGCAGCACTCACTGTAGCTCCGGTGAGCACCGTGGCCTTCTCATAGCTTACCAAGCAGAACACCGTCCATCGGATAGCAGCTGGGCTTGGGATTGCAACTAAGTAATGGGACTGAGCTGCGCCTAGGCCATATTAATGTCCCAGGAGTCAGACCTCCACCAATTTGTTATTGATGAATATCAAAATCCCGGAGAACCCCTATAAGACCATGTCTCATAATATATGCATCCTCAACTAATGATTACGACACACTTCAGTAACAGCAGCAGTTATAGTTATTCATCTGAAGTTCTCCACACAATTCCACACATTTATTGATAGGAAGATCAGATATATAGAGAAATGTGCAATGTGAATACTGCCTAACCTGCTTGCCCCATGGTTGGTGTGAGACTGGTTGTTAGGGACATGGTTGCCTGGATGTCCTATTTTAAAGGGTGTATCTGTTAGGCGGTGTATCTCTGGCAAACAGGGACTCAGCTGTTAGATCAAAGCTGGATTGTCACTATACTGACAACTGAGAAGGAAATAGCAACTTGGCAGCATCAAAGTCAAGCCATTGATTTATAGTGGAACTAACTTTTTCATGTTCTATTGAGTAACAATATTGAATCGCCCCTTTGCTGTGAAGGATTTTGAAGCGATCATGCTGTAATCTGGACTAGTCCATTGCTGATATTCCTGTCAGCCCTCCGTCGCAGATTGCTAGGGAAGAAACATTTTCTGTGAGACATCTCAAGGAACACCAGTTATTGTAGAGGCACCTGTAAGAGAACATTTTGTGTGTGTATTTGTGTGTTTCACTTGTGGGGGAAAAGGATAAAATAAACGTAGTAGAATAGAAAAAAATCCTGCTGGTATACTGGTTTTAGTTTAATATCGGCTATGGTGAGTGCCATAACCTTCAAAAGAGGCAGACTACATGACTTCTACATGGCGTGGGGGAGGTACAACTGGCACTGAACTGCTTCTTCTCTTTGACATGAAAGCACTGCCACTAGGGGGAGTTTATTGTAAATAAATAATTGTTGCTTCCATGCTAATTGTATACATGTCTATGCGCTGAGCTCCCCCTAGTGGTGGCATCGGGCAACCAGCTTTGTAATAGAAGGTGAGCAGGAGATTTATCAATGTATTTATGCTAGTTCTCTACTATAAATACATTGAGAAATATGGTGCTAAGAAAGATTGCAATATTTTGAAGCACCTGTTGTAAGGGGCAGGGGTGCACCTAGCCTTTCTGCTGCCATTGGCAAAAATTGAAACGGTACCCCCTCCCCATGCCAAATTCTCAACCTAACCCCTTCACTCCCACCCTACTGTTAAAGACATACTTGAAAAACATTACATACAGCTCTACAAAACATACAGTAATACAGCGCCACATACCTCTTACATTCAATCACATCTCCTCTGATGTAGATATTCTCTTTCCTCCTCTTCTCCATTCGGACCAGACCGTCATGGTGATTTCTTTCAGCCATCTCTTGTCTCTGCAGAATATGACAAAAATACATCTTAGTTATCTTCTTTTCCATCACCCTCCCACCTTCTAAACACCCCAATACTATGGCCACTGTGCTCCTCAATACTATACTGCAGAAATAGATAATCCCCCTGAAAATACTAGTACCATGCAAAAAGTGCCCCCTCAATAATTATAGGCATACATTCCTAAAAAATAACTGCAACCAGCAAATAGTGTCCCTGACACTAAAAGTGTAAACATAACGTCCCCCAAAAATAATTGTCTCAAGCTGATACTGTGCCTGGGTGCCCCTACAGTAATAGTGCTCCCCAAAGTCCCACCAATAGAAATAATTATCTTCCAGATTGCACTTAGTGTTAATGGTGCCCTCAATAGTAATAATGTAGTAATCATGTTGCCCATGGTCCTCCTGTCATAATAATTCTCATTATAATGTGTGCCAATAGAAAGATGCCCCTTAATGTGTGCCAATACAAAAAATACACCCTTATAATGTGTGCCAATAGAAAAATACCATGTTACAATGTGCACCACTACAAAACACACCCCTTTATAATGTGTGTCAATATAAAAATACCCACTTATAATGTGTGCTAGTACAAAAAATACCCCCTTATCTTTAAGATCAGATCTTCCTCAGATCAGACCCCATATCACACCATAGATCAGACCCCAATATCAAACCTCAAATCAGACCCCCATATCAGATCCTCAGATCAGACCCCCATATCAGACCTCAGATCAGGCCTCCATATTAAATACTCAGACCCCCATATCAGATCTCCATATCAGACCCAAAATAAATAAATTAACTTAACTCTCCTTCTCCACTGCTACTCTCCAGGTCCTGAGCGTCGGGTCATATTGAGTGCACTAAGTTCTGATGCTGCACGTAGTCAGGACAGTGTAGCATGTGCCTGGAGGAGACCAGTGAGGAGGGGTGAGTCCAGCACTTCACTCAGCTCTCTCCCTGTCTCCTGCAAACGACTGTGTGCTTCCATAATGTAAGCGCTCACTAGTATTCACTTTATAATAATAATAATAATATTTATTTATATAGCGCCACCATATTCCGCAGAGCTTTACAAATTCATAGGGTTCATGTACAAAACAAAAGTACCTGGCTAATATACAACTGAAACACTACGAGTCAGGGCCCTGCTTGCAAGAGCTTACAATCTATGAGGAATTGGGGGGTGACGGATAAGGTAGTTGATTGTGATAAGTAGGATTCAAGCCATTATTGAACTGAAAGGAGTGTTGCCAGGCAATCTGCTTCGGGTTTGGGAATGGTAGAGGATCGAGTTCAAGCCAGAGGAGTTGGTGGGGGAGAGGTTTATTTGGGGAATAGTCATTTTAGGTAGCTTGATAAGCCTGCCTGAAAATATGTTTTTTTAAGGCACGTTTGAAGGTGGAGAAGTTGTGAATTGACCTGATATTTTGAGGCTCAAGAAAAGTCTTGAAGATGGGAGTGAGAGGTACGAATTATGGAGGATGGTAATCTTAGGTCACTAACAGAACGTAGAGCATGAGTAGGATGGTAGATGGAAATGAGAGAGGAGATGTATGGAGGTGCAGCACTGTGGAGAGCTTTGTGGGTGAGAAGTTTGAACTGTATTCTGTGGTGGATGAGTTAGTGAGAGGGAGACTGATTAGTAATGTGTTGCAGTAGTCAACTCAAGATGAGAATTAATCAGAGCAACAACAAGAGTTTTTGCTGTTTCCACCATAAGAAAAGGGCGGATTCTGGTGATATTATTGAGGTGCAGACAACAAGTGCACGTGATTGAATATGGGGAACAAAGGTAAGATCTGAGTCAAACGTGGCCCCAAGACAGTGGGCATGTTGCACAGGAGTTATGATAGTGCCGCAGATCGAAATTGAAATATCAAGTTTAGGTGGGTTAGTAGATGGGGGAAAGACAAGAAGTTCAGTTTTTGAGAGGTTCAGTTTTAGATACAGAGAGGACATGATGTTAGAGACAGCTGCCAGACAATTACTGGTGTTTTGGAGTAAAGCAGGGGTGATGTCACGGGGTGAAGTGTATAGTTGGGTGTCATGGTGATGTTACCGAAAGCTAAATCTACTGCTAGTCTGTCCAATGGGGGCTGTGTAGAAGGGGAAGAGTAGAGGACCTAGTACTGAGGAATGCCAACATCAAGAGAAAGAGGAGAAGAAGAAGAGCCTGTGAATGGTACACTAAAGGACCTGCCAGAGAGATAGGAAGAGATCCAAGAGAGAGCAGTGTCCTTAAGGCCAATTGAGTGGAGGATGGTGAGCATGGAGCATGCGTGAAAAATAAGTTAATTGGCGGTGCGCCACTGGCATAGGGGCCTAGTGACAATTGCAACCGATGCGACTTCTATAGCTATGCCACTGGAAACAGCCAAGCAGACTGTGGTATGCTTACTCCGTAGTTCCCATGCAAGTGAATGGAAGTTATGGAAAGAGTGTAGCACAGCTACTTCCATAGTTGCCAGCTGTCCTGAATTTGCAGGGACTGTCCTTGATTTTTAGAGACAGTCACAGTAAGTTTGGGCTGTTCCGGGCTGAAAATGAGTGGGCCTGATGATAACTCCACCCATGGGTTTCCGGGTGCAGCCTGTGCATTCCTGTGGGCATGGAAAAATAATGCCTATGGTGTTTTTGTTATTACCAAATACTTGTATGGAAGATCAGCGGTTTCTGTACTTCTGACCATTTCTGGTCATCACATCAAGGTGAGAGGGGAGTGGGCCTATTCTAGAAATACTGTAACTGTGGGTCCCTGAGATGACCCACATCTATTAGGAAAATATTAAAGGAAATGTGTCACCAAAAATTATATCTGCCAGTTAAAATCAGATAGTGATAAATATCCTTTTTCTAATGGTCTGTAGGGGAGCCTATTGACTTATATGGTACAGTTTTCTAAGCATTCTCTGTGACCCGTGCAGAGGTCATTGTACAAGGAAAGAATATATAAGCTTTGACAATGATTTATTGTGAATGGTGGATCACTGTACACAGAGGTGATATCATTACAGGCAGGGTTAGAATGATAAGCAGATAACTGCAATAAAGGGATCTCTACAGACCAAGATGTGGCACCTATTATTAGAATTAGTGGCCAGTGTGAAAACTGCAGGATTTTATGTTTTTTGTTTAAATATAGAAATTGACATGGGAAATGTTAAAAATTAAAATGTGATTTAAACAATAGGTTATTTTCTGATGGCACTTTACATTTAAAGCATATCCTGTATAGAGCAGTGAGGGTGGGAGTAGTAGTTTGGTTCCTGACTGTGGTAGTAGTACTCACAGTTCATGGTTGCAATCCACCCTCTGGCACCCCTAGGGCCATGCACTGACTGGTGGGTGCACCTTTTCTTGTCTGGTGGTAGTCGGGGTGCCCTTGATGGTGGGTAGCTGGCAGGGTACAAGGCAAGAGAGCAGAAGCAGAGCTAGCGACAGGTTGAGACAATAATCAGGCTCATTGGTTGCAATGAATAAAGTCTTTCTTTACTGGATGGATGATGGGAGCAGAAGAACAAATAGCAGCAAAAAGCACCATATAGAACAGTGTAGGGATGCATGGGCATCAACAATGATGGTAGTAGTAATTCCGGACCATCCTTCTAAAGACACTTTGCAGTCTCTCCAAACAACCACAGGTGTGCTATTCTCTTCTTGATAACCCTTTCTGCCGCAGAGAAACCTACAACCAGTTACCCTGCTGCCTCTATACCGCCATAACCAACTTCACCCGCACCTACTGTGTCCTTCTCCCATACCATGTAGATTGTAAGCCCTCACGGGCAGGGCCCTCTCGCCTTCTGTACCAGTTTGTAACTCGTCTTGTTTATGATTAGTGCAATTGTCTGTATTATGTATGTATACCTCTTCTCATATGTACAGCGCTATGGACTGAATGGCGCTTTAATAATAAATAATAATAATAATAAAAATGGTAAAACAACTTCTCTGGTAGCTGCAGCTTCAGAGGTAAGGTTCTCTGGACATGGGCCTTGTTCCCAGGAGCTTTCACATGTAGGTCTTCCTGTAGCTCTGCTCTACTCTTCTGCTCTGCTATACTAGACTCCTCGACTAACCAAGAGGTGGGTTAAGTCCATCATCCTGGTAACGTAAAAAGTCTGCCAATGTTAACCATCTGTTACCCATACATGCTATTAGGATCACACAGTGAACAATGAAATGAGTGCTTTAACAATAAAGCATATTTAACTTGGCAACATTAAACTTAAGCCTTTTGGCAATAATTAACTCTTTGCGGTAGTCCAATGGGATACTGCAGCCATAGATGTTTGGGATGGCAACCCCTTTAAAAGGAACCTGTTTACACTGGACATGATGTTTTAGCTTAATGCAGCATGTTACAGAGCTGAAGGAGCTGAGCAAATTAATATATTGTTTTTCGGGAAAAGATTCAGTATAACTTGTATTTCATTCATTTTAATTCCTGCTACTTCTGGGCTTTGAATTCATGGAGACAGTTCTATCAGTGACTGACAGCCTTCCCTCTATGACTGTGTATACAGAGATAGCTGTCAATCGCCGATAGGGCCGCTGTCTTGACTTCAAAGCCCAAAAAGAGCAGGAATTTAAATGAATGAAATATAAGTTATACTGAATCTTTTCCCACACAACTATATATCATTCTGCTCAGCAACATCTGCTGTATAATATGATGCCTGCAGATTAATTCACAAATTCATGGTGACAGGTTTTCTTTAAGCTCCAAAAATATCCAACATTTATAAACTGTGGCGTAAGTATCCTACACAATTGGCCACTTTTTGCTATGTAGTAATATAACAACGATGCAAAGTTACCTAAAATAACCTACCATGTAAATGTGTAATATTATGGTATGTGTTCAATAGAAAATGGGCATGTTTACATAAACTGACATAAAACGTGCAAACTGTTACCCAATGTAAAAGTATCTACAGCATAAAGCATATAAGATCTAATTGGTTATGACTGCTGGAACATGGAGAAATCCCATTGGTCTTTGACTTTCTAGCTTAGGCATGTCTGCTGTGTTCTGCAGAATGTACAGATTTTATAGTGCTAAAACAAATTCTTTCTATTGGCAAAGTATGGTGTCCCCCAGAGCTTACTATTGTTCTTGTCTTTCACTTCTATTAAAAACAATATATTGTACAGGCAAGATATATAACATATGGTTTCTTGCAGTTACCTTAAAGGGGTTGTCTGAGATAATTCTAAATATTAAACAACGCCTAGAATAGCTTGAGTTGAGTGATACTCATTTCTACAGCCTCGTTCTCCGTGGTGCTACTCCAATACTACTGATGCAATTGTGATCTGCAGCCAATCACTCTCCTCAGTCGCCTACAGTATAAACAGTGATTGGTTGCAACGGTCATGTGTCGTATGCCAGAATGGCACTATGTAAAGCACAGTATTGGTAATGCCCACAGTGTCATTTTTATCCTCGAATAAACAATTTGCTTGCTCATTTGGTCATTCGTTCTGGCAATTACCAATCATTTTGATGCACAGTGTCTTTACTTAAAGAGTTTGTCCAGCTCAACATTTCAATGGGAGGATGAGACCAAGTGCCAACCCCATGTAGCTGGGCTTACGGAAACAACTGAACAGGCAGGATCTCCACTGTTTCCATAACTCCCAAACAGGGAGCAATGCAAACAGCATATCAGAACAAGCTATGCTGCTTCTGTAAGCAGAGGAGTTACTGAAGCAGCTGAGTTTGTTCTGCTACGCTGTTTGTGTAGTTCCCATTCACTACAGTAGGGGTTATGGAAACAGCAGAGCTCCTGCCCGCTCTGTCGTTTCTGTAAGTCCAGCCACCCGGGGCTGGCGCTTAGTCCCATCTCGCTGTGGAAATGGAGGCATGGGACAAATCCTTTAAGCCACAAAGCTTTCACTGAGCCATGACCATTTTTAGAATGAGTGTCTAAGACGCTTGACATGTGCTCCAGAATTTTAGCTCAATGTTTTGCCATTTTATTGGTAAATCTGCCTCAATATTTTTTTTTCACATAAGATCTTCTGAAATAGGAAGAAATAGATGTGATAGAGATGTGGATATCATTCTTGATTAATTAAGATGGCCCCCATATCTTCCAGCTCTTAGCTAATGCCTTATTTACTTAAAGGGAACCTGTCACCAGTTTTATGGTGTCCTAACTAAGGGCAACATAAATAAGTGACTGATTATCTTAGCACAATGCTGGGTCACTTTCTTTATTGACCCAGTCAATCTGCCAACATCTTGTATTGAAAAGCTCCAGCTCATAATGATGAGTCATGAATATTCATGAGCTCCTGACTCTCCCCGCCCACCTGCTGCTGAATGACAGTTTCTTTCCATATGAATCAGCAGCAGGTGGGCAGGGGAGTGGCTATAGCTCTGAATTAAATATACGCTGGACTTAATGACATCATGCTGGACTCAAATCAGCTCATTAGCATGCGGCATGCGGCATCTTTGTGTGTATATTATGAGGTAACCATCTGTCACACCAGTAAGTGAATACATCTAAGGCACTTTTTAGTAGTTAATGATTGTATATAATTAATTAGATTATAATCAAATATCCACATGACAGGTTCCCTTTAAGTTCCAAGAGGACCCTCCTCCCTGAAGGTGTCATATATGAAGTATGCTTTACTGCTGCTAGTGTGAAGTCATTACAATATGGCACTTAGATGTTTACATAGTTTGCATACCAGAGTTAGTAAAACAATGCACAATGCGCAGATGCCAAGTGTTATCGCTTTCCTTTTTTTTGTATTCTAGAGACAAGGTATGAGGTACCTGATTCCATTGAAAGTGACAGAGTTGATCACTTCACAGCTGAAGTGATGCAGGAGATGATGAAGGTTTTGGCTGTAGAACAGGCCTTACATGCCTCGAACCATCCACAAAACAGCAGTAGGGTAGATAAAAAGAAACTGAATGGGGCACTAAAGTTAAAGATTCAAAAAGCCATGGCAGAAACTGGTAAGCCATGGACTGAGTGCCTGCTGGTAGCCCTATTTTCAGTAAGGTATAAGGTCCTTTCTGGGTCAGCCCCTAGGAGAGGATTGTATTTCCCACAGCAGCTCTAGATGCAACATGGTTGTCTGACAGATTATGTGATCAGTTTGCACAAGCATTTGACTAAAATACATTCTCGAGTTTTTGCTTCACTTCCAGATCCTAATAAAGTACCAGGAACCCACTTGTGTCTGGAGATTGGGTGGTGGTAAACAGACACTTTAGAAATGTCCTCAAACCCTGTTATGATGGTCCATTTCAAGTGTTGCTGACCACAAGCACATCAGTGAATCTCAAAGAAAATCCTAATTGGATCTACGCCAGTCATTGGAAGAAAATGTTGAGTCTTGTGTGCTGTTGTTTCCCCTTGTGTAACTGCTAATCCTGACTCAAAGAATATGGATTTCAAATGAGATAGTAAAAATAGGTTTCTGAGCCATGAAAAAGTTGTGTAAAAGGAAGAACAAAGCTGTTACTGCCTGATACTTCCAGCCCAGTGATTCATGGATAGTATTTCCCAAAGATTCTTAATAATAATAGTTTTTATGTCAGTTGAAGAAGCATCCACCACTCAAAATTGCCCCCATATACTCTTTATTAGGAATAGGTGAGAATCTGACTTCCCATTGTATAAGTCCATTACGAGGGAGTCTATCCAATAAGGATAGGTTTACTCCAAAGTGGTGAAACAACCAACAGGTACAATCGGACAGATTGTAGAACCTACTTAGATTAGGGACAGAGTTAGGCCAATTGAAATGACTTCAAAGGGGGAATGATAGAGATGTGGATATCGTTCTTGATTAAGTAAGATGGCCCCCATATCCTCCAGCTCTCAGCTAACGCCTTATTCGCTTAAGTTCCAAGAGGACCCTCCTCCCTGATGTGTCATATATTATGTATGCTGTACTGCTGCTAGTGTGAAGCCATTACAATATGGTGCTTGCATACCAGAGTTAGTAAAATAATGCACAATGCGCCGATGCCAAGCATTATCACTTTCCTTATTTTTGTAATCTAGCTTCCTCAGTGGTGGTGACAGTGAGCACTTAGCACCCTTTTATATCCAGAAGCAAGCTGTAGGTGGAACTGGCTTAATTGGAACCATGGAAAGTCCGATCTGGAGTTCTGCTCCTATTATAATCCACATATGGACCAGATTCACACCCCACATATTGTGGGTCATCCCCCAATTATTGGGTCAAATAGTGGGGAAGTCCATCCCTCAATTACTGTCCATCACATAATATATATATAAAAACATAAAAAACATATATAAAATCTATGGCTCTCTATGAGAAATGCATGGCTATACATAAAACAAGCATAAAAACATAAAATTAAAAAACGCAACGAAAACGCACATGCGGTTGGACGCGTTTTTACCGCGTTTTCAATGCGTTTTTCCTAGAAATCCTTCAAACGGCACCTGGGAAGTCTTGACATCAAGTAAAGGGATTCAGCCCTATCACAATTCTACACAGGACTTTACTGTGATAGGGCTGAATCCCTTTACTTGATGTCAAGACTTCCCAGGTGCCGTTTGAAGGATTTCTAGGAAAAACACATTGAAAACGCGGTAAAAACGCATCCAACCGCATGTGAGGTAGGATCGCAGGAATCTTTTAACACTACACCACTGCTTAGCCGAGGAGTCACGTGAGACGTCACGGTAGAGACTCCATACACGTGGAACGCCGCGTAGGGTAAGAACGGCAGGAGGAATCGAGTGTAAGATCCAGCAGGTGACGACATGTGGTAAGAAATATCTTTCACGATTATCACTACTTAGCTATTTGATTGAGCTAGCAGGACAGATCCGGGATATTGTGTGGAGCTATCACGGCCTTGAGCACGGAGTCCTGCCATCCGACGTATGTGAAGCTTCGTATTGGGCTAGAGACAAGGGCTTAGATCGTTTACAAGTAGAGTCGCACTGCGATTTTTTCACGATTCTTTATCTGCATTGTGATTTTTTGGCGATCATTTGCATTGCGATTTATTTATTAGTGTTCGCATTGCGATCCGTTTGTGACTATTTGGTTTTATTATTGTGATGTAATTTTATGTATTGGCACATCATATTAAATATTTGAATATAGTACCTGCTAAATTTGGAGTGCCCCTCATTATCTATTGCTATTTCTTTGTGTTCAGACGGTCTGGGTGGACTGAGAGGTGTGCACCCTGATCCATTCGGTCGATAGGTGGAGCCGCTGCTTTTAATTTTTGTACTTATAAACTGCTTAACTTCCTGTAATAAAGGAGAACTGATTTTCCCATTGCCTGGTGTCAGTCTGGGTTCGACCATGCATGTAAAATCCTTAGATCACTACTAATTTGGAGCAGTAGAGCAAACGCAATTAGCCCTGATTGAGGGCATCTTTAACAGATGTGACAATGCTATAGAATGGGTAGGAAAACAAAATACTTAACTGTGAGCAAGTACTATGTATGTCATTTCCAGGGATGTACATACAAGTCACTGGGCCCCATAGCAAGAATCTAAATTGAGCCCCCATGCCCCATTCATAGCCCCTCCTACTCTCTGCTGTGCAGTTCTTTTACTAGATATACAGGACCTGTGTATCAGGTTGATGATGTCATCACAGGTCCTGCCAGATGCTTCTATCTAACCAGGGAACTACACCATGCTCTATGAAATTCCCTTACTAGAAGTACAGGACCTGTGAGGATGATGATGATGTCATCACAGGTCCTAGCAGATGCTCCTATCTAACCTAGGAACCACGCCATTCTTTGTGCAGTTCCTTTGCTAGATGTACAAGACCTTTGATGACATCATCACAGGTCCTTTAGCTTTAGCTGGAGTAATGAATGTAATTAGGGGGCGAGCCTATCCTTTTCCCCAGGGGCCCCATTGCAGCTGCCTGGTCTGCCTCTATTGGAGTTATGCCACTGGTCATTTCCATGGTTATGTTACTCAACATTTCTTTCTTCATGGTCATCGATCCAGGGAGTTATTCTGATTCTGTCAGATCTAGAAGCATGAATTTTTTTCCCCTCAGATGAGAAAAAATTACTTGTACCTTAAAAGGTTTTCGCCTTCCTCTTGATCAACATTGTTGGATAACAGACTGAACTAGATGGAAGCATGTCTTTTTTCAGCCTTACAAATTATGTTACTATGTTATACTTTTCTTTGACAATTCTATATACAGGGAGTGCAGAATTATTAGGCAAGTTGTATTTTTGAAGATTAATTTTATTATTGAACAACAACCATGTTCTCAATGAACCCAAAAAACTCATTAATATCAAAGCTGAATATTTTTGGAAGTAGTTTTTAGTTTGTTTTTAGTTTTAGCTATTTTAGGGGGATATCTGTGTGTGTAGGTGACTATTACTGTGCATAATTATTAGGCAACTTAACAAAAAACAAATATATACCCATTTCAATTATTTATTTTTACCAGTGAAACCAATATAACATCTCAACATTCACAAATATACATTTCTGACATTCAAAAACAAAACAAATCAGTGACCAATATAGCCACCTTTCTTTGCAAGGACACTCAAAAGCCTGCCATCCATGGATTCTGTCAGTGTTTTGATCTGTTCCCCATCAACATTGCGTGCAGCAGCAACCACAGCCTCCCAGACACTGTTCAGAGAGGTGTACTGTTTTACCTCCTTGTAAATCTCACATTTGATGATGGACCACAGGTTCTCAATGGGGTTCAGATCAGGTGAACAAGGAGGCCATGTCATTAGATTTTCTTCTTTTATACCCTTTCTTGCCAGCCACGCTGTGGAGTACTTGGACGCGTGTGATGGAGCATTGTCCTGCATGAAAATCATGTTTTTCTTGAAGGATGCAGACTTCTTCCTGTACCACTGCTTGAAGAAGGTGACTTCCAGAAACTGGCAGTAGGACTGGGAGTTGAGCTTGACTCCATCCTCAACCCGAAAAGGCCACACAAGCTCATCTTTGATGATACCAGCCCAAATCAGTACTCCACCTCCACCTTGCTGGCGTCTGAGTCGGACTGGAGCTCTCTGCCCTTTACCAATCCAGCCACGGGCCCATCCATCTGGCCCATCAAGACTCACTCTCATTTCATCAGTCCATAAAACCTTAGAAAAATCAGTCTTGAGATATTTCTTGGCCCAGTCTTGACGTTTCAGCTTGTGTGTCTTGTTCAGTGGTGGTCGTCTTTCAGCCTTTCTTACCTTGGCCATGTCTATGAGTATTGCACACCTTGTGCTTTTGGGCACTCCAGTGATGTTGCAGCTCTGAAATATGGCCAAACTGGTGGCAAGTGGCATCTTGGCAGCTGCACGCTTGACTTTTCTCAGTTCATGAGCAGTTATTTTGCGCCTTGGTTTTTCCACACGCTTCTTGCGACCCTGTTGACTATTTTGAATGAAACGCTTGATTGTTCGATGATCACACTTCAGAAGCTTTGCAATTTTAAGAGTGCTGCATCCCTCTGCAAGATATCTCACTATTTTTGACTTTTCTGAGCCTGTCAAGTCCTTCTTTTGACCCATTTTGCCAAAGGAAAGGAAGTTGCCTAATAATTATGCACACCTGATATAGGGTGTTGATGTCATTAGACCACACCCCTTCTCATTACAGAGATGCACATCACCTAATATGCTTAATTGGTAGTAGGCTTTCGAGCCTATACAGCTTGGAGTAAGACAACATGCATAAAGAGGATGATGTGGTCAAAATACTCATTTGCCTAATAATTCTGCACTCCCTGTAGAACATATGGTATATAGACACATATTGGTATGTCTTTTTCTTACATTTCAAAAGTTTGTCTCTATTTCCATTGCTCTTTTTGAAGTTATCTCAGCCACTGCTGTGTCTGTTTTTGTTGAATAACAACAATAACTACTGAGACTACATGTTCTTTCCTTGTGTGTCCACTTTTTTTAAATACATAACATATACATTTTACACTATACATTTCCACAATTGCTGGAGTTGTATATCGGCCTGACAGATGGTAAGTCTTTCATAGGTTTCATAGGTTTAAGGAACCTTGAAAATTAGATTATCATGTCTACAGATGGGTCACTGTGGCCGATAACCCTCATGGTGTTTCATTCTCCAGCATATGATTCTTGAAATGTATAGTGCTCTTTCCATACAACACTTTCTTTCTTCCAAGTGTGTTTTATGTATCACAGAGCTTTTGACTGCTATGGAGCCCCTGACGTCAGGGACACAGGCCAGGTTGGCTTTATCCCATATTTTAATAGGCTGTGAGAATTTATGCTGGGGTCCTCGATCTTCTGGGGCTACAAACACTGTTGGAATTATCCCACAGAAAGGAAATGGGAAGGGAGAAGGGGGGTACACCATGTCCTGTCCCAGGTGCTTAGGAGTGTGCTATTATTAACCATTCTCACAGGGGGCCTGATTTCAGTCTTTGTTATGGGGCCCTTTTATATCTACATGTGCCCTTGCCTTCTGCCTTTATTTTTAACTCTTCAAAGTTGAATTTTCATTCCAGAATTACATTTTTACACGTGCGGGCAGAAATTTATAATTGCACGGTAATAATTCAGATCTGGGCACATATGTAGCAAAATATGCAAGTGGTGCTAAAAAAATGCACATAAGGTTATCAGCCCTATTCTGCTAAACATTGGGTGTCCAGTGCACGCTACTCTTTTATCCTTTGATATATAAGTAAATTTGTGAGTACTTCAAAGTAACTCAGCTTTTTTTATCACCCTGTGACAAAGATGAAGAGAGAAGTAGAGCTGTGATGAACATGGAACACACAACGTTTAATCACCCTGCTATTTGTCATCTGTCTGCCCTCTAAAGATATAGGTGGCAATGATATGCTGTACACAGGGTAAGGGCCCTTGCACACAGCCATATGACCTCCCAGACATACGGTCAGTGAGCGGGCCATATGTCCCATAGCAGCATTGATCGTTCGCACTGGAGTACACAGTATCATAGATTACAATGATGCTGTGCACGTCGAGCCGACCGCGGTGCTATTGTCCCGCACTCATAAGATCATATGAGTGCGGGACAATAGCCTTGCGGGCGGCCCGGCATGCACAACATCATTGTAATGTATGATACTGTGTACTCCTGTGCGCACGATCAATACCGCTCCGGGACATATGGCCCGCTCATGGACCGTATGTCTCGGAGGGCATATGGCCGTGTGCAAGATGCCCTTAGGAGCATGACCTAGTAGTAAAGTAAAGAAATTCTGTGTGTAGTCTCTGTGATTTTAGATTTGATTTAGGCTTCCATCTGTTCCCTTTCCTTCATGGCTAAGAAAAACAAAGAGGTGTCTAAATTCATAAAACCCATGACTAAGTCCCATAACATGGAATGTTTTATAATAATTTATATTTTATCTTATGTTTTTGTTGTTTGCCAAATGTGATTTATTGGAGAATTGGGTTACGGGAAATAAATCCCAGAGATCAATATGTTGCAGGTATGAGAAAGGCATATGCTTTGATATGTGAATTGTAATTCATAGAGGCTGCTATAATAAAGATTTCTTTGTGTTCATTTTATTTTTAATGTTGCTCCTGGGATGGAAAGACATGATTGAGTGATTTGGATCCTTTGAAATACTTTTGGCCACGTCTTTCTTTGTTATCAGGAATCATGCACCAGGACGTAGTTACAAAACACAGTCTTAAAAGTAAATGCAAGACATATGTTAAATGAACATTACTCTATCTATCTATCTATCTATCTCTCTATCTATATACTGTATCTATCTATCTATCTCTCTATCTCTCTATCTATCTACTGTATCTATCTATCTATATACTGTATCTATCTACCACATAAACTTTTATGACGTCCCATTGTAAATCTGTGGGCATTAAAGGGGTTGTCCGGGTTCAGAGCTGAACCCGGACATACCCTTATTTTCACCCCGGCAGCCCTCCTGAGCCTAGCATCGGAGCATCTCATGCTCCGATGCGCTCCCGTGCCCTGCGCTAGATCGCGCAGGGCACAGGCTCTTGTGTTTTCAATAACACACTGCCGGGCGGTAACTTCCGCCCAGCAGTGTGTTCGGTGACGTCACCGGCTCTGAGGGGCGGGCTTTAGCTCTGCCCTAGCCGTTTTACTGGCTAGGGCAGAGCCAAATCCCGCCCATCAGTGCCGGTGACGTCACCGGGCTGCCTGTCAGCCCCATAGAGAGCCCCGGTACGTCACCGGAACTCTGAAAAATGCCTTTGCCCTGCGCGATTTAGCGCAGGGCAAAGGAGAGCATCGGAGCATGAACTGCTCCGATGCTCATGTCAGGGGGGCTGCCGGGGTGAAAATGGAGGTATGTCCAGGTTCAGCTCTGAACCTGGACAACCCCTTTAATATGGAGTTGTTCCCCCTATGTATATAAAACATCATGCGCTATCCTGGGAAGGCTTTCTACAAGATTGTGGAGTGTTTCTGTGGTAATTTTTACTCATTCATCCAGAAGAGCATTTGTGAGGTCATGCACTAATGTTGGATGAGAGGGCCTGGCTCGTACTCTCTGTTCCATTTCATCCCAAAAGTGTATGATGGGGTTGAGGTCAGGGCTCATGTTAATGGCAGAGGAGGTTTGGAAATCCGCAGTTGTGGAATCAGGAGAGCGTTGGTGACTTTTATGCAGTATGCGCCTCAGCACTTTGTGACCCCAATCTGTAACTTTACTTGGTCTACCACTATCCGGCTGAGTTGTTGTGGTTCCAAGATGCTTCCCTTCTGCAGTAATAAAACTCACAGAAATTGCCTCCTAAAGATTCAAATTCAGTGAGCTCTTTAGAGCGGCCATTCTTTCACAAATGTTTGTAAAGGCAAATGGCATGACTAGGATTTTATATACCTGTGACAATAGAATAACACCTACAAAATTGGGCAAACACAATGAGACCGTGGTGTGTCATAAATCTTACACAACCACCTACCAAAAACACACACCACAATATAATATAATTTAATCACAAATAGACCAAATACAAAATTTCACAGATTAAAAACACCCTAAAAAGAAGTCAACACTGATAAGATAATATGAATATACCTACACGGAAAAAAGCTGAGTCTAGAATAGTGCAAAGTAAATACAGATCTTTATTATATGTATAAAATACAATAAAAGTAGAGACAAAACACATCAGAAGAAAAAGTGCGGTATACGCCTGGAGAGGAGAAGCATGATAAAAGTATCTGTTATAGAGGGGAATACCAAAGTTATATATCCCTTGGCCACAAGGTAAATGGACAATTGGAAAATATAATATATAAGTAACACATAAAAAGTATCCTAGATACAAATATACTGGGCCCCCACTCACAAAAGGAACAGACACAATGTAACACCGGTCTAGTTACATACCCATGAATCGGGAAATCACCTCATGAGACCCGCACACCCCGACGAACACTTCGGCAACACCTTCATCTGGGAGTTATCAGTAATGACAGACTCACTGCTGACTGAGGCTGGACATGCTGCTGACTAAGCCTTTAGGAATATTTGCTTTACTGCTTGCTGTGCATTTCTTTTCCTCATCCATATACATATATGTGCATAATGTGGCAGCCCCACTAACTATGCAGTGCTGAGACAATGGATGGAGCGGACTGCGGCGGTGAGCCTGCCCATACACAGCAGGTGCTGTGACGATCTTACCATCGTAGAAGTGTCTGTACATATGTATGTGTCTGTCCCTGTGTGTGTGTCTGTCCCTGTGTGTGTGTCTGTCCCTGTATGTGTGTGTCTGTCCCTGTATGTGTGTGTCTGTCTCTCCCTGTGTGTCTCTCCCTGTGTGTATCAACATCACCATGCCCACAGTGTCCCTATATCTTGATGCAGCTGCAGCAGGACGTTCTGTGCGGGGCAAGAAGAAGCAGCGGCACCAGCATGGAGTCCAGTGGGAGAGGCACAGGGAGGCACACTAAGGGCGTAGGTAACACTACCGCATGATCTACACTAGTGTTATCTGTGGTTTTACATAGGACTGCAGGTAACACTACCACATTATCAGCTCTAGTGTTAACTGTGGTTTTATATAGGACTGCAGGTAACACTACCACATTATCAGCTCTAGTGTTAACTGTGGTTTTAGATAGTACTGCAAGTAACACTACCACATTATCAGCACTAGTGTTATCTGTGGTTTTACATAGGACTACTACTTTATCTGTACTGAAAGAGTTATCACTATGTAAGGGGGCCCACTGAGACTTTATCGCCCAAGAGCCCACATGAACCTGGAGCCGGCCCTGCAAGGGAGGTAGACTAAATCAGAGATATAAAGTGGAAATATTACAGGGAGCATAAAGGATGAAATGAGTGGTAGATTCTGAAACACTCCTGCATGCACAGGTTTTTCAGGGCAGGCTTTGCAGTGGTAAATGGTGTCTATCCTTATCCCCCTTTTGTAACACACCCTGCATCATTTTTGGGTCCTTCCCATCCTTGCTGTCTGGGGCACTTGAGGGAGGCCTCTGATTTTTGCGCACTGTGCTGCAAGCCACAGTACCTCTGGCAGTTAGGGATCTGAATAGGGGTATGGTGGTATAATAGTTATCCACATAGAGGTGGTAACCCTTATCCAGCAGTGGGTGCAGTAACTCCCACACAATCTTCCCACTAACTTCTAGAATGGGGGGGGGGGGGGGGGGCGGTATGGGACAGGGGCAGGGACGAAGGGTGGTTTAGGGATCTATAACAGCTGCAAATGAAAAAAAGAACCTGTGCAGCTATTCCAGATGTTGTTCTTCTTTCTTCTATTCTTCTTTCTTCTTTTCAGCAGGAAAGAGGTTAAATCGCTGTGGTGTGCACCACAAGTCCCAGCAATCCAACAAGCAGCACAGAGAAGCACAGAACCTCTCTGCATGCAGTCACCAGCTAGAATGGCTGCATACAGGGAAGTTCTGCCTCTCCCTGTGCAACTATAGCGCTGCCATTGGCTGGAGCGTTGTTCCAGCGAAAAGCAGCGCAGGCTGGGGATCCAAAACACTGGTGTCCCCTGCCTGATCTAGGAGGAGACAGATGCTGACACATGACACATGACACCCCCCCTGCTGCAGCTCTGTATCGCAGCCAATAGCAGCAAGCTGGGCTGCAGGGGGGCGGTTTCAGCACCATGCTGCCCTTACCTGATATGGCTGCCTGGCGGTAAGAGCAGGCATGCTGCTGCGATTCCCCCGATTGTTCCCCAGAGCCCCGCTGACCTCGTTACGTACATGTACGTCACTGGTCCTTAAGTCACGTCCACAGGTTCTTAAGGGGTTAAGCTTTAAAGAACTAGTAGATAAAGTTTCCCTCCCTGGAAATGAATGATATTCTTACATAAGAGTGCAACATATATTGACAAGGCATCCAACTCCCAAACTCCGTCTTCCTGTGGAAGATATAGGGTATTTTACACAATCATTTAAATTACAAAGAGGGATTTCATTATTTTACTCCACAAATAAAACGGCATCCACATTTATCAAACTTCCGCATTTTACTCAGTGGGAGAAGGATTGGAGTGGAGGAAAGCTAATTTATGGCCCAAAGTGTTTGGTAGAGGAGTAGCAATGTGGGAACTATCAAGAAAGCTAATGCTGAGATGGCACCGGGTTAAGGATTTATAAAAGTGACCCGAGTGGCTCAGATGAATGTTGGAGAGGGTGCGGTCAACGGGGCACTTTTTTACATATGTAGTGGAGCTTTCCATCAGTGTATCTCCTGTGGCAAGATACTTTCGCCTTAATGTCCAGAATTTTCAGTATTAGAATGGAACCAGATCCGGCATTGGCATTACTTTTCCTTCAGATTGATAACATACCTAATGCCTATCGATGCTTAGTATCACATATTTTGCATATAACTAGAGCTATAATAGCAAAAAACTGGAAACGGAGGCCTAGAATTTCTAGGGAAATCTGACCTATATACATGCTATGGAGCAACCGGTGGCCCTTCGTTTTAAAACTTTACCTAAGTTTAATAAAGATTGGAAACAACTTGAGCTTTTTTTTAGGGATAGCGGTGATAGGTTGGTGACATCTATATCTCTCTGATGCAAAGGATGATGATAGGGGAAGGAGAAGAGGATGAGGAAAAAGTGAAAAGATAATGGGCTAGGACATACTAAGTATGTCTGTTTGTGTGTCTTGTTATATGTATTGTAGTGTTTTATATTGTACTGTATTGCATGTAACTACATGTTTATTTTGTAAAATCAGGAGATATTGTATGGCTAGATGCATATGTTCCGCTAGGTAAGAAAATATTTATTGAGCTTGGGCACTATCAGTAGTGATAGCATGTAAATAACTACTGCACTTTACAGGAATACACCATTGTAGCTGTTTCCTAGTTTATTCCCTTAGTGACCACCCATACACCTTTCTATGGCAGGAACTAAGGGGCCTTAGGCTGGGATGCCGAGCGGGGAGAGCCAGGTTCCTGCCCTAACAGCCCTGCCGATCCGGGCTGCCTAACGCTTTATATGCTGCGGACAATGGCTCCTGCCACATATAAGGCAGTGACAGATGGATCAGACTCTCCATATAGAGATAGTGCATTGTATTTTAAAATCAATCAAAATGTTCCCTTGTGGTAAAAAAAAGTTGAAAAAACACATTTATGAAAATGTAAATACACTTTTTAATTTAAAAAAAGTACAAAAAAACCTCCCCCGTATGTTTGGGATTTCTGCATCCATAACAACTATCATGTAAATTATTCCCTACGGTGAATGCTGTAAAATAAATAAAAAAAAGACAGAATTGCTAATTCTTAATTGCCACCGAAAAAAAATTAATAACAAGCGATCAAAAAGAATAATTAACTCCAAAATGACAACAATGGAAACTACAAGTCGTCCTGCAAAAATCAAGCCCTCACACAACTCCATAGAAATAAAAACGTATGGGTCTTGGGAAGGGGTGATGCAAATAGATTTGTTTCCTTTTTAAAAAAAAAGGGGTTTTATTGCACATAAAATAAACAATATGTATTTGGTATCGCTGTAATTGTACTGACCCAGAGAATAAAGATATTATGTTATTTATACCGAAAAATAAACGCATTAAAATGTATAATGTAAAAACTTTGTGGCAGTATTGCTGCTTTTCCCGTCTCAGTCCCAGAAAGAGTTAATAAAAGTTAAACAGAAAGTTATGTGTACCCCAAAATGACGCCATTAAAACTACAACTTGTACCGCAAAAAACAAGCCCTAATACAGCTACATAGACGGGAAAATAAAAAAGTTATAGTTCTTGGAACGCGACGATGAAAAAAGGAAGAAAAATGCTTGGTCAGTACGGCCCAAAACAGACTGGTCACTAAGGGGATAAATGGCCATCAGTCTAGTTTTTATGGAATCCCACTAGTGAATCTTGCTGAGATATTATCTCTCCTCCATCCTGGAGGAGACACAGCTTGGGTAATTGACTTTGGCATTTACAACTGTTTACAGCACTTGCACTTTTACCATTGTTATTGTCTTCAGCTGCCATGAATTATTGCCATTGCATCTCCTTTCCAGTGATGTCACCATTTTCCCTGCATTGTTTTTAACTTTCAAAATAATGTTGTTTAATAAAGTAATTGAGTACATGCGGTTTGGCAATCTTCTATAGTTTTGTTTTATTTTTGTGGATATTATCTATTTGGAATTTTATTTATAAGGCCAAACATGACTCCCATGTTAAATTAGATAGGAAATGTGACTCCATATGAAATTTTTTCATTAGTAGTTCATTAATATTTTTTATTTTTTCAAATAATTAGCAATAATTTAAACTTTATATTGCTTTATGTATTACTGCTACTAGTTTGAAACTTACCAGTTTGTTATGTTTAGGAGGACATTTTATGCCAAGTTGTTTCACAGGGAGGTATGAAAACGTAATCAAATGTAACAACTACCAGAGCACTTACCGTTGTGCAGTTCCTGGTTCAACCAAGTGCAAGTAGTTACTAAAATAGGCATGTCAGGAGAGGTGACAGTTGCTCTTTAAAGTACCCATACACCTTTAACCACTTCACATCCGGGCCATTTGCCCCCTTCCTGACCAGGCCTAATTTAGCAAATCTGACATGTGTCACTTTATGTGGTAATAACTTTGGAAAGCTTTTACTTATCCAAGTCATTTTAAGACACATTGTACTTCATGACAGTGGTAAATTTGAGTCAATATATTTAACTTTTATTTATAAAATAAACCAAAATGTACCAAAAATTTAGAAAAATTCACAATTTTCAAAATTTCTATTTCTCTGCTTTTAAAACAGAAAGTGATACCTCATAAAATATGTATTACTTAACCATATGTCTACTTTATGTTTTGTAAATGTATTTTTTTAGGAAGTTAGAAGGCTTAGAATTTTAGAAAAATTTCCAAAACCCACTTTTTAAGGACCAGTTCAGGTCTGAAGTCTGTGGGGCTTACATAGTGGAAAACCCCCATAAATGACCCCATTGTAGAAACTACACACCTCAAGTTACTTAAAACTGATTTCACAAACTTTGTTAACCCTTTAGGTGTTCCACAAGAATCAAAGAAAAATGGAGATGAAATTTAAAAATTTCACTTTCTTTGCAGATTTTCTATTTTAATCAATTTTTTTCTTTAACACATTGAGGGTTAACAGCCAAACAAAACTCAATATTTATTACCCTGATTCTGTGGTTTACAGAAACACCCCATATGTGGACGTAAACTTATGTATGGGCACATGGCAGGGCGCAGAAGAAAAGGAGCGCCGTATGGTCTTTGGAAGGCAGATTTTGCTGAACTGGTTTTTAGATGCCATGGTCCATTTGAAACCCGCCTGATGCACCCATACAGTAGAAACTACAAAAAAGTGACCCCATTTTGGAAACTAGGAGATAAGGTGCCAGTTTTATTGGTACTATTTTGGGGTACATAGGATTTTTAATTGCTCTATATTATTTTTTTTGTGAGGCAAGGTAACAAAAAAATGGCTGTTTTGGCACTGTTTATTTTTTACAACATTCATCTGACAGTGTAGATCATGTGCTATTTTTATAGAGCAGGTTGTTATGGACGCAATTATATCAAATATGTCTACTTTCTTTGTGTGTTTCAGTGTTACATAATAAAGCATTTTTGAAAAAAATATATGGTTTTGTGTCTCTTTTTTATCGCTTGGTGTTACACTTTATGTGATGTTCGGTGACAAAAAATGTTTTTTTTTGCACAGTATTTTTTTTTTACGGTGTTCACCTGAAGGGTTAGGTCATGTGATATTTTTATAGAGCTGGTTGTTACGGATGCAGCAATACCTAATATGTCAACTTTTTTTATTTATTTCACTTTAACACAATAATAGCCGTTTTGAAGCAAAAAAAACAACATATTTTAGTGTCTCCAATGTCTGAGAGTCATAGTTTTTTTTATTTTTTGACTGATTGTCTTGAGTAAGGTCTTTGCGCGACGAGGTGATGGTTTGATTGGTACTATTTTGGGGGGCATACACCTTTTTGATCGCTTGGTGTTGCAATCTTTGTGATGTAAGGGGGCAAAAAATTGCTTTTTTTGGCACTGTTTTTATTTTATTTCTTTACGGTGTGCACCTGGTTGTTACGGACACGACAATACTTAATACTGTATGTATACATTTTTTTTTTATTTCACTTTAACACAATAATAGCATTTTTGAAACAAAAAAATTATGTTTTAATGTCTCCATGTTCTGAAAGCTATAGTTTTTTTAAAAGAAATTATGGTTTTATTGGTACCATTTTGTGGGACATACGCCTTTTTGGTCACTTGGTGTGATGTAAGGCTGGGGGACATTTAACTTCACTTTTTTATTTTTTTTTACTATTGATTTCTCCTGTAACTGGGGCTGACATAGTAGCCCCAGTTACAGGGGAAATACAGCCCCTAGAGAGGCTATACAGCATAATACAACGCTGTACAGCCTTAGTGCAGAGCTGATCGTGGTCTATGGAAGACCCGACAGCTCCTGCGCTCTCCCGGTCGCGGTGGTCACATGACCAGCAGGCCAGGACAGGAAGTGCGTAGCGTTCTGATGTTTCTATACATTGCAAGACAACTATGGCAGCAGCTTATCCCTCAGAAAAACAAAAAGATCAGACATTGATATTCAATCCTTCACTCCTCCAATATCATCTGTCTGGGAAGAGCTGGGAACTCCCCGTTTACATTAGATTGTCAACCTATCCAGCCAAAAATGTTTGGTTTTGCAGTCAGTAGTTAGTGTTTATGGGGACTGGTTTGCATTTTAGAGAGTAAGTGGAGAAGCCAACATTTAGTGATTTAATCATCTACAAAAATGGTAGAATAGTAGAATCGATTCTCTGTTTTCAGACAAGAAATCAGAGTAAGGGCTCGTTCACATGAAAGTGTGAAACCCATGACCGTGTGCTGTGGACCGCAAATTGCCGACCGTAGCCCAGCCGCATGGGGATCGTGGACCCATTCACTTGTTCTATCTTTTTGCAGTGCGGAGGCACGGAACGGAACCCCAGGAAGCACTCTGTAGTGCTTCCGTAGTGTTCCGTTCTGTTCTGCACCGTTCTGTTCTGCAAGTAAATGGGTCCGCATCCGTGATGCAGAATGCACACAGAATGGTGCCCGTGTATTGCGGATCTGCAAATGCACTCCGCAATACGGCAACACGCGTTCATATGAACGAGCCATAATACTCATGTCTAATTGTGAGCTTCACTAGCATTGTGTAACATCACAGCTGATGGAAAGCTATGTTCTGGCTGCTCTTCTGATGTTAAACTGGATGCTTGAAGTCATTTGGCAGCTTTCATTAGATAGGGTAAATCCCCTATTAAATGGAATGCCAAAGCTCTGGAACAATACTCATTTCTGGCTGATACCAGTCATTCACTCCGTACAAGTTCTAAGACACATCTTTCTCGGGTGGCTTTGATCTACCCTGTAGCCTAAATCAAAGTGAACACTGTCACTTGACTTCAGTGGTAAACATGGACATGCATATTTCACATACCAAAACACGGTATAAAGGTTGTTATCTATCACAGTGCATTTATAGAACTGAACTAAAATACTAACTATAGGGCTAATTAAGTGTCTAATGTGAAATGTCTATGTTGGTAATTAATAGAAAAATAATTAGAAAACAAACAGAAAGTAGGATCATACTTATGAAAGAGAGAGCAGGGGTGAAAGGCTCAAGATTCTGACTCATAGTCTTTTTTTACTCACCAAAACAGTAGATGGCAGTATTCCAGCAATGATTTAAGTAAGGCAAAACTGGCACTTTATTGTATTTGTGGCAAAAAAATATGTATCATTTGCCATTCAGCGGTGCAGTTATATGTTCTAAAGCCCTTTCTGGCGTGTTAGTGGCACAAAAAAAGTATTACATTACAGCCCTTTTTGGAGTGTATTAGTGGCAAAAAATTGATATTTGCTGTTTAGCGGTGCAGTTATATGTTCTAAAGCACTTTTTTTGTGTGTATTAGTGGCACAAAAAAAAGTATTTGCCGTTGTGTGGTGAAGTGAGAAAATTAAGGCCCTTTATGGCGTGTATTAGTGGCAAAAAATATATATTTGCTGTTCAGCGGTGCAGTTATATGTTCTGAAGCCCTTTTTTGGCGTGTATTAGTGGGGGAAAAAGGGCTTATTAGCCGTTGTGTGGTGAAGTGAGAAAATTACCGACTTTTTGGGGTGTTTTAATTTCCTTTTAATTTTTTATTTGATCTAACAGTATGTCAGACAGAGAAGTCTGTCAGGGGAGTGGCAGAGGTCTAAATGTTTCTGTCGCAGGCACAGGTCGCAGCTGAGTAATGTGGCAAGGCAGTAGAGGTCACTTTCAGAGGTCTGAGCTCCCAGCGGTGTCACGCTGTTCTGCACCTCGTTTGCCTGGGCGAATGGAGTCACACAGGGGAGGAACTGATCCGTGTCCTTCATCAAGAAATCCTGGCTTTCTCTGCGACAACTCAAAATCACTCGTACACTGCAAAGTACACCCTCCTTGAGCTGCAGCGGTAGAACGGCATCCCCCAACATAGGCTGAAATGCAACATTTCCACCAGTTGGAATTCCACCCTCCATATTTTGGACCGACTATACGAACAGATAAAGGCTATAAACGATTTCTTGATGATCCAAGCGGACAGGAGTACACCCCTTTGCAACTTCGATGTCAGCCAGTGGCAGCTCATGCGTGACACCAGACGTCTGCTCAGGCCCTTTGAGGAGGCATGTTATTTGTCAGCACCAGAACTACGGGATGAACAAAGTTATTCCACTGATTCATGTCCTGGAACAGATGCTGGTAAATCTGTCTGGTCAGGGGACTGGAGATGTGGCGCCTAGCTCTCCTGGCCATATGAACCCTGTGGGGGCTGAACTGGAACTGGAGGAGGATATTGGAGCACAAGCAATGTGTAGCAAAATGGGTGGTTTTTCGACACAGGTGACAGGAAAGGAAGAGCAGCCAGAGGAGCTACAGGACGATGAGGAAGACGAGGCAGAAGACCCAGACACACCGTGGCAGTATGCAATGGAGATGGAGGCAGGAAGTCCCTCCGAGTCAGTTGCACAGATGGCCCGATGCATGCTCACTTGCTTGCGTAGTGACAGCCGAATTGTCACCATTCGGCACACAGATGACTTCTGGCTCTCCACCTTGTTGGACCCTCGCTACCGGTCCAAAATGGGGGCCTTTTTTTACAGCCACTGAGAGGGAGGACAAACTGAACTACTATAAAGGCATCATATGTAGTCAGTTGGCAGCTGTCTATCTGCGCCATCGTCCAACCTCTCGCAGGTCTGACCGGAGGGGCCCTCTATGCTCTTGTTCCTTTGCCATGGCTGTTGTGGGAGGGTGGGGGTAGGAGCAGTTCCAGATCCATCAGCAGCCACTTGAGTCTAGAGTCGCTGATGAGCAGCTTTCTTCACCCGCCTAGTGAAGAAACTACTCACCAGCAGAAGCTAGACCTGGAACAGGACCTGAACCAGCAGGTGGTGGCATACTTGGACAGCACCCTGCCACCCCACATTGAAGATCCGCTAGAATAATGGGCAGCCAAACTGGATTTGTGGCCGCAACTGGCAGAGTTTGCACTGGAAAAGCTGTCCTGCCCGGCCAGTAGTGTAGCATCAGAGCGGGTGTTTAGTGCAGCTGGGGCTATAGAAGAACTCGCCTGTCCACCCAAAATGTGGAGAGACTTACCTTTGTCAAGATGAATAAGGTGTGGATCAGCCAGGATTTCCACCCACCAATGCCTGATGCATTAGATCAGGTCATCCATGGTGCCACACCAACACTTTGACAAAAGTCAAGTCTCCTCCTAAAGCGGCTGCTGCCACCTCCACACTCTGTCATTGTGCCAGTCTGTGGTCTCTTCATGCTGCTGCTGCTGCCATCTCCACACTGTCATTGTGCCACCCTGTGGCCTCCTTCTAATGCTGCTGCCACCTTCACACTCTGTCACTGTGCCACTCTGTGGCCTCCTAATGCTGCTGCCACCTCCAAACTGTCATTGTACCACCCTGTGGCCTCCTCCTGATGCTGCTGCCACCTCTACACTGTCATTGTGTAACCCTTTAGCCTCCTCCTGATGCTGCTGCTGCCACCTCCACACTCTGTCATTGTGCCACTTTATCACCTCCTGATGCTGCTGCCACCTCCACACTGTCATTGTGCCACCCTGTGGCCTTTTCCTGATGCTGCTGCCACCTCCACACTGTCATTGTTCCACTCTGTGGCCTCCTGATGCTGCTGCCACCTCCACACTGTCATTGTGCCACCCTGTGGCCTCTTCCTGATGCTGCTGCTGCCGCCACCTCCACACCTGTCATTGTGCCACTCTGTGGTCTCCTGATGATGCTGCTGCCACCTCCACACTCTATCATTGTGCCACCCTGTGGCCTCCTCCTGATGCTGCCGCCACCTCCACAATCTGTAATTGTGCCCCTCTGTGGCCTCCTGATGATGCTGCTGCCGCATCCACACTGTCATTGTGCCACCCTGTGGCCTCCTCCTGATGCTGCTGCTGCCACCTCCACACTCTGTCATTGTGCCACTCTGTGGCCTCCTGATAATGCTGATGCCACCCCCACACTCTCACATTGTGCCACCCTGTGGCCTCCTCCTGATGCTGCTACTGCCACCTCCACACTCTGTAATTGTGCCACTCTGTGGCCTCCTGATGATGCTGCTGCCACCTCCACACTGTCATTGTGCCACCCTATGGCCTCCGCCTGATGCTGCTGCTGCCGCCACCTCCACACTCTGGTATTGTGCCCTTCTGTGGCCTCCTGATGCTGCTGCCACCTCCACACTGTTATTGTGCCACCCTATGGCCTCCTCCTGATGCCGGTGCTGCCGCCACCTCATGATGCTGCTTCCACCTTCAGGCTCTGTCATTGGGCTACTCTGTGGTCTTCTCATGCTGCTTACACCTCACCACTATGTCATAGGGCTACTCTGTGGAGTTTTTATGCTGTTCACACCCTACCCACTTCATGACTGGGCCACTATTTTGCCTTTCGGCCTGGCTGACATCATCATTTATTTGACCCGTCTTCTGATCTGTCAAAAGGAAGGAAAAATTAGATGCACAACAGATCCTGTCTATGTAACAGCTGTAAGGCCTGCATGGCAAGATAAGTGGCAGATGAGGTTTAACACTGACAAATGTAAAGTTATGCACATGGGAAGGAATAATGCAAGTCACCCGTACATACTAAATGGTAATACACTGGGTAACACTGACATGGAAAAGGATCTAGGAATTTTAATAAACAGAAAACTAAGCTGCAAAAACCAGTGTCAGGCAGCTGCTACCAAGGCCAATAAGATAATGGGTTGCATCAAAAGGGGCATAGATGCCCGTGATAAGAACATAGTCCTACCACTTTACAAATCGCTAGTCAGACCACACATGGAGTACTGTGTACAGTTCTGGGCTCCTGTGAACAAGGCAGACATAGCAGAGCTGAAGGGGGTCCAGAGGAGGGCAACTAAAGTAATAACTGGAATGGGGCAACTACAGTACCCTGAAAGATTATCAAAATTAGGGTTATTCACTTTAGAAAAAAGACGAGTGAGGGGAGATCTAATTGCTATGTATAAATATATCAGGGGTCAGTACAGAGATCTCTCCCATCATCTATTTATCCCCAGGACGGTGACTGTGACGAGGGGACATCCTCTGCGTCTGGAGGAAAGAAGGTTTGTACACAAACATAGAAGAGGATTCTTTACAGTAAGAGCAGTGAGACTATGGAACTCTCTGCCTGAGGAGGTGGTGATGGTGAGTACAATAAAGAAATTCAAGAGGGGCCTGGATGTATTTCTGGGGTGTAATAATATTACAGGCTATAGCTACTAGAGAGGGGTCGTTGATCCAGGGAATTATTCTGATTGCCTGATTGGAGTCGGGAAGTAAGTTTTTATTCCCCTAAAGTGGGGAAACTTGGCTTCTACCTCACAGGTTTTTTTTGCCTTCCTCTGGATCAACTTGCAGGATGACAGGCCGAACTGGATGGACAAATGTCTTTTTTCGGCCTTATGTACTATGTTACTATCTATGTGGAATCAGCTGACAACAGTGTAAAAGGAGTGCGCTTCTCCTTGGCGCTAACATTGACCTTGTAAGGCTGAGTTCACACTTGAGTTATTTTGGCCCCGTAACTGCCCAAATAAGTGAAGTGTGCAGTGATTCTAAGAGTGACGCCTGTCATCTGCATGTCATACTGACTCACAGTATTGTTTCACTACCACAGCAGACTCCCTCTACGTGCTACTGCAAGGCACAGTGTTCTACACCACTATAAAGGCTCTCTGCAGCCAGGAAATAGCTGTTTTTTTAACGTGATTCACCTTAAGTAAATTCAGATCGAACCAAATCTTTTCAAAACATTCGGCGAACTGTCTGAATCGATTTTTTTTAAATCGCTTATCTTTAACTATTACCTGTAATTGAAATTGAAAAATGTGTTATTTATGTTGTGTTTCTTCTTTTATCTAAAATGTTATATGTTAAATGCCTGTTTTATGAACCTACTGGTGAATGTGAAATTATAAACCCCACAAAAGTGCCTGATGTAAACATAATCTTGTTATCCCTAAATTACCTATGAATGTCAGTGATATTCTCAGACTACTGTCTGGTTTTCCAGTTTGCATCAATATCCTTTAAAATGATTATTTATGAAGGTAGCTGTAATTTTTATATTACATTTACCTTTATTGCTCCTATCTCCCAGTCTGGGCTGCAGTCACATGATCATGTCCCTTCAGCTCCTCCTTATTTCCTGTGATGTTATGTCCATGGGCAGGGCAGTAATAGGGGAGTGTCTATGTAAATAGCTGGGTGGGAGGAGCTATAAACTAACTGAGCATTGTTAAGAGCGCTGCTCGAGAAAAGCATCATGGGCTTGGTTGGATACAGCAACAGAAAGTACTACATATAAGATTTTCTTCTTATTTTAAAAAAAAATTTTTATTGCACAAAAGTAGTAAAACGTAAATGAAACTATATGTATTTGGCATTTGGCAAAGCAATAATAATGCTTGGTCAGTAAGGCGCACTAAGGGGTTAAAGGCCCCTTTTACACTGCTCAATTGAGCAGACTATTATCAGGAGAGAAGTGTTCCTTCTCGTCAGTAGAGGAGAAAGCTGTATTTACACGCAGCAATCTTCTCCTCATTATGGGGAGGAGCGATCGTTAATGCCATCATTCCTCCCCATACAGAATCAGTGCTCCTGGGCAGCAGAGTGCTGTTTAGACGAAGCGATGATTTAGGTGACCGCATGAACTATCTTATTACTCGATGAACTATCTTATTCCCTCATTCCTTGAGTAATTGGCGGCACCTTTCAAATGCTAACAATATATTAACAATTTGTGCAGAACATAACATGGGACCTGTTTCAATAGTAAAGTGGTGTACAAGAGTGGACATTCATTTTAAAGGGTGTTTCCCCAGCGTAAAAAATCCACAGCAGCATGGGCATGGTCACATGCTTCACTGCAGCCAATGACTGGCTTCAGCAGTGATATGGCCAGAAGCGGCACCTCACCACTGAGGCCAGTCACTGGCTGCAATAGAGCATGTGACCATGTCCATGCTGCGCAGGATGTAAACACTGCGGGGCCGGAGACACTGAAGGCAGTGCAGAGGACTGGAGTGGTAGGTGTGAAACCTTAGCTTAGTGCAGCCGGCTGAGGGCACTTGGTAAAATATCAGTATTAATGGAGAATACCTTTAAGTGCTATAACCATTCACAGTTTTCCTTGCTCAGAAGAGCTCCCTGCGAAGATATTCTATAACATTAGACCAGGCATTCTCAACCTGCGGCCCTCCAGCTGTTGCAAAACTGCAACTCCCATCATTCCCTGACAGCCTACAGCTATCATCCTACAGAAGGGCATCGTTGTAGTTGGAGTTTTACAACAGCTGGAGGGCTGCAGGTTGAGCATCCCTGCTTTAGACGATGGGACTACACCTTTAAGACTGCGATTTCGTTCTGTTCTGTTCTGTTAATGGACTCCATTATATTGAAGCCTATACCAGTAAGGGTGATGCCCCACAGCTAAGGCTACTTTCACGCTAGCGTTTTTAGCTGGATCTGGCAAGGTTCAGCAAAACGCTTCCGTTACTGATAATACAACCATCTGCATCCGTTCAGAATGGATCCGGTCGTATTATCTTTAACATAGCCAAGACGGATCCGTCATGAACTACACTGAAAGTCAATGGGGGACGGATCCGTTTTCTATTGTGCCAGATTGTGTCAGAGAAAACGGATCCGTCCCCATTGGCTTGCATTGGGGGTCATACCAGATACGTCTTGCTCCGCATCCCAGGGCGGAAAGCAAACTACATATTGCGGTTTGCTCTCCGGTATGGGAACGTAACTAAGTGGAACGGAATACATTTTGGAGCACTCCGTTCTGTTCAGTTTTGTCCCCATTGACAATGAATGGGGACAAAACTGAAGCGTTTTTTTTTTCCGGTATTGAGCCCCTATGACGGATCTCAATACCGGAAAACTAAAACACTAGTGTTAAAGTAGCCTTAGCAGAAATGAGTGTAATCATAGAGTTGCACAGAAACTAGCTAATGATGGCATGCTGTCATTATGTCATCGCTTGCAGCACGGGCTTCCAGACCAAGTATCCTCAGATGAGGATCTGAACATTCTGCGGAACTAAAAATGACAGACAATCTGGGCACATTTCATGTGAATATTGTGGTATTTAGAAACAAGATGCTGGTTAATTATTCTAAGTAAATAAAGGATGATTACAGGGTTTTCTGAAAATGTCATGCATTTTGTGGCAAAAAATGACTCTTTTCATCCATCAAATGTGTGTGAAAAATAAATCCAGTGGGTACACTCATCAGATGGAGGAACACGCTAAACAACATCTAAATTACATTTTGTGGCAATGTACAAATGTCATGCGCAAAATTGTTTTCCTACATATAAATACAGTATATTCTGCTTTCCACTTTTGTAAGTTACAAAAAGCTGTCAAGCTTCATAAACATTAACTTTAGGGCTCGTTCACATGAACGTATTTTGCGTTCCGTATACGGGCCATTTTCTGCATTCCGTATACGGAACCATTCATTTCAATGGGTCCGCAAAAAATGCGGACAGCACTCTGTGTGCTGTCCGTATCCGTTGCTCCGTTCCGAGGCCCTGCAAAAATTATGAGTCCTGTCCTATTCTTGTCCATTTTGCGGACAAGAATAGGCATTTCTTTAATGGGCCTCCTGTTCCGTTCCGCAAATTGCGGAAGGCACACGGGCAGCTTCAGTTTTTTGAGGATCCACAATTTGTGGACCGCTAAAAATGGCACGTTCGTGTGAACGAGCACTTAAAGGGGTTGTCAAACTTTTTATAAGCTTTTAAATTCTCCCTGTAGAGACAAACATACCTGCTTCCTCCTGCTTGGTTTCGGATACTTTGGTTCACCGGACTCTTTGCCGCACGTACAGGCCATGTGCTACTTGGGGGATACATCATCCTTGCAGCCAGTCATTGAGTGCAGCAGCGCACATGATCCCAGTCTGTGCAGGAACAACCCCTTTAGGTCACATGTCTTATTTTGTAATCAATAATATTTAGCCTTAACTGTTATATGTTACTAGTAGGTGGCAAAACGCAGGATGAGACTATAAAAGGTTTACCAAGGAAACATATAGATAGGCTTTATACTGTTTGAAACCCAAATAAAATGTTCTCAAAATTTTCTCAACTGTGGAAATGGTAGCATTGTGCAATTAAATTTGACAAGCTTTGTATGACAATTGTAGGAATGGTAAAATAGGATATTTGAATTCTCCTATATATTTTGCAGAGATTTTGGCTGCATGATGTGATCTTGGTATATGCTTTCAATATGAGTCATGCGTCATAAGTGATCACAGATACTTTCTTTTTTGATGCTTCCAGCTCCTATGACAAAATGCTTGCCCTTGCAACACATTTAGCTATTGTATCATTAGATGAAATGATCATATAACACATTTGTTAAGGGTTATATTATAGAAAACAGGAATAAACTATTGCAACTTAAATAATACAACATGTAGATGTTAGTGGAGTGGACCTGGTGTTATGTGCAGAATGAGAACATTTATCATGGTGATATGTGCTGATATTTGGGTCAAACTATTCACTTTTTAGAAAACTAATCAGCACGGTAATACAGACCCCCAGCAGGCAGTCATCTATACATTATTTACTATTAATGAAACACTTAAATACATTCCGTAAATGGGTCGTCAGTAGGGATGAGCGAACTCGAACTGTATAGTTCGGGTTCGTACCGAATTTTGGGGTGTCCGTGACACGGACCCGAACCCGGACATTTTCGTAAAAGTCCGGGTTCGGGTTCGGTGTTCGTCGCTTTCTTGGCGCTTTTGTGACGCTTTCTTGGCGCTTTTTGAAAGGCTGCAAAGCAGCCAATCAACAAGCGTCATACTACTTGCCCCAAGAGGCCATCACAGCCATGCCTACTATTGGCATGGCTGTGATTGGCCAGAGCACCATGTGACCCAGCCTCTATTTAAGCTGGAGTCACATAGCGCCGCCCGTCACTCTGCTCTGATTAGCGTAGGGAGAGGTTGCGGCTGCGACAGTAGGGCGAGATTAGGCAGATTAACTCCTCCAAAGGACTTGATTAACTGATCGATCTGCAGCTGTGGATCATTGAGCTGCTGATCCTCAATTGCTCACTGTTTTTAGGCTGCACAGACCGTTTGTCAGTCTCATTTTTCTGGGGTGATCGGCGGCCATTTTGTGTCTTGTGGTGCGCCAGCACAAGCTGCGACCAAGTGCATTTAACCCTCAATGGTGTGGTTGTTTTTTGGCTAAAGCCTACATCAGGGTGAAGCTGTCACACCAAGTGCATTTAACCAGCAATAGTCTGTTCATTTTTTGGCCATATACAAAATCAGGGGCAAGCTGCGCCTGTCACCAAGTGCATTTAACCCTCAATGGTGTGGTTGTTTTTTGGCTAAAGCCTACATCAGGGTGAAGCTGTGACACCAAGTGCATTTAACCAGCAATAGTCTGTTCATTTTTTGGCCATATACAAAATCAGGGGCAAGCTGCGCCTGTCACCAAGTGCATTTAACCCTCAATGGTGTGGTTGTTTTTTGGCTAAAGCCTACATCAGGGTGAAGCTGTCACACCAAGTGCATTTAACCAGCAATAGTCTGTTCATTTTTTGGCCATATACAAAATCAGGGGCAAGCTGCGCCTGTCACCAAGTGCATTTAACCCTCAATGGTGTGGTTGTTTTTTGGCTAAAGCCTACATCAGGGTGAAGCTGTCACACCAAGTGCATTTAACCAGCAATAGTCTGTTTATTTTTTGGCCATATCCCAGTCTAATTCTGTCACTAAATCCATACCGGTCACCCAGCGCCTAAATACTAGGCCTCAAATTTATATCCAGCTAAATCTGTCCCTAGTGCTGTAGCTGGGCGAGTTATTTAGTGTCCGTTCAAGCACATTTCTTGTTCTGGGTTGAAATACAATTCCCAATTTAGCAATTTCATAATTTAGTGGTTCCTGCTATATCAGAGCTATTTGAAATCTATCCCAAAAAGGGTATATAATATTGAAGGTGCACATTGGGTCATTCAGAATAACTTCACACACACCCGCTACTGTGTATTTCCAAGTCTAATTCTGTCACTAAACCCATACCTGTCACCCAGCGCCTAAATACTAGGCCTCAAATTTAAATCCCTCTAAATCTCTCGTTACCGCTGTACTGTTGTTGCTGGGCAAGATATTTAGTGTCCGTCAAAGCACATTTTTTGTTCTGGGTTGAAGTACAATTCCCAATTTAGCAATTTCATAATTTAGTGGTTTCTGCTATATCAGAGCTATTTGAAATCTATCCCTAAAAGGGTATATAATATTGAAGGTGCACATTGGGTCATTCAGAATAACTTCACACACACGCTTCTGTGCATTTCCAAGTCTAATTCTGTCACTAAATCCATACCGGTGACCCAGCGCCTAAATACTAGGCCTCAAATTTAAATCCCTCTAAATCTCTCGTTACCCACCGCTGTACTGTTGTTGCTGGGCAAGATATTTAGTGTCCGTCAAAGCACATTTTTTGTTCTGGGTTGAAGTACAATTCCCAATTTAGCAATTTCATAATTTAGTGGTTTCTGCTATATCAGAGCTATTTGAAATCTATCCCTAAAAGGGTATATAATATTGAAGGTGCACATAGGGTCATTCAGAATAACTTCACACACACGCTTCTGTGCATTTCCAAGTCTAATTCTGTCACTAAATCCATACCGGTGACCCAGCGCCTAAATACTAGGCCTCAAATTTAAATCCCTCTAAATCTCTCGTTACCCACCGCTGTACTGTTGTTGCTGGGCAAGATATTTAGTGTCCGTCAAAGCACATTTTTTGTTCTGGGTTGAAGTACAATTCCCAATTTAGCAATTTCATAATTTAGTGGTTTCTGCTATATCAGAGCTATTTGAAATCTATCCCTAAAAGGGTATATAATATTGAAGGTGCACATAGGGTCATTCAGAATAACTTCACACACACGCTTCTGTGCATTTCCAAGTCTAATTCTGTCACTAAATCCATACCGGTGACCCAGCGCCTAAATACTAGGCCTCAAATTTAAATCCCTCTAAATCTCTCGTTACCCACCGCTGTACTGTTGTTGCTGGGCAAGATATTTAGTGTCCGTCAAAGCACATTTTTTGTTCTGGGTTGAAGTACAATTCCCAATTTAGCAATTTCATAATTTAGTGGTTTCTGCTATATCAGAGCTATTTGAAATCTATCCCTAAAAGGGTATATAATATTGAAGGTGCACATAGGGTCATTCAGAATAACTTCACACACACGCTTCTGTGCATTTCCAAGTCTAATTCTGTCACTAAATCCATACCGGTGACCCAGCGCCTAAATACTAGGCCTCAAATTTAATCCCTCTAAATCTCTCGTTACCCCGCTGTACTGTTGTTGCTGGGCAAGATATTTAGTGTCCGTCAAAGCACATTTTTTGTTCTGGGTTGAAGTACAATTCCCAATTTAGCAATTTCATAATTTAGTGGTTCCTGCTATATCAGAGCTATTTGAAATCTATCCCTAAAAGGGTATATAATATTGAAGGTGCACATTGGGTCATTCAGAATAACTTCACACACACCCGCTACTGTGTATTTCCAAGTCTAATTCTGTCACTAAACCCATACCTGTCACCCAGCGCCTAAATACTAGGCCTCAAATTTAAATCCCTCTAAATCTCTCGTTACCGCTGTCCTGTTGTAGCTGGGAAAGTTATTTAGTGCCCGTCAAAGCACATTTTTTGTTCTGGGTTGAAGTACAATTCCCAATTTAGCAATTTCATAATTTAGTGGTTCCTGCTATATCAGAGCTATTTGAAATCTATCCCAAAAAGGGTATATAATATTCAAGGTGCACATTGGGTCATTCAGAATAACTTCACACACACGCTTCTGTGCATTTCCAAGTCTAATTCTGTCACTAAATCCATACCGGTCACCCAGCGCCTAAATACTAGGCCTCAAATTTATATCCCGCTGAATTTGAATACAATACATTGGGCCAAATAATATATTTGTTGTTGTGGTGAACCATAACAATGAGAAAAACATCTAGTAAGGGACGCGGACGTGGACATGGTCGTGGTGGTGTTAGTGGACCCTCTGGTGCTGGGAGAGGACGTGGCCGTTCTGCCACATCCACACGTCCTAGTGTACCAACTACCTCAGGTCCCAGTAGCCGCCAGAATTTACAGCGATATATGGTGGGGCCCAATGCCGTTCTAAGGATGGTAAGGCCTGAGCAGGTACAGGCATTAGTCAATTGGGTGGCCGACAGTGGATCCAGCACGTTCACATTATCTCCCACCCAGTCTTCTGCAGAAAGCGCACAGATGGCGCCTGAAAACCAACCCCATCAGTCTGTCACATCACCCCCATGCATACCAGGGAAACTGTCTCAGCCTCAAGTTATGCAGCAGTCTCTTATGCTGTTTGAAGACTCCGCTGGCAGGGTTTCCCAAGGGCATCCACCTAGCCCTTCCCCAGCGGTGAAAGACATAGAATGCACTGACGCACAACCACTTATGTTTCCTGATGATGAGGACATGGGAATACCACCTCAGCATGTCTCTGATGATGACGAAACACAGGTGCCAACTGCTGCGTCTTTCTGCAGTGTGCAGACTGAACAGGAGGTCAGGGATCAAGACTGGGTGGAAGACGATGCAGGGGACGATGAGGTCCTAGACCCCACATGGAATGAAGGTCGTGCCACTGACTTTCACAGTTCGGAGGAAGAGGCAGTGGTGAGACCGAGCCAACAGCGTAGCAAAAGAGGGAGCAGTGGGCAAAAGCAGAACACCCGCCGCCAAGAGACTCCGCCTGCTACTGACCGCCGCCATCTGGGACCGAGCACCCCAAAGGCAGCTTCAAGGAGTTCCCTGGCATGGCACTTCTTCAAACAATGTGCTGACGACAAGACCCGAGTGGTTTGCACGCTGTGCCATCAGAGCCTGAAGCGAGGCATTAACGTTCTGAACCTGAGCACAACCTGCATGACCAGGCACCTGCATGCAAAGCATGAACTGCAGTGGAGTAAACACCTTAAAACCAAGGAAGTCACTCAGGCTCCCCCTGCTACCTCTTCTGCTGCTGCCGCCTCGGCCTATTCTGCTGCTGCCGCCTCGGCCTCTTCCTCCGCCTCTGGAGGAACGTTGGCACCTGCCGCCCAGCAAACAGGGGATGTACCACCAACACCACCACCACCACCTCCGTCACCAAGCGTCTCAACCATGTCACACGCCAGCGTTCAGCTCTCCATCTCACAAACATTTGATAGAAAGCGTAAATTCCCACCTAGCCACCCTCGATCCCTGGCCCTGAATGCCAGCATTTCTAAACTACTGGCCTATGAAATGCTGTCATTTAGGCTGGTGGACACAGACAGCTTCAAACAGCTCATGTCGCTTGCTGTCCCACAGTATGTTGTTCCCAGCCGGCACTACTTCTCCAAGAGAGCCGTGCCTTCCCTGCACAACCAAGTATCCGATAAAATCAAGTGTGCACTGCGCAACGCCATCTGTAGCAAGGTCCACCTAACCACAGATACGTGGACCAGTAAGCACGGCCAGGGACGCTATATCTCCCTAACTGCACACTGGGTAAATGTAGTGGCAGCTGGGCCCCAGGCGGAGAGCTGTTTGGCGCACGTCCTGCCGCCGCCAAGGATCGCAGGGCAACATTCTTTGCCTCCTGTTGCCACCTCCTCCTTCTCGGCTTCCTCCTCCTCTTCTTCCACCTGCTCATCCAGTCAGCCACACACCTTCACCACCAACTTCAGCACAGCCCGGGGTAAACGTCAGCAGGCCATTCTGAAACTCATATGTTTGGGGGACAGGCCCCACACCGCACAGGAGTTGTGGCGGGGTATTGAACAACAGACCGACGAGTGGTTGCTGCCGGTGAGCCTCAAGCCCGGCCTGGTGGTGTGTGATAATGGGCGAAATCTCGTTGCAGCTCTGGGACTAGCCAATTTGACGCACATCCCTTGCTTGGCGCATGTGCTGAATTTGGTGGTGCAGAAGTTCATTCACAACTACCCCGACATGTCAGAGCTGCTGCATAAAGTGCGGGCCGTCTGTTCGCGCTTCCGGCGTTCACATCCTGCCGCTGCTCGCCTGTCTGCGCTACAGCGTAACTTCGGCCTTCCCGCTCACCGCCTCATATGCGACGTGCCCACCAGGTGGAACTCCACCTTGCACATGCTGGACAGACTGTGCGAGCAGCAGCAGGCCATAGTGGAGTTTCAGCTGCAGCACGCACGGGTCAGTCGCACTACAGAACAGCACCACTTCACCACCAATGACTGGGCCTCCATGCGAGACCTGTGTGCCCTGTTGCGCTGTTTCGAGTACTCCACCAACATGGCCAGTGGCGATGACACCGTTATCAGCGTTACAATACCACTTCTATGTCTCCTTGAGAAAACACTTAGGGCGATGATGGAACAGGAGGTGGCCCAGGAGGAGGAGGAGGAGGATGAGGAAGAGGGGTCATTTTTAGCACTTTCAGGCCAGTCTCTTCGAAGTGACTCAGAGGGAGGTTTTTTGCAACAGCAGAGGCCAGGTACAAATGTGGCCAGCCAGGGCCCACTACTGGAGGACGAGGAGGACGAGGATGAGGAGGAGGTGGAGGAGGATGAGGATGAAGCATGGTCACAGCGGGGTGGCACCCAACGCAGCTCGGGTCCATCACTGGTGCGTGGCTGGGGGGAAAGGCAGGACGATGACGATACGCCTCCCACAGAGGACAGCTTGTCCTTACCCCTGGGCAGCCTGGCACACATGAGCGACTACATGCTGCAGTGCCTGCGCAACGACAGCAGAGTTGCCCACATTTTAACCTGTGCGGACTACTGGGTTGCCACCCTGCTGGATCCACGCTACAAAGACAATGTGCCCACCTTACTTCCTGCACTGGAGCGTGATAGGAAGATGCGCGAGTACAAGCGCACGTTGGTAGACGCGCTACTGAGAGCATTCCCAAATGTCACAGGGGAACAAGTGGAAGCCCAAGGCCAAGGCAGAGGAGGAGCAAGAGGTCGCCAAGGCAGCTGTGTCACGGCCAGCTCCTCTGAGGGCAGGGTTAGCATGGCAGAGATGTGGAAAACTTTTGTCAACACGCCACAGCTAACTGCACCACCACCTGATACGCAACGTGTTAGCAGGAGGCAACATTTCACTAACATGGTGGAACAGTACGTGTGCACACCCCTCCACGTACTGACTGATGGTTCGGCCCCATTCAACTTCTGGGTCTCTAAATTGTCCACGTGGCCAGAGCTAGCCTTTTATGCCTTGGAGGTGCTGGCCTGCCCGGCAGCCAGCGTTTTGTCTGAACGTGTATTCAGCACGGCAGGGGGCGTCATTACAGACAAACGCAGCCGCCTGTCTACAGCCAATGTGGACAAGCTGACGTTCATAAAAATGAACCAGGCATGGATCCCACAGGACCTGTCCGTCCCTTGTCCAGATTAGACATTAACTACCTCCCCATAACCATATATTATTGGACTCCAGGGCACTTCCTCATTCAATCCTATTTTTATTTTCATTTTACCATTATATTGCGATGCTACCCAAAGTTGAATGAACCTCTCCTCTGCCTGTGTGCTAGGCCTAAATATATGCCAATGGACTGTTGCAGTGGTGGCTGACATGAAGCCTGATTCTCTGCTATGACATGCAGACTAATTCTCTGCTGACATGAAGCCAGATTGTCTGTTACGGGACCTCTCTCCTCTGCCTGGGTGCTGGGCCTAAATTTATGACAATGGACTGTTGCAGTGGTGGCTGACGTGAAGCCTGATTCTCTGCTATGACATGCAGACTGATTCTCTGCTGACATGAAGCCAGATCCTCTGTTACGGGACCTCTCTCCTCTGCCTGGGTGCTGGGCCTAAATTTATGACAATGGACTGTTGCAGTGGTGGCTGACGTGAAGCCTGATTCTCTGCTATGACATGCAGACTGATTCTCTGCTGACATGAAGCCAGATCCTCTTTTACGGGACCTCTCTCCTCTGCCTGGGTGCTGGGCCTAAATTTATGACAATGGACTGTTGCAGTGGTGGCTGACGTGAAGCCTGATTCTCTGCTATGACATGCAGACTGATTCTCTGCTGACATGAAGCCAGATCCTCTTTTACGGGACCTCTCTCCTCTGCCTGGGTGCTGGGCCTAAATTTATGACAATGGACTGTTGCAGTGGTGGCTGACGTGAAGCCTCATTCTCTGCTATGACATGCAGACTGATTCTCTGCTGACATGAAGCCAGATCCTCTGTTACGGGACCTCTCTCCTCTGCCTGGGTGCTGGGCCTGAATATATGCCAATGGACTGTTGCAGTGGTGGGTGACGTGAAGCCTCATTCTCTGCTATGACATGCAGACTAATTCTCTGCTGACATGAAGCCAGATTGTCTGTTACGGGACCTCTCTCCTCTGCCTGTGTGTGTGCTGGGCCTAAATATATGCCAATGGACTGTTGCAGTGGTGGCTGACGTGAAGCCTCATTCTCTGCTATGACATGCAGACTGATTCTCTGCTGACATGAAGCCAGATCCTCTGTTACGGGACCTCTCTCCTCTGCCTGGGTGCTGGGCCTAAATTTATGACAATGGACTGTTGCAGTGGTGGCTGACGTGAAGCCTGATTCTCTGCTATGACATGCAGACTGATTCTCTGCTGTCATGAAGCCAGATTGTCTGTTACGGGACCTTTCTCCTCTACCTGGGTTCTGGGCCTAAATTTATGAAAATTGACTCTTACAGTGGTGGGTGACGTGAAGCCTGATTCTCTGCTATGATATGAAGACTGATTCTCTGCTGACATGAAGCCAGATTGTCTGTTACGGGACCTTTCTCCTCTGCCTGGGTTCTGGGCCTAAATTTATGAAAATTGACTCTTACAGTGGTGGGTGACGTGAAGCCTGATTCTCTGCTATGATATGAAGACTGATTCTCTGCTGACATGAAGCCAGATTGTCTGTTACGGGACCTTTCTCCTCTGCCTGGGTTCTGGGCCTAAATTTATGAAAATTGACTCTTACAGTGGTGGGTGACGTGAAGCCTGATTCTCTGCTATGATATGAAGACTGATTCTCTGCTGACATGAAGCCAGATTGTCTGTTACGGGACCTTTCTCCTCTGCCTGGGTTCTGGGCCTAAATTTATGAAAATTGACTCTTACAGTGGTGGGTGACGTGAAGCCTGATTCTCTGCTATGATATGAAGACTGATTCTCTGCTGACATGAAGCCAGATTGTCTGTTACGGGACCTTTCTCCTCTGCCTGGGTTCTGGGCCTAAATTTATGAAAATTGACTCTTACAGTGGTGGGTGACGTGAAGCCTGATTCTCTGCTATGATATGAAGACTGATTCTCTGCTGACATGAAGCCAGATTGTCTGTTACGGGACCTTTCTCCTCTGCCTGGGTTCTGGGCCTAAATTTATGAAAATTGACTCTTACAGTGGTGGGTGACGTGAAGCCTGATTCTCTGCTATGATATGAAGACTGATTCTCTGCTGACATGAAGCCAGATTCTCTGTTACGGGACCTCTCTCCTCTGCCTGGGTGCTGGGCCTAAATTTATGACAATGGACTGTTGCAGTGGTGGCTGACGTGAAGCCTGATTCTCTGCTATGACATGCAGACTGATTCTCTGCTGACATGAAGCCAGATTCTCTGTTACGGGACCTCTCTCCTCTGCCTGTGTGTGTGCTGGGCCTAAATATATGCCAATGGACTGTTGCAGTGGTGGCTGACGTGAAGCCTCATTCTCTGCTATGACATGCAGACTAATTCTCTGCTGACATGAAGACAGATTCTCTGTTACGGGACCTCTCTCCTCTGCCTGGGTGCCGGGGCCTAAATATCTGAGAATGGACTGTTCCAGTGGTGGGTGACGGGAAGCCAGATTCTCTGCTATGGAACCTCTCTCCAATTGATTTTGGTTAATTTTTATTTATTTAATTTTTATTTTAATTCATTTCCCTATCCACATTTGTTTGCAGGGGATTTACCTACATGTTGCTGCCTTTTGCAGCCCTCTAGCTCTTTCCTGGGCTGTTTTACAGCCTTTTTAGTGCCGAAAAGTTCGGGTCCCCATTGACTTCAATGGGGTTCGGGTTCGGGACGAAGTTCGGATCGGGTTCGGATCCCGAACCCGAACATTTCCGGGATGTTCGGCCGAACTTCTCGAACCCGAACATCCAGGTGTTCGCTCAACTCTAGTCGTCAGGTATAATACAAATGCAAAGGCAATAGTTCATTATCGTGATGGCTTCCTGATGTAGGAAGGGCAGGTGCTGAAATATCTCTGTTCATCTATTAGAGGAATTTCAAGAATGAATCAGTTCCTTGGAGTTACTTTTGCTGACAGAAAGGCTTGCAGTCCATCCAAATTTATTGGTCATGGATTTTACTTTATTAGCAAAGTATCTCTATCTAAGAAACTTGAGTTAAATTTACATATATCATTTTATGAATCGCGGCAATAATTTTTCAAAAAATTCAAAAGTTAATACATGAAAACCTGAATAAGCAGTTTTTCTATACCAAGGGAAAAATTCATCCACTAATCTTATGCGTGAATGTAGACAACTACAAAGACCGGTGGTCCATGTCTGCAGTAGCTCTACTCACCATGCTGCTCAACCCCATCCTCTGCAGACCGTGGCCTGCATGCCCCATTCCAGCGTGCCAGTACCTGTGAAATTTAAGGCGTACCTGCTCTGTCTTCATTATGTATACAAGTCCATCCTGTGTCTACCTTCATCTGCGCTACCAGTGTGCTGTCTGGATCTCTCAAGCCAGTATTCCAACTTAAGTTACTGTTCAGACTGCTTCTGCAGTATTGCCATGCTTTTGGTGTGTTTTCTACCTCCTGAGCTTTTGGTGCGGCTGCCAACTATACTGGGACTATGCAGATTGAAAAATTATCCACAGCACTCGCCCCATTCCAAAATGTCAATTTATTTTTTTAAAGTGCACGATATAGGGAGTAAAAATGTAGCACAGATCGCCGGCCAACGGCCGTTTCATTGACGAGGCCTTGAGAAAGTGCGAAATGGCCGTTGGCCGGCGATCTGTGCTACATTTTTACTCCCTATATCGTGCACTTTAAAGAAATAAATGGACATTTTGGAATGGGGTGCGTGCCGTGGATAATTCGTCAATCTGCATTTCATCTACCTGTACCTTTTAACACCGAGCACCCCCCGTGATATTACTGCCACCCTTGGGTTTGGATCCGGTGGCCTCCGTCATTGGCGTTGACCGTCTGTTTTTTTTTTGGAGTTCTTTGTATATACTGGGACTATACCAAGAGATAACATTCTGGTTGCTCCACTGCAGCGAAGTTCAGATCCCTGTACAGGGATTAAAGGGTGAATACCAAAGGAACACCAAAATAATGCTCTTAGGGTTAGTCCAAAGTTAAAGGGCTTCTGTCACCCCACTAAAGTCATATATATTTTTTTGGGCTAGTTACATTCCTTATAGCGCGATATATGAGAATATAATGTTGTCACTTACTTTCATTCGGCCGTTTCTTAAGAAAACGAAGTTTTATAATATGCAAATCAGGTCTCTACCAGCAAGTAGGGCGTCTACTTGCTGGTAGCCGCCGCAAAAAACCGCCCCCTCGTCGTGTGGATTGACAGGGCCAGCCGCGATCTCCTCCTCCGGCCGGCCCTGTCAGTATTTCAAAAATCGCGCGCCTCTGTTCATTCGGCGCAGGCGCTCTGAGATGAGGAGGCTCGTCTCCTCAGAACTCCCTCAGTGCACCTGCGCCGATGACGTCTTCTCTTTCGGTGATGTAACTAGCCCAAAAAAAAAATATGACTTTAGTGGGGTGACAGAAGCCCTTTAAACCACTTAGTTGGCACAATGGTTCCACACTCACTGATCCCTAAAATGATCAAACATTTATTTTTGGAAAGAGAGCTCATTTGCATACCTATTCACAGAGGAGCATTGTCTGGCCTATAAGACTCCATATGCCTGCTAGCCCCTCTCCATAAGCAGAAATAGTACCCCCTGAATCCGGGGGATTTTTGTAAAGTAAACATTATGCAGTTGCAACAGTGAAAATGTAATTGGTCATCTCATGAAATTATATTCCTCAATCCAATGTAACCTTAGTAATATTTTTGGGGTTTCTATGAAAAAGGTAATTAACTATCTTGCTAAATATGAATTTTTTCCATTTTAGATTTTTTTTTTCCTGCTATATTGTTTCCTTTAGTTGTTCTCTCCTGTCTACTTTAAAAAAATAAAAAGACTTGAAGGAAAGGAAAAGTAACATCACTCCAAAATCAGACATCCAATAGTTATTAAAGTTTATATATTTTTTTGTATATTCCAGGCTTTATATTTTAGATTTATGAACCCATTATTTCTTTTTATTACAAATTCAATGAAAGAAAACAAGAGACCTTGCACTATTCAAAAATTGGCAGGGAGAAAAACATCTATTCTTTCATTTGTATATCAACCTGCAACTTCTGCTTCTTATTATTGTAATAAAAATCAAGCACAAAATATCAGCTACAATGTTGTTTATTTCCTTATTTTACTAATTGTAACTGTATATACCCCACACATAAACTACACATGACTTTAGATTGTGAAGTAGCTGAATTGTGATTTAGTGAGATACATTATAATTTTAAAGCTAAACAATACAGAAGATACTGGCTTACATGTTTCAGAGGTTATGTGACCAAAGAGATTTTGTGGTCTTTTATTCTTTCTATTGCTAACCCAGGCTAATTTAGAAGGGAGCTGCAATGTCATGCGCCCACATTGGTCCATGAAAACAGAAGCAATAATTTTGTTTCTTTTTTATTTCTTTTTTATACTGTCATACCTAGGGATCTGTGACCTTTGTTACTTAAAAAGGTTTTCTGAGATCTAAATATTGATTAACTATCCTCAGTAAATACTGTGACCTCTTCTTAGGCCTGTAATGTCACATGGCCTTTGTGTAGCTCACTCCCATTCAAGTGAATGTGATTGAGCTACGATACCAAGCACAGCAGCTATACAATGTATGGCACTGTGCTCAGTATAGTATAAAGAGGCCGCAGCTATAGGCCAAGTGCTGCGGCCCCTTGTAACAGCTGATTGGCGGAATGTCAAGAGTCAGACTCCCCCTAATCAGATATTGATGAGCTATCCTGAGGATAGGTCATCAGTATTTAATTCCTCGAAAAACCTTTTAATCACTAGTGCTAAGGCCCCTTTCACACGGGCGAGTTTTCCGTGTGGGTGCAATGCGTGAGGTGAACGTATTGCACCCGCACTGAATCCGGACCCATTCATTTCTTTGGGGCTGTGCACATGAGCGGTGATTTTCACACATCACTTGTGCATTGCGTGAAAATCGCAGCATGCTCTATATTGTGCGTTTTTCACACAACGCAGGCCCCATAGACGTGAATGGGGCTGCATAAAAATCGCAAGCATCCGCAAGCAAGTGCGGATGCGGTGCGATTTTCATGCATGGTTTCTAGGTAACGATCGGGATGGGGGCCCAATCATTATTATTTTCTCTTATAACATGGTTAAAAGGGAAAATAATAGCATTCTTAATACAGAATGCTAAGTAAATTAGGGATAGAGGGGTTAAAAAAATATTAAATATAATATTAAACTCACCTCATCCACTTGTTCGCGCTGCCCGGCTCGTCTTCTTTCTTCTTCTTTGATGACCTGGGAGGAAAAGGACCTTTGGTGACGTCAGTGCGCTCTTCACATGGTCCATCACATGGTGATGGATTATGCGATGGACCATGTGATGAGCGTAGTGTCGTAATCAAAGGTCCTTTTTCTCCAAGGTCATCAAAGAAGAAGAAAGAAGACGAGCCGGGCAGCGCGAACAAGTGGATAAGGTGAGTTTAATATTTTTTTTTTCTTTTTAACCCCTCCATCCCTAATTTACTTAGCATTCTGTATTAATAATTCTATTATTTTCCCTTATTGCCATGTTATAAGAGAAAATAATAAAATCTACATAATACCTAACCCAAACCCGAACTCCAGTAAAGAAGTCCGGGTTTGGGTCTGGGTACCACATTAGTAATTTAGTAATTAGTTATTTCTCATGCGTGAGCAAAATGTATTGCACTAGCGTAGAAAAAACTGAAGAATGCAATGCAATCCCATACAAAACTCACCCCACTCGCAGGCAAAATTGCACGATTTTCCCGCTACGCACCCGCATCCTATCCCGCCCTCACACGCGACGCCCATGTGAAAGAGGCCTAATAGTTTGCCACTAGGTCTACATGTAATGGGTATTCTTTGGGTCACCAGAAACTAGAGAGTCTACCACTGCCTCTCAGGACTGGATATTGTTCCATTGGGTTGCTAGAGACTGGGCATTATACATTATACAACACAGAGAATGCTATCAATCACTTATAACACCTCCCCAGTGTACATCTATCAATGACTGACAGCTATCTCTATATTTACATTACACAGAGATTACTATCAATCACTGACATCTCCCCTGTATACAACTATCCGTGACTGACAGCTATCTTTGTACACACACTTACACAGAGAATGCTATCAATCACTGATAACATCTCCCCTGTATACAACTATTAGTGACTTACAGCTATCTGTGTATACACACTTACACAGAGAATGCTATCAATCACTGATAACATCTCCCCTGTATACAACTATTAGTGACTTACAGCTATCTATGTATACACACTTACACAGAGAATGCTATCAATCACTGATAACATCTCCCCTGTATACAACTATTAGTGACTTACAGCTATGTATAGACACTTACACAGAGAATACTATTAATCACTGATAAGACTGTCCCTTGTGTACAGCTATCAGTGACTGACAGCTATCTATGTATCACTATGATACGACATCACATTATGATCGGCAGAGATTTGACCTCTGAGACCTCCACCGATCTCAAGAAGAAAGGCAATATAGCTTCCTTCAAATGAAAGGTGGGCTATGCACTATGCTTTGGTAGCTGTGTGTCTGGTATGAGTTTATGGTCAGAGTTTTGACAACAGAATTGCATTTTAAAATTTCACTTTTTTTTATTTTATTTACATCTCATCTGTGAAAAACAATGTTTTGAACATCCTGCTCCAGTTCCTGGGGAGCTGCATGCTAATATAGGTGCCACACACCAATGGCTAGGAGCCAATGCTAGTTTGTGTGCTGCACACCTGCTCTCACCCTTCTCTGGGAAAAACACGCCCTAAAACAGATCAACAAGACTATGGACAGTCAGTGAGCTTCTTATTCAACATTTTAGATTAGAGCTCCCCCTGCTGCTAGAAGGAGATCTAGCCAACAGAGAATTTGTTTCAGACACAAAAAAATCATAGCAGGGCTGATGGAAATGTAACAATGTATGACAATGTATATTAAATTGGTTTGTGACACCAGTTAGGATTATTACCTTGTTTAAATTATATTATTGTGATACAGAGATATTTGGCAGATATATTTGGCAATATAGCTAGGTAAATAAATATTTGCATGTGCAGGCTTTTTCATGCATAAACTCACTGATTAAAGGGGTTTTCTAGGTTTTTAAATACAGATGACGTATCCTCATCAATGAGGGGTCCGACTCCTTGCATCCCTACCGATCAGCTGTTTGAAGAGACTGTGGCTTTCTCTCGGTATACCAAGCACAGCGCCATACATTGGATAGCAGCTGTGCATGGTATTGAATAAGATTGAGCTGTGCCTAGACCTTGTTACCACTGAATATGACGTCACTGGCCTAAGAGAGGTCACAGCTGTCACAGTTGATTGATATGGGTGTTGGGAGTTGGACACCCACCGATCTGATATCCTGAGGATAGGTCATCAGTATCAAAAAGTCAGGCAACCCTTTTAAAATATAAATTGCGACAAATTAAAAGGGAAATAACAGAGTATAATGTATGGGTGTGAAGAACAACAACCAGGGCTATGCTGCCTACTTTTTCAGCAGTTCAGTTTTATTCACTAATCTTTGTAACTTGGCTACCCACTAAATATGTTCACAAATAATATTTATTAAATATATTATACATTTTAACCCCTTAAGGACCGAGGACGTACCGGTACGCCCTATTTCCCGAGTCCTTAAGGACCGAGGACGTACCGGTACGTCCTGACTTAAAATCTGAATTCCGGCGCCGCGGGGGTTAATCGAAACGGGATTTCGGCTGAAATCATTCAGCCGGCATCCCGTAACAACGCAGGGGGGGGTCATTGGACCCCCCGTATCGGCGATCGCAGAAAACCGCAGGTCAATTCAGACCTGCGGTTTTCTGCGTTTCCGGTCCATTCGGGTGTCCTGTGACCCGATGAACCGGAAAAAGACTGCGATCGGTGGCGTAATTTTACACCACCAATCGCAGTCCGAGGATTTGCAGAGGCGGAGCTGGCCCTGGTGCTGAACGCCGCTGTCCAGGGTGCTGATTGGTGCAGGGGAGAGAGGCGCGAGATTCAAACTTCCTGCGCTCCTCTCTCCCCTCCTCTTCCTGTCCAGCACCCTGACCGTGCAGCATCGTCCAGCACCAGCTCCTGTGTCCCCCTAAATCGGCATCCATCACCCTCCTGCACCCATCGCCACCCAGGTAGGTTAGGGTCAGTGAGGGAGAGGCACCTTTAGGCAGGGATAGAAGGGAAAAGTTAGAAAAAAAAAAAAAAAAAAAAGCACATTTATTCCAAACTTTTTTTTCAACTTTCAGACCCCAGACGCCCCCTGCCACTTGCCCCCCCCGCATCCCCCCCACCACCAGCCCCCCCCCCCCTCCACCCACCAGCCCCCCCCCACCCACCAACCCCCTCCCCCCACCACCAGACCCTTCCCCCACCACCACTTTTTTTTTTTTCTGCGTGCGCTGACTGGCCGGCACTTTTTAGCGTCCGTCCACTGTTAGCGCATCGCCCGCCCCACCACCCCACCGACCGCTGATCAGCGTTGAACCGCAGATCAGCAAGTTTGAACTTTTTTTTTTTTTTTTTTCCTAACACATTTTTTTTGCCTGGACTTTTTAGTACATGGCCCGCCGGGTGTTCTCGGCCGAGGAGGCATATGCCCAGATTGCCTCCGACTCTGAGAGCCCCAGTGAGGATGAGGATGACCCCACGTTCCTTTTGTCATCCGCATCCTCCTCATCATCATCGGATGACGATGAGCCACCAAGGCAGCGGAGACGCCGCCAGGCGGAGCCAGGGGCCACACATGCTAGGGATCCTGTGGCCCACCCTAGTACGAGCCGCCCTGGGGTTCGTACTGGTTTCCCGGCCCACCAAATAAGTTCACCGGAGCCCCCTGCCGATGAACTTAGCTGGTGTCCCCCAGTGGACTTTGAGCCTGAGATTCCGGATTTCGCTGGCAATCCTGGAATCCAGATTCCCACAGTGGGGTTTACTGAAATAGACTTTTTTAGTTTTTTTTTCAGTAACCCACTGGTGAATTTGATGGTGGAGCAGACGAATCTGTACGCCCAACAGTTCGTCGCTCAAAACCCAGGCTCAGTTTTGGCTAGACCCGGTGGCTGGACGCCGGTCAGTGCAGCCGAGATGAGGACATTTTGGGGCCTCGTGCTGCATATGGGTCTAGTCCAAAAACCCAGTGTCAGGCAATACTGGAGTGGGGACGTCCTGTACCAGACCCCACTGTACAGTATGGTCATGACACGTCACCGGTTTGAGGCCATCCGGAAATGTCTGCATTATTCCGATAATGCAGCATGTCCACCCCGAGGTGATCCTGCCTATGACCGGCTGTACAAGATACGGCCGGTCATCGATCACTTTGGGGCCACATTTCAGCAGGCCTACGTACCTGGAAGGGAGGTCGCGGTTGATGAGTCTCTCGTTGCGTTCAAGGGGAGACTCAGTTTCCGCCAATACATTCCCACAAAGCGGGCGAGGTATGGCGTGAAGCTATACAAAATTTGTGAGAGTACCTCAGGGTACACTTACAAATTTCGTGTGTACGAGGGGCGAGATTCCCGGATTCAACCACCAGAATGTCCCCCCACTCTGGGTGTTACCGGGAAACTCGTGTGGGACCTTATGTACCCACTGCTGGATAAGGGCTACCACTTGTACGTGGACAACTTTTATACCAGCATTCCCTTGTTCAGGTCCCTTGCCGCCAGATCCACGTTCGCTTGTGGGACCGTGCGGAAAAATCAACGCGGCCTCCCTGCCTACCCCCTCCAGGTACCTATCCCCAGGGGTGAGACCCGTGCACTTACCAGTGGAAACCTGTTGCTGGTCAGGTATAAGGACAAGAGGGATGTCCTTATGCTGTCCACAATCCACGGTAACAGCACCACCCCAGTCCCTGTGCGAGGTACCGCGGCAACGGTCCTCAAGCCCGATTGTATCGTCGACTACAATCGGTATATGGGAGGAGTTGATCTCTCTGATCAAGTCCTCACGCCATATAACGCCATGCGCAAAACCCGGGCATGGTACAAAAAAGTTGCGGTCTACATGGTGCAGGTTGCCATGTACAACTCATTTGTACTATCCCGAAGCGCTGGCAGCACAGGGACATTCCTCCAATTCTATGAGGCAGTCCTCAAAGACCTGATCTTTTCGGACCGGGAAAGAGCAGGCCGGAGTACCTCGGGAACTGGAGGCGCCCGGATCGTCCCTGGCCAACACTTTCCAGGTGTGGTCCCCCATACTGGAAAAAAGGGACGAACCCAAAAAAAGTGCAGAGTGTGTCACAAGAGGGGGATATGGAAGGACACCACAACTCAATGTGACACGTGCCCCGATCATCCGGGCCTCTGCATTATCGATTGCTTCAGGGAGTATCACACTTCCATGGAGTACTAAATTTTTATAATCCCCAACAGTTCACTAGAGAACATAAAACACTATGGCTCTCAGACTTTGGAGACACGAAAACAATTTTTCTTTCCCCAAAAAATATTAGTTTTAGTGCAGGCATCCTCAAACTGCGGCCCTCCAGATGTTGTAAAACTATAACTCCCAGCATGCCCAGACAACCTACAGCCATCATCAGGGCATGGTGGGAATTGTAGTTTTACAACATCTGGAGGGCCGCAGTTTTAGGATGCCTGCTTAGTGTCTCCAAAGTCTGAGAGCCATACATATTGGGCATCGTCGCGTGCGTAAAAGTCGTCGCTATAAAAATAACTTTTTACCAAACGCCTCGGATGAACGGTGTTAAAAATATAAAATAAAAACGGTGCCAAAACACCTATTTTTGGGCAAAATTTAAATTTAAATCCATTTTGCCGGTAATAAAGCAAGGGTTAACAGCCAAACAAAACTAAACATTTATTGCTCCAATTCTGTAGTTTGCAGAAACACCCCATATGTGGTCGTAAATGGCTATATAGCCGCACGGCAGGGCATAGAACGAAGGGAACTCCATACGGTTTCTGGAAGGCAGATTTTGATGGACAGTTTTTTTTTTTTACACCATGTCCCATTAGAAGCCCCCCCTGATGTAGCCTAGACTAGAAACTCCAAAAAAGTGACCCCATCTAAGAAACTACACCCCTCAAGGTATTCAAAAATTACTTTACAAACTATGTTAACCCTTTAGGTGTTCCACAAAACTAAATAGCGAATGTAGAAACAATTTTAGAATTAAATTTTTTTGTTACATTGCCTCAAAAAAGAGTAATATAGAGCAACCAAAAATCTAATTTACCCCAAAAATTGTCCCAAAACAACAACCACCTTATCCCGTAGTTTCCTAGATGGGGTCACTTTTATGGAGTTTCTACTCTAGGGGTGCATCAGGGGGCTTGAAAGGGTACATGGTGTAAATAAACCAGTCCAGCAAAATCTGCCTTCCAAAAACCGTATGGCGTTCCCCTTCTTCTATGTCCTGCCGTTTAGCCAAACAGTAGTTTACGACCACATTTGGGGTGTTTTTGCAAACTACAGAATCAGGGCAACCCATTTTGAGTTTTGTTTGGCAGTTAACCCTTGTTTTACTCCTGGAAAAAACTGATTATATTGGAAAATTTTCCAAAAAATAGAAATTTCTAAATTGTTTCTCCATCTGCCATTAACTCTTGTGGAACAGCTAAAGGGTTAACAAAGTTTGTAAACCCAGTTTTGAATACCTTGAGGGGTGTACTTTCTTAGATGGAGTCACTTTTTTGAAATTTCTATTCATGGGGTGCAACAGGGGGCTTCAAATGGGACATGGTATAAACAAAACCAGTCCTGCAAAATCTGCCTTCCAAAACTCATATGGTGTTCCCCTCCTTCTATGTGCTACCGTTCGGCCAAACAGTAGTTTACGACCACATATGGGGTGTTTTTGCAAACTACAGAATCAGGGCAACCCATTTTGAGTGTTGTTTGGCAGTTAACCCTTGTTTTACTCCTGGAAAAAATTGATTATATTGGAAAATTTTCCAAAAAATTGAAATTTCTAAATTGTTTCTCCATCTGCCATTAACTCTTGTGGAACACCTAAAGGGTTAACAAAGTTTGTAAACCCAGTTTTGAATACCTTGAGGGGTGTACTTTCTTAGATGGAGTCACTTTTTTGAAATTTCTATTCTAGGGGTGCAACAGGGGGCTTCAAATGGGACATGGTATAAACAAAACCAGTCCTGCAAAATCTGCCTTCCAAAACCCATATGGTGTTCCCCTCCTTCTATGTGCTACCGTTCGGCCAAACAGTAGTTTACGACCACATATGGGGTGTTTTTGCAAACTACAGAATCAGGGCAACCCATTTTGAGTGTTGTTTGGCAGTTAACCCTTGTTTTACTCCTGGAAAAAATTGATTATATTGGAAAATTTTCCAAAAAATAGAAATTTCAAAATTGTTTCTCCATCTGCCATTAACTCTTGTGGAACACCTAAAGGGTTAACAAAGTTTGTAAACCCAGTTTTGAATACCTTGAGGGGTGTACTTTCTTAGATGGAGTCACTTTTTTGAAATTTCTATTCTAGGGGTGCAACAGGGGGCTTCAAATGGGACATGGTATAAACAAAACCAGTCCAGCAAAATCTGCCTTCCAAAACCCATATGGTGTTCCCCTCCTTCTATGTGCTCCCGTTCGGCCAAATAGTAGTTTACGACCACATATGGGGTGTTTCTGTAAACTACAGAATCAGGGCAACCCATTTTGAGTGTTGTTTGGCAGTTAACCCTTGTTTTACTCCTGGAAAAAATTGATTATATTGGAAAATTTTCCAAAAAATAGAAATTTCAAAATTGTTTCTCCATCTGCCATTAACTCTTGTGGAACACCTAAAGGGTTAACAAAGTTTGTAAACCCAGTTTTGAATACCTTGAGGGGTGTACTTTCTTAGATGGAGTCACTTTTTTGAAATTTCTATTCTAGGGGTGCAACAGGGGGCTTCAAATGGGACATGGTATAAACAAAACCAGTCCTGCAAAATCTGCCTTCCAAAACCCATATGGTGTTCCCCTCCTTCTATGTGCTACCGTTCGGCCAAACAGTAGTTTACGACCACATATGGGGTGTTTCTGCAAACTACAGAATCAGGGCAACCCATTTTGAGTGTTGTTTGGCAGTTAACCCTTGTTTTACTCCTGGAAAAAATTGATTATATTGGAAAATTTTCCAAAAAATAGAAATTTCAAAATTGTTTCTCCATCTGCCATCAACTCTTGTGGAAGACCTAAAGGGTTAATAAAGTTTGAAAAAACAGTTTTGAATACCTTGAGGGGTGTAGTTTCTAGAATGGGGTCATTTTTGGGAGGTTTCTGTTATCTAAGCCTCACAATATGACTGCAAACCTGAACTGGTCCATAAAAAGTGGGATTTTGAAGATTTCTAAAAAATTTCAAAATTTGCTTCTAAACTTCTAAGCCTTGTAACATCCCCAAAAAATAAAATATCATTCCCAAAATGCTACAAACATGAAGTAGACATATGGGGAATGTAAAGTCATCACAATTTTTGGGGGTATTACTATGTATTACAGAAGTAGAGAAACTGAAACTTTGAAATTTGCTAATTTTTCAAAATTTTTGGTAAAAAATGTATTTTTTTATGCAAAAAAATTAACTTTTTTGACCCAATTTTAGCAGTGTCATGAAGTACAATATGTGACGAAAAAACAATCTCAGAACGGCCTGGGTAAGTCGAAGCGTTTTAAAGTTATGAGCACTTAAAGTGACACTGGTCAGATTTGCAAAAAATGGCCTGGTCCTTAAGGTGAAAATGAGCCTGGTCCTTAAGGGGTTAATAGCTGAGTGAAAACTAAAAAAATACATGCAAAAATACTGACATATATGTTCTACTCACTACAATGTTACAGAACTGTACTTCCATTTTATGTGGATAAATATTATTTTTCAGTAAACGCTTGTTTTATGCTGAACTGCAGCTGACTCCATCTTTATTTACACTCCTATGGTTTCCTGGCCTGCACCTCACCAATATCAACATTAAGGGCCCCCTGCCCTCCAACAAACAGGGGACTGCTAGCAGGGTGCTCCCCAGATTCGCCCCCTCTTCACTGTGCACAGCTCAGGGGGGCGCTAGAGTGGGATCGTCACCACCATGAGTAGCCCCAACATCTGCCACTATTACCACTCTTGCCCACTATTGTCCTCCTCTCCACCACACACCTTCCCCTGCTGAGCTTCTGAACTTACTTGTAAACATGCTGAAATTACAATTTTTTATTGCCATACTGCCCCCTATTCCCCAGCTGTGCATCCTCAAAGCTGAATGACATAGTCCATACAATGTTACCTAGTAGAGTTCTGAGGATACATGGGTGGGGGAGAGGGGCAGTATGCGAATAAAATTAGAAATCTGGACACCCTGTCTGAGGTCTTACTTATGTATTAATGCAGATAATAAGGTTAATCCACCTCCTGCCAAGGACTGATGGCTGCATCTCACTCTATGTAGCAGTCTCAGCTTTAAAACAAGAGTGAGGCCTTAGGTGTGAATTATTGGCATTTACAGACCTTAGCAATGGACCTTAGTGAAAGCTACATATACCTTTCAGTCCCAACCCAAGCAGAAAGTTGCCCTCCTAGGATTCAGCCGGCAGAGAGAATAGAAGGGGGCAGTGGGTGATGCGCTGACAGGCTCCACAGGGATAGACATAGGGGCACATTTATTAAGACTGGCGTTTTAAACGCCGGTCTTAATAAAGCCCTAAGCTGGTAGTGGATCCGTCAAAGTTAAGAAGAGGCGCAGGCATCTCCATAACTTTGGCGCATCCAGCGCCATTTCTAAATGTTAGACAGCTTCCTAGCTGTCTTACATTTAGAACTTTTCTACACCTAAAACAGGCATAGAAAATGGTAAATGAGACGGGCCCTTTCCCGTCCACAAGTTTAAACCCGGTGTTAGAGGGGAGAAGTCACAGATAACGGCGTAACTAAGGCCTTTTTCACACGTGCGTCGCGTGTGAGGGCCGGATAGGATGCGGGTGTGTCGCGGGAAAATCGTACAATTTTGCTTGCGAGTGGGGTGAGTTTTGTATGCGATTCCGTTGCGTTATTCCGTTTTTTCCGTGTGAGTGCAATGCATTTTGCACGCGGGTGAGAAAAAAACTGAATGTGGTACCCAGACCCAAACCCGGACTTCACAGAAGTTCGGGTTTGGGTTAGGTATTTTGTAGATTTTTAAATTAGGGATGGAGGGGTAAAAAAAAAAAAAAAAAACCCTATTGAACTCACCTCATCCACTTGTTGGCGCAGTCCGGCTTGTCTTCTTTCTTCTTCTTTGATGACCTGGGAGGAAAAAGGACCTTTGATGACGTCACTGCGCTCATCACATGGTCCGTTACATGGTCCATCACCATGTGATGAGCGCAGTGACGTCACCAAAGGTCCTTTTCCTCCCAGGTTATCAAAGAAGGAGGACGAGCGGGCTGCGCAAACAAGTGGATGAGGTGAGTTTAATTTTATTTATTTTTTAACCCCTCCATCCCTAATTTACTTAGCATTCTGTATTAAGAATGCTATTATTTTCCCTTATAACCATGTTATAAGGGAAAATAGTAATGATCAGGTCCCCATACCGATCATCTCCTAGCAACCATGCGTGAAAATCGCCCAGCATCCGCACTTTCTTGCGGGTGCTTGCGATTTTCACGGAGCCCCATTCACTTCTATGGGGCCTGCGTTGCGTGAAAAATGCACAATATAGAGCATGCTGCGATTTTCACGCAACGCACCGCTCATGTGCACAGCCCCATAGAAATGAATGGGTCCAGATTCAGTGCGGGTGCAATGCGTTCACCTCACGCATTGCACCTGTGCGGAAAACTCGCCCACGCGAAAAGGGCCTAACTGCTGCGCCGCTATCTGTGCCTGAAATACGTCTAATATAGGCGTATTTCGGCATGATAAATGGCTCCTCATAAGTTCACATAATACCTATCGCGGATTGGGTTCATAGGTTATTGACAGGGGCTGGTGAACCCTCAGCATTTATGTTCCACATTAGCACCAATGACAATTACATTATAGGAGGGGAAGATAGTGCAGATAGTAACCGGCCTCTCCATAACTTCGGCGTATCCAGCGATAGTTATAAATGTAAGACAGCTTCAGAGCGGTCTTACATTTAGACGATTTTCTACGCCTAAAACAGGAGTAGAAAATGGTGAATGAGATGGGCCTGCTGTCTCATCCCCTTCCCTGCCCACGCCCCGTCCACAATTTTAGACCTGGAGTGAGCGAGTTAAAGCCGCCTATTAGCGGCCCAACTAACCGTTGCTCCACTATCTGCACCTGAAATACGCCTAATTTAGGCGTATTTTAGCATAGTAAATGACCCCCATAGTTTGTCTCTTCCTCTATAGCTGTATATGTCCCCAGGGACATATACATTCAACCCAAGTCATACAAGTATTTCAGAAAAGGAATGAGAAGATGAGTGCACTGGAGCAGGCATCATCTTTAAAGACCCAGGAAGGGGTTAAAGAAAAAAATAACACAATGGTCGCTGAAATAACTTGAAACAGACGAAGTAATAATAAATCAAAGTTTACTGAAAATCAACTAATGAAAATCAGACGTTGCTTTTGAATTGTAATTCAACAGAATAATTTATAAAACAAACTAATAAAACTGGCCTGGACAAAAGTCATGATACCCATAACTTAATATTTTGTTGCACAACATTTTGAGGCAATCACTGCAATCTAGTGATTTCTGTAACTCTCAATGAGACTTCTGCTAATGTCCACAGGTATTTTGACCCACTCCTCATGAGCGAAACTGCTCTAGCTGTCTCAGGTTTGAAGGGTGCCTCCTTCAGACTGCATGTTTTAGTTACTTCCACAGGTGTTCAATAGGATTTAGATCGGGGCTCATAGAAGGCCACTTCATAATACTTCAATGCTTTGTTCTTAGCCGTTCTTGGATGCTTTTAGCTGTGTGTTTTGTGTCATTATAATGTTCAAGGACCCATGACCAGAGACTGAGACAAAGATTTCTGACACTGGGTAGCACTTTTCACTGCAGAATGCCTCGATAGTCTTGATATTTCATTGTACCCTGCACAGATTCAAGACACTCTGTGCCAGATGCAGCAAAGCTGCCCCAACACATAACTGAGCCTCCTCCATGTTTCATAGTATGTACAATGTTCTTTTCTTTGTATGCTACATTTTTGCGTCTGTGAACATAGAGCTGACTTACTTGCCAAAAAGCTCCAGCTTTGTCTCATGTGTCCAAAGTACATTCTCCCTGAAGCTTTGTGGCTTGTTAATATGCATTTTGGCAAATTCCAGTCTCGCTTTTTTATGGCTTGCTTTCAATATCAGTTTCCTTCTCGGCCATCTTCCATAAAGTCCACTTTGGCTAAGACAGTGACAAATAGTGCAATCTCACACAGATATGCCTTAATTTTGGAATTTACCTCTAATCTCTTTGGAAGTTGTTCTGGGTTGTTTGTTTACCGTTCGTATTATCAGTCTCTTCAATTTGTCATCAATTTTCCTCTTGCGGCCATGTCCAGGGAAGTTGGCTACAGTCCTGTAGCCCTTAAACTTCTGAATATTATGTGCAACTGTAATAACAAGAACAAGTTATTTGGAGATGGTCTTATAGCCTTATATCTTTAACTATTTGTCTAGAAATTTTCTTTCTAATTCCCTGAGACATCTCTCTCCTTAGCATGTCAAGTATTGTACACACCATGATACCAAACAGGACAGTGACTACTTTTCACCCTTTAAATAGACAGACTGATTATAAGTTTCAAGACTAAATACAACACACACCTTAGTTTAACATGTGTTTATGGTCAAATTATTTTCAGTCTTTTCTAGCTGTTATTTTTTTCCTGGCCAGTATAATTTTTTTTTTTTCTGTTGAACCACAATACAAAACCAGTGTCTGATTTTCATTAGCTGATTCTCAGTAAATATCAATTTATTATTACTTTTGTCAGTTTCAAGTTATTTCAGTTACCATTGTGGGTTTTTCTTTCTTTAACAGAAGGGTACCAACAATTGTGTCCACATGTGTATGTTGATGTATATTAATTGATATTTTTGAACTCAATGCACATATTGAACGTTTATTTTTAGGAGTTATTATCTACATAACTTTCTGCTTGGGTCATAATTTTACCCACTTACATGAACTTTTTAGCATTTTTAATGATAAAATAGATTTTAACGCAAACTTGCATGAAGGTGACTGTGTGTATAAAGTGTTGAGAGGCATTTTGACAATCTGTGGGGTGTCTTCTTTCAGAACATATATGGGTATGGGGGGGTTAGTACAATTTTTTTATTATGTAATTTAGGTTTTATTTGTACATGTCAAAACTGCTAAAATTAGTATAAAAAACCCTTCAGATCGTCCTGCAAAAAGAACCCTTCCCCATCTTTGTACACAGAAATATAAAACATATATAGGTGTCAGAGTATGGCTGGTGCAGAGAAAACATGCTTCAGTTTATATTTTTGTTACATTATTAAAAAAATAGTGAAAAGTTGAGAAATTTGATGTCTCTGTAATCATACTGACCTGCAGAAAAAAGGTAATGTTTAATTGTTACCACACAGCGAGCAACAGTGAGCAACAAAACCCTTTAGTTTTTTCCACTTTTAGCCTATTAATAATTTTATACCAGCTTGCCAATACATCGTATTGAATACTAAACGGTTCCATTACAAAGTACAACTTGTCCCACAAAAAAACAAGCCTCTCATATATGTGAATGGAAAATAGAAAAAAGCTATGGCTCTTGGAAGGCAGGGGTTGGGGGTAATAAACAGAAATTAAAACACAGAAAATAAGTTAATTGTGTGCATCTGCTGCCTACAGTCTGCAGTATGTAGAAAGGTTTAATTGACACACGAGTGACAATTATTAACAGAGAAAACTGATACAGTAAGAGAAATATGACAATGTAGAAAATATACAGAACCAACAAATAGCTAAACAGCACAAAGCTAAAGTAAATAACATCTATAAACACATTGGGGCAGATGCAAACTCAGAATAGCCAGTGTAAAGATGTGCCAGATTTATCACATTGGCTGATGCTGGATGATAAATATGGTGCACTTTTACGTGTAGACTGTCTAGTTTAAATTTATGCCACGTATTAGGTAGCTTACTTTGTGCCAGGATCATGTACACGAATTTTGGAGTATATAAAGCAAAGACAAAAAGGTGGCAGAAATAATAAAGCTGAAACTATAGACCTTTTACAGCTGTCACAAACTGCCCTGTTCCTCACCTCTTCTGCTCCTGCTGGATGTGTTTGCTCAGGTCTACTATTTTAGCTGCAATACAACTCTAATATGTCTCTGGGTTCTGATGAATTGTTAAGCCACGCGATGCTTGTCCACCAAAGCAATGGTTATGTCTTTTCTGTGACTAGCGATGCAACATCATCCTCTCCATTTGGCTGCTTTTGATTAACTCTATTATTTTAACCCTGTTGGCCATGGAAGCCACAGCTTGAAGATTTATGTGTTGTCCACAGTATTGATCCTGACTCCAGGCCTATCTGGCTCTGTGTCCTTGTGGATTCTAAATACCACCACTAGGTTCCCATTATGCTTCTGGTTTTGACTTCTGTCCCTTAACTTGTGTTCTGCTGCCCACTACTAGCCTGTGTTCTGCTACCCATTATTAACCTGTGTTCCATTGCTCTACTGCATGTCATGTTGGTGCTCCGTGCTGGCATGGGGTTGCTTCACTTACCTAGCTTCAACCTGGTTGCCAGACTCCTGTGTCTAATGCTGCAGGTCACAGCCTGGCTGCAAGGCCTCTTCTGTGTGTGTGTTAGAGAGAATTTTCTCTGCAGCACTGTAGGGGTTAATTCTTTTTCTGATCCTGTGCTCAGATGCTTGACTAATGAGCAAATCAACTCTCCTATAAAGCTGTGCTGCTGACTTTTACTCGCTTGAGTAATTGGTCTCTGTGGATCTTGCTAGGACTTTCCAGCTTGCTAGAGTCTGTTAAGAGCCTATAATACATTTGTCTGTCTGTGTGCAGACCACTGCCTGTTTCTTGATCCTCTGTAGCCTGATCTGACCTTGTGCCTGTTCACCATACTGTTCCTGCATTGCCTGCCTTGACATTTGGATTATTTCATGGATTTGCACAAACTCTGCCAGCCCTGACCTCTGCCTGTTTCCTGACTACATGTATTGCCTGATTCCTCGGTGCCTTGCACCTGTGTTTCTGATCCCCGTGGGTCAGCAACCACCCCTACTTGGACTATTTCGAGAGGTAGCAGCCTAGTAGCTCCCCTGATTAGATCCCTGGAAAGTTGTTGAAGCGTAAAAACCACGGGACTGCCAGGACAATACCTTTAGGAATGGCCTAAAGTCAAACAGATTAATTGGTACAGTGGTTCCTCAACCATGGTTTTCCACAATTCCAGATTCAACTCTGGTATTCTACAGATATAGTTTCAACTCTACACGGTTGCAAATTTGGCTGTGATGAGCCTTTCCAACTTGTTTCTGGACTGCTCGGTTGTCTTACTATTTGCTCCTGTGTTCACTTCAAATTTATGTTTTCTTATTACTGTTGCATCCAGATGCCAACTGGTTGCACCCCATGGACCCACACTACAAAACTTTAAACATTACTGTATCCTTAAAACCTTCTTGATTTATCATATGCCTGATTTCAATAAATCAGTGTTCAAGCCCAAGGTGGTTTAGGCTTTTAGTCTTTTTTTTTAGACATTATCTATTTTAGTCACTTAGGGGGTCATTTATCATTTAAGTTTGTTTTGCTTCCAGTTTTAAGTCTGGCTTTGCTTTCTGTGACTGCACCAAATTTATGAACTAGTACACCTTGATATATGTGGTGTGAGCGTAATGCGGTTTACACCTTGTAAAAGTAGACCAGGCGGTTGCCTCACAACATCAGGGAAAAGTCACACATGGTAAATATGCCGTAATCCAGGTCTAATCTGCTTTTAGGCTCTTAAACATAGAACATTGTAAAAAGTGATGATGATCACTGAAATGATGCAAAAATGTTGCAGTTGCTATGAAAATGTCGCAGTTTCCATTACTTGTGACTTTTTTATGCTACAAAACTGACATATCTGATTTCATAAAGGACTCCCTTAGTACTTTTTTTTACACCATCCAAATTGGCACTTTTTGGGGGATACAATATGTTTGCAGTGTGATCAGTGTGTATGTTGCAATCAGTGCATATGGTCATAGCTCAGGGTGTTATGGTCAAGCAACACTTTTGGGTCTGTGGGCCACATGAGGCTCTTTAGCCATCAGTTGTGGACCACAGGTTTTAGTAATAGGTATTACATTGATTCCCTAGCATATTAGATAAAGGTAGCTTTAAAGTGAATGTTTCTCCTTCCTGCAATGAATGCTTCAAAAGACAAAAAATGATAGGATTTCTTTTCTAGTTTGGTTACAGATGGTAATGTCACATCGTTCATAAACAGTGAAGTTTAGACAAGTCACTACTATATCTTAGGCCTCCTTATTGATATGCATTGTAGTCTGGCTTTTTCCTAACCGTTCCAATGTTACTTAGCCAGCAGTCATCTTGTAGCTATCTAAATTATGAACATTAATCTCCCCATTGAAGTCAGCCGGAATGAACCTAGTCCAGTTAAATTATCTGTCTAGACTGTGCAGTTAATAACCATTGCAGGCAATATTAAGCGTTAATGTGTTACTAACTTCCACAAAACAAATGTTCAATTGTGTTATGTAATGTATAATCACTCGCAGTTAAGCAATGCTGTCCTGGGAGAATGACATTTACTAGAAGCTGGACCGCTGCCATCAGCAGTCAATTTATATGAGTATATATATTTCCTACACAATGTAGTTATAACTAGCCTATTACTATGATTTAGGCTAGTTGCACACTAGCGGTGGCGATCCGACAGGGAACAACCTGCAAGATCTCTGCGCACTCCATCTGGCCCCATTCACTATAATGGGGACTGGCGGACATCCGGCTGCATTCCTGCAAATAAGGGAAGAATTGGCCGGACGAAAACTGCTGACCGCATTAGTTTTCTTACGGCTGATTCTCTGCAAATTTGCCGGAATGTGTCCAGATCTCCGCCCGGTCTCCATTATAGTGAATGGAGCCGGACAAATCTTTACAAACTTCCGGCCATGCCGGAATGCAGAGGGATCTGATAGGTTGTTCCCTGCAGTGTATATTTTGGTCATATCCAGTGGACATCCAGATCCACCTTTATATGCTTCCCAGAAACCTATTGCAGTTTTTCTACTGTTTACATGCAAATAAGTGTATTTTGGTGCATCAATAGCAGTGTATATATTTGTCGTTCCCAAGAGAGGTACAATTTGGCCTTTCTATTTCCCAAAAACCTGTTAGTTTTTCTTCAGTTTATAAGTGCGAATAAATGCATTTTAGTACACCAATAGCAGTGAAAATTGTCTTCTGAAAAACAAAACTCCATGTATCAGACCTGTGTTTTTTTTATAAAAAATATTGAAAATTGTCAGCTTCCAAAAAAAAACATATGCTTGCATACAAAATCATTGCCAAATCACTGCTATCTATGAGCTCTCTACAATCTCTGCAAGCAGAAAATAAGATATATACATTTAGGCACAAATGTAGGTGACTCTCCAATACATGAATCAGCATCACAGTCTCACATGGAAAGATCCATTTGTGTGTATTGGACAAACATTGATGAAAATTTGCCTTCGAGTTCCAGGTCTTCACCAAAGTTGTTTAATAATGTCTTTCTTGTCCTCAAAAAATTGATGAAGGGTAGGTTCACACGTGACTGATTAGCTGTGTAATTTCTTCAGCAGAAAATCTGCAATGTTTCTGCTTGCAATCTTCAGCAGCAAAATAACGCACTAAATGTGTTTTTGTTGCTGATTTTGTCTCTAAAAATGATTTAAATCTTTACATCGGAAAGGGTAAAATCTAATATTAAAATCTGACATAAAAAATCGGCGCCACATCTGCAGGTCAGTTTTTTTTTTACTCCCGGTACATTCACTTTGCCACTACTGTACAATGCTGCAGATTTTTGCTGTATGAAAATCCTCGATGGGTAATCTGGACTGCAGCTTGCACAGTCACTTGTAGATGTAGCTAAAAAATTGTCTGCGAGTTCCTTTTCACTAAAATTGTTTTGTCTTGTCTTCCCAAAAACCTGTCCTCTCCAGTATGCTTGCATATAGCAAATTATCACCGCCTACAAGCTCTACTTGGACCTGAACAAAAAGTTTAATTCCTTCCTGTCTGTGGCCTTTCTCTGGCATATACCCTGTTCCCTGACCCCATAGACTTCTGGGTAGGCTAACTGGAACAGTGTCTGGAACTGGCTCAGCTTACATTTGATGTACTAGATTGTCCAGGCTCCAGTGTACTTGCAGAGAGGGTATTTAGTACAGACAAAATTGGGGCATAGATCCGTAAGGATTTTCACACACCTCTGGCTAAGGCCAATGAATAGATCTGCCATTGTTGACAGTGGTTAGTTATCACTGGCCCAATCAAGCCACAGGCACTGTCTGTCTTTCCATCATGGTATTGCAGCTCAGCATCATTCACTTCAATGAGGCTGAGGTGCGCCTAGGCCACATGACTGATGAATGTGAATTTAGCAGCAGCAAGCAAGCAGCAAGAAGGCCACAACACTACTACTAGCATCACAGGTGACATCGCCTATGATGCAAGGTGGCTGGTCACCTGGAGCCTGCTATTGGCTGCACCCTCCTGTTGCCGGATGTTTTGATGCAGCGGCGCCCGTGCAGAGATCTGGAGTGATGTGGCTGCCAGGGAGTGGGGTAAGTATGATCTATAGGAGGGGCCTGGCCATTGTAGGGGACATTTTTAGAATTGGACAACCTCTTTAAAATCTCGGAAAACCCCTTTAAGGGATGCTGCACATGTGAATCCACCAATGTCATCTACATCATCAAATTCCCTTGTGGTCTATATGTTGGAGAAACAATTCAACATGTGCGGGACCATATAAGCAAACATAAACCTATGATATGTATAGGTAATTTACTCCTTCCCATTCTATACTATTTCCACCAACAAAAACATTAAATTTTCTAATTAAAATATCAAATAATTGAGCAGATACAATACCCCAGAGGAGGTGTGATATCAAACAGCTTTTATTGCGGAGGGAGGCATTTTGAATTCATACATTACATACAGACCCTCAACCGAGGGGGTTAAATAGAGATTATGAGATTGCCTTATATATTTTGTTATATGTGGTTAAGGCTGCCGGGCAGCCTGTATTTGTGGGAGGGGCTGAGGCCACGCCCCCTTTGCCTTTATAAGCCTCAGTGGGAGGAACAGTCGGGACGTGCAGCCAGGTACCTGGTACTTCCGGTTTTCGTCTGGCTCCTGCACGTCCCGCTCCCGCAAGCCTCGGTCTGGGTAAGTATGGGACCTGCCTTGGCTCGTCACGGTGGCTCAGGTAAGCAAGGTACCCGGGTCTGGCCAGGTCCTTACCTCGGTGCCAGGGGCGGCGCACGGCTGGTCGGGTCCTCGCTGCACGAGGGATGACGCGGACACGCTGGGGGGGGGGGGGGCCGGAGGCGCTGCTGGCTTCCTCGTGGCAGGCCGGCCGGGGGCGTGTGATCGAGTACGGGCGTGTGTGCTGGGGGCGGCCCCGCCCCTGGCAACGCTTGGCCACTCGAGAACGCTTCTGCAGCGGGGGATCTGCGGGCTGAGGCACAGGGGCACCGGCACGTGCACAGCATCAGGCACGTAGCTGGTTCATCTGGGAAGCGGCTGTGGTCCTCATGCATCACTCCGGGTTTCTGGAGTTACAGCATGCTTCCATGGTGTTATCTCACGCTCATAATATATTCATGTATGTTGATGTATTGATGGCTGCATTAGGATTTGTTCCACAGCATGTGTGTCATACACATGTACATATGTCCTATAGATTCCCTAGATACCTTTGGGGGGCATGGTCCAGTGGCATACTTACCTGGGTCCTACGGGCATCCGGGGGACCTGCATTAGTGCCGTTGGGCAGCCGGTCTGTGTCATTAAGGGCTCTCCGGGTTGGAGCAGCAGTTGCCTGCATTCTGGCAGGCCTGTGGCTCCAGCGGGAAGGCCCTGTAGTTAAAAAAAAAAAAAAAAAAGGGAAATTGCATTTAACTGGTTGTCATGCGTCATGTTGCAGTGTGTTCTCCTGGCTCGTTATCCGACGCTCCATTCCACATCAAGGAGTCCTTTCTTACAGTAGGTGGCACGTCCTCTTTTCATTTCCAAGTATGGTATGTGGCACGGGGGTTGGGCCCGGGCACTTTTTGTCTCGTATAGGTGTCCGCCACCATGGCATGTTGTCATATCCGTCTCGCTCGTTGCCCGGCTGCTTGAAACGTTCAGGCACAACTATGTCAGCCACCCCGGTGGCACGGGATCCTGCCGGAACGTCCAGGTTGTCACTGGTTTTTGTGGTTCGTTGCTTGAAGCGTTCAGGCATTGTTGCGTCCGCCACGCCGGTGGCATGTAGTCCGGCCTGGAACTCCAGGTTGCCGCTTTGTTTATGGCGTTACGTCTGCTTGAGGCGTTCAGGCTTGTGGCGTCCGCCGCTCCGGTGGCAAGTGGTCAGCCTGGTACTCCAGGTTTGTCATGTTCATCTTGTTTTTGGTTCGTCTGCTTGAAGAGTTCAGGCTGTTATGTCCGCCACTTCGTGGCACGGTGTCCGGCCTCGATCTCCAGGGTGTCTTGTCAGCTTGTGTGGTACGGCCGCTTGAAGCGTCAAGCTGTACTTTGGTCACTCTGGTGTCAGGTGGTCCTGCCTGGAACATCCTGTGGGCCATACTCGTTTCCGTGGCACGTCTGCTTGAAACGTTCAGGCAAAAAATTTGTCTGCCACGCCGGTGGCGGGGGGTCCTGCCTGGAAACGTCCAGGTTGTCAGTGTCATCTCCTGTTCCTCGTCTGCTTGAAACGTTCAGGCAAAGTATGTCCGCCACCCCGGTGGCACGTGGTCCTACCTGGTACGTCCAGGTTGTCTTACTCGTCTCATGTTGCTCGTCTGTCTGAAGCGTTCAGGCAGTGTCGCGTCAGCCGCCTCGGCGGCATGGTGTCCTGTCCAGTCACATTCGGGGGCTCTTGTTCACTGTTTTTGGCTCACATCCACCCATAGCGGAATGCATAACCCAGCAGCACGCCCGGGGGAGCACGTCATCTTGTTTGTTGGCTCTCCTGTCCTCATCATTTTTGCCTTGTACGTTAAGGCCATGTTTTCATTTACCCTTAGGGGCAGGGGTACGGCCAGTCACAACCAGGTGGGGTTTTCTCGGTACGGTTAGATGTTCATGTTTGTTCTTGTTTATACGGCAGCACGTTGGGGTCTCGGTGCCTGCGGTTTCCCATATACAAGGCCTCCACCTCGGTCGGTGGTTCAGCCTCCGGTACGGTATCTTTGTCATTCTCAGCAAAACCATAACCAGGTGAGTATCAATTCAGGTCCGTATGGTCGGCCATAAGTTAGGGGCGGTCCTTCTGGTAGAAGTCAACAGCGGGGGGGGGGGCCATAGGGATGTCCGTGGTACACCGGGCATCTGCATAAGTAACAAAGGTTTTGTCCTCAGGTGTTGTCCAGGGCGTAGAGTATTTCAGCGTGGTCAACATGTCCCAGGCCGCAGACATCGACGATGCCTCATCTATCTCCGGCTCCGTGGTTTCCAGTCTGGCTGGTCATGGATCCCTGAGAAGCTGGACAATTCCCAAATTGGTGGCCGAGTTGCATAGGAGGGGCATCAGTCACCCTGCTTCAGCCAGGAAAGCTGAACTGTATAGGCTGCTGGTATCTAGCCCAGGTCCATCCAGCGGGCAGATGGCCGTACCTTCCGTCCAGGCATTGCTAGCCCAGTTGAATGACACTATGGGGAGCTTGGCGGCCTCGGTAGCGGACATCCAGCACCGGGTCATGGAGCTGGAGTCCAGGGCCTCCACCCCTTCGCAGGCAGTGCCGCCCGTGACAGCGGTGTCAGGGCCATTGGCAGGTTCCCCAGGTATGTCATCTACTCCTCCGGCCATTGTCCCGGCTCATTTTGTGGCGGAGAACATCAGGAGGGATATATTGGCAGGCAAAGAGGTCAACCTGGCATCCATCCTCATAGCGTCCCATGATGCAAGCGAGCACAGAACCATTGATTGCGGGGAGGTGTCAGTTGTGATGAAGTCCAAAGACGCCCGTCTGAATCGCAAACTGTCCATTCCCGAGTTTGTACTTGCTTTCAGTTTATTCAGGGACGTCATTTGCTCGGCGCAGCCCAGTAGGAGGGAGGAGCTGGACGCCTATCTTTATCAGGTGACCGATTTGGGCCACAAGTATGGGGGCTCGGCGTTCTATGATTACCATCGGTCCTTCGCGGCAAAAGCCGCAGCCTCCCTAGCACAGTTTCAGTTTTTGACCAATTGGGCTGTGCTAGACATGGAACTGTTCTGCAGACATTTTGCGGTGCTCCGAGCCACCCACTTGTGGTTCATGCCAGTCTATCTTTCATGCCACGGAGTGGTGCCCCAACGAGGCAGCCTCCCTTCCTGATAGAGCCATCCTGGGTCCATCAGGAGTCCCCAGGGGTCCGGCCCTCATGGACAAGTTTGGCAGGCCAATTGTGTATCTAGGCAAAAGCCAGATATGCAATAATTTTAACTTCGGCCATTGCATGTTCAGTGGGTGCAGGGCCCTCCATGTGTGCACAGTCTGCTTTCGTGCACATCCGAGGCCAGCCTGTCCTAAAAAATCTTCTAAACTGGCATGACTGACCGACATCAACGTGGATCTCCTAGGAGCACTCCTAGAAGGGCATGATGATCAACGGTTTGTGGTACATCTACTTACTGGTCTGTCAGAAGGGTTCCATACGGGGCTGGTGGCCCTTCCGCATGCCAATTGGGAGTGCGAAAATCTCCTCTCTGCCAGACAGGATCCAGAGGCTGTGCAAGCAGCGATTGCCTTGGAGCTGGAGAAAGGGTTCCTAATCGGTCCTTTTGATTCTATTCCCTGGGAAGTATGGAGGGTTAACCCTATTGGAGTGGTGGTGAAGAAGGACTCGAATAAAAGAAGACTGATCTATGATCTCTCGGCTCCTCATTCATCTCACATACCCAGTATTAATTCCCTGATACCATCGGAAGAGTTCAGTATGAAGTACTCCTCTATCGATGAGGCCATTCTATTGATTCTCAAGGCAGGCAGGGGGGCCTGGTTATCCAAGACAGATATTGCGGACGCCTTCAAGCTGCTCCGGATCCATCCACAGCTATGGCAGTACTATGGCATTAAGTGGGAAGGCAGGTACTACTTTGCCAATCGCCTAACGTTTGGCTTAAAAAGCAGCCCATGGCTGTTTGACCGTCTGGCCCAGGCCCTGCACTGGATCCTGGTCAAACATCCATTACCTGGACGACTTCCTGCTGGTGGAAGATCCTGCCCGGCAGCCCTCCAGCTTGTCCTCCCTACTGGAGTTATTTGCGGCCCTCCAGGTTCCGGTTGCAGCAGGGAAGACGGTAGGTCCTTCCAAGTCGATCACCTTTCTGGGGGTCATCCTGGACTCAGTGAAGTTCGAAGCAAGGCTCCCCGAGGAAAAGTTGCAGCAGATACGATTGGCCATCCTGGAGGCGTCCAAGGCCGGCTTCCTGTCCAAGACGAATCTCCAATCATTGCTGGGCCGGCTGAACTTTGCCATGAGAGTTATGCCCCAAGGACGTACCTTTATTTCCCGGCTCTTGCTGCTCCTACCATCAGCCCCAGAACAAGATAGCGTCATTCGGCTGGACCAACAGGCCATGGCGGACCTGTCCATGTGGAGTTCATTCATGTCGTCATGGAATGGGATTCGGTTGTTCGTTCCCCCCCGGGATTCGTCCTCCCCCACGATTTATTCAGACGCAGCTGCATCCAAGGGCTTTGCAGCTATATTTGGCAACCATTGGCTGGCCGGTGCCTGGCCTTCTCAGATCTCAGGGGACAGGGAGGCTCTTCGGTCATCCCCCCTGTTGGAGTTATATCCTTTGGTGGCAGCGGCCCATGTATGGGGCCACGACTGGTCAGACTCCAGGGTGTTGTTTATTACTGATAGTCAGGACCTGGTGGACATCATCCGGGTGGGCAGAGCTAGATCCCCAAAGATCATGGCCCTCATGCGCAGGTTGGTGTGGCTGTCCATGACGCACAACTTTTGCTTTGAATGCTCCCACATTCAGGGTTCCATGAATACGGCTGCAGATGCACTGTCCCGTTTTAACGCCAATATCTTTTTTCAGGTTATGCCGCAAGCAGACGCAACTGGGGCGGACATTCCAGCCTACAGCGACCTGGTGTGGGTTTAACGTCTTTGATCAGGACAGCCAAAGATCTATTGCACCAGAGCCTTTCTGAGAACACAGTCAGGAATTATCGTACAGGCTGGAACCTCTACAAGGGTTTTGCCAAGAATCATCCTCAAGGCAACGTGGATAACGTATCATTCATGATGGCGTTTATTGCACATTGTCATACTAACCTCAGCCTCGCGCACAACACCATCCTTTACTTGGCAGGGGTTCAACATCAGTTCACCTTGGACAACCCTGCCCGGGTATCTTTTTTCACATCACAGGCCATCAAGGCCACACTCAGGGGCATCGAGAAAGCCGGTGCAAGTAGGCCAGTGGTCCGTCAACCCCTGTCCGGCGCCTTGTTTAGGCAGTTGTCCTTGGCTCTGGATGGTAATCCTTTTGGGCCCTTGGTTAGCACCATCATTAAAGCTGCCCTGTACCTGGGGTTTTACGGATTCCTCCGGCCGGGGGAATTCACCACTACCAGCCGGAACAGCCGGCATCTTCAGAAGCAGCACTTGACCTGGCATCACGACCATTTCATACTGAGCATCCTGGCCACCAAGACCGCCCAGACAGGACCTCCTACTCTGGTCAGGTTTTACCCCTTGCACAACGTCTGGTGCCCGGTCAAGGCGCTGGTACAATTGTCATCAGGGCTGCAGGCGGCAGCGCCAGATAGTCCTTTACTTCCCTTTAAGGGGGGTCCATTGTCCACCTCTCAGTTCATGTCCCATGTCCGCTCCTTGGTTGCAGGGTTGGGTCAGGACCCCAAGACCATATCGGGGCATTCCTTTCGTATTGGGGCAGCCTCAGCCGCTTCTAGGCTCAAAGTTCCTCCGCATGTCATCAGGAGTATGGGGCGGTGGAGGTCGTCTTGTTTCTCCAGATATGTACCAAATCCCCAATCCGAGATTCGGGAGGCGTTCTGTTCTCTAGCCCTGTAATGCTACAATAAAGTGTTTGACAGTATGTTATGTCTCCTTTTTGGCCCCTTTTAGGCCTACCCTCGCTCCGGGCTCCCGGCATTAACCAGCCCTCGGTAAGCCCTGAGTGGTTCATTCAAGGGCCGTCGCCCTGACCACAAATATATATATATATATATTTAGCAGCTCATGCAAGTTTTTAATCTTTTTGGACATCACAGAAAAGCTAGCCCATTTAAATCATCAAACTGTGATGCTTTGTTTATCCTTGTTGCCTGGGTGACTGCATCTGACGTCATTCATAGGTGCCCTCATTGCCTTTTTAGTCTGCATCCTTTGGCTAATTAGTTATAGTTCAAAAAGGCTCAGGACAGGTCGATACACGTCCCAAGGTAACATGCTTATGTGGTGAAACTATATGTGCATTGAACTGAAGAAGCGTGAATGATGGGATTTCTTGTCACTGCCAAAGACTGGAAACATATCCCTTCCATGTGCACCACTAGCTTTCCTTGTGTTTAAACATCACAATAAGGGAGCGTTTTTACTTTTAAAATGTATAAATCTGATGGTGCAGTGTGTTTTTGAACAGCTTGCTTGTTAACACAGTCATACGCATACCCATAGCTATGAACTGTATGTCAGTGTCAGGCTGACGTTATCTACCATTGATGTTTTTTGTGTTAAAAAGCTTGAAAGGGGAGGGACAGAGACAAGGGAAAAAAATAGTAAAAAAAAGAGAATGACGAGAGAAAAAAAAAAAAAAAAAGAGTCATGGAAGACCTCAGAATTACATACATCAATTTTCAGGCCAATTAGAGGACTTTGGATTCAAGAAGAATTAATTTGGATTTGAATACAATTTTCTGACTTATCTGTTAGACCCTGAACAAATTTTAAGAAATTCCCTCATCTCTAGTTGCCATTTATCTACAACATGTAGTTACAGTAGTTACATTATATTTTTATCTTCCTTCATGTGTAAAATTTGGATACTCATTTGTTCATGACTTTTAATTAAAAAGTCCAATAGTAGAAATATCCCCCACAATGCCTAGGCTCCTCCTATAGACAATACTTACACGGTTCCCAGCACCCGCGTCCCTCCTGATCCCTGCACGGACACCACTGCATCTCCCAGTCTTGCAGATCAAAACATCCGGTGATGGGGGGAGCAGCCAATAGCAGGCCACAAAGGTAATCAGCCTCCCTGGCATCGTGGGTGAAGCTATGGAGGCTGGTCACCATCGCAGCTTGCCGTGCAGTGACCTGGAGGGACAGGGGTGTCGGGGACTGAGTAAGTATTGTCTTTAGGAGGGGCCCGGGCATTGTGTGTGGGGGGTATTTCTACTATTGGATAACCTCTTTAAGGTGGACTATAGCTGTAGTCTACCTTCCCTGTCTTCATTTTGTAGGCCTTGACCCAGGAGTGGTACAGTAAGATTGATAGTGTAGATTCCCACCTGTAGAGGTTGCCTTGCTGGCTCACACAGCTACAGTATGTGAACGGAAAGAAGAAAATTATGGCTCCTGGAGGGCAGGGCGTAAAAAAATGGAAACTCACTGCTTCAGGAAAGGCATCACACATTAGGATATTGCTACGATTACTGCAACATTGTGTGGTTTTGTTGTGATTTCAGAAACAAAATGCATTTTTCTGCAGTTTTGCTGCACAACATACTGTGATTTTTTTTCACAATCCTTATTGTGCAGGTTTCAGTCATGCTGATACTTTGTGGCCATAACTCATAGTCAGAGTTCAGTTCAGCCATCCTCCATGACAGTGCTGAACTCTGTCAGAATCCTTTCACTTTCACCTCCACAAGAGGGAACCCAGAGAGTTATCTAGTATTTTTATTGAAAAAATGCTACTATACTTCTCAATAAAACACAGAAAAAAAAATATTACAATGTTGAAACGTACGCAGATCTCCTATTGCCATGGACTTCACTATGAAGAAATGTACAACTGAAACCTGCCACACAGAGATGCACTGAAGGACCATAAGTAACATAGTGCATTTGAATGTCGGTTATGTGCTATGTTGTTCTAGAGTAGACCACCCATTTTAGGATCTACAACCACCCATTTTAGGATCTACACTAAAAAAGTATACACATCTTGTAGGTGGCCCTGGAACACCTCCTGGTGACACAGAGGGTCCGTCCAACTGTCATCACGCATTTATTTGCATAAATGCATTTAAAGTGACCCTCCAGTCCAAGAGAAAAAAAAATCACATTCATTGAGGAAAGAACAAAACACTTACTTGATGGCCTCCTTTACATCTTTTTAGCTGCACATAGGCAATTTCCAAGTTCCTTGTAACACCTGTAGGTAGGGACGAACATGGACAGTGAGCCATGACCTGGAACCCAGCCTACTGTCCCTACCTACTTGCGTGCTAGCCCTAGGTAGCAAGACCGCAACTGGTCGACAGTCCATATAGTACTAAGGTGCAGAGACAGACAACCACCAAGAGACAAAAACAACACACAGGGATAGTCATATGAAAATGGGTCAGAACCAGGCAGACAATGTAATACAAAAATGATAGACAAAGAGTAGTCAAAAGACAGGCCGAGATCAAATACTAGACAGACTGCACAGTACAAATCAAGTGAGACAGAGTTTTTAAAAGACAAGACAAGGTCAAAAGCACAAACAAATCCAAATTAATCTAGGAACCAGGAACCCAGCTAGTGAGCCCAAACAAGACTATCACTGGCACTGGTATATGGTTAGGAAGGGGTTTAAATTGGCGCTCCATTTTTCCACAGCACTATAGTCCTAGTACACAGCAATAAATCAGTTCAGCAATCAGCCTACTGGTAGTCTCCTCCAGCACACGCCCGCTATGGGGAGAAAGAGCATTGCATCCTGTTACTGAACACGCTGTTGCGTTATCATAGTGAGTGGCTTAGCAGTGCTTATTTCCCGGCGCAGTAGTGTTGAAGCTGGAGATCTAGCCACTGGAGCCTGGACATGTAAGGCTACTTTTACACTCGCATTTTGGGTTTCCGTTTGTGAGATCCATCATGGGCTCTCACAAGTGGTCCAAAACGGATCAGTTTTGCCCTAATGAATTTTGAATGGACAAGGATCCGCTCAGAATGCATAAGTTTGCCTCCTATCAGTCTCCATTCCGCTCTGGACGCGTACACCAAAACGCTGTCTGCAGCGTTTTGCTGTCCGCTTGACGAAACTGAGCCAAACGTCCTGGCATACAATGTAAGTCAATTGGGACGGATACGTTTTCTCTGACACAATAGAAGACGGATCCGTCTTCCATTGACTTTCAATGGAGTTCATGATGGAACCGTCTTGGCTATGTTACAGATAATACAAAAGGATCCGTTCATGACGGATGCATGCTGTTGTATTATTGTAACAGATCCGTTTTTGCAGATCCATGACGGATCCGCCCAAAACGCGAGTGTGAAAGTAGCCTAAATTTGTGACATTCCTTTTCTACTATGTAGGATAGCTTTGCAGATTACATGAGCGCACTGTGCATTGATAGTCCAAGACACCTCCTGCTTGTCCAGCTTGACTTTTGGATTGGCCAGCACTGGTCACATGAGCAGTACTGGTTATTCTGAGGGCAGCAGGAAGAGTCTTGGACTACCAAATGCACAGTGTGCCTCAAGGAGTCTGGGAAGTGGTGAGGCCATTTTGGATGACAGAAGAGGACTCCAGTAATTGACAGATCTAATGCTGAAAATATGAAAAGAGGGCATTTGTTGAAATAGAGGGTCTCTTTAGAAATTTATAAACAACACACTTCTGCTTTTAATGATTTGTTAATGTGTTGTTACTGAAATGCAAATATTTTTATAAATAATGTATTGTTTTAAAGAAAATAATGTGACCTGTACTTATCATTAATTTCTAGTAAAATGTACCGTACTTTGTATAATTTGCATCATTGAGATATGGAATGTGGCAGCCTCCTAAAGAGATCATGTGTGATTAGTTGAATGAACTGGAATCCCACCCACGAGAATGTTTAAACGTTCTTTTAATACAGTGGTCTGACCACACACATCTCAATGAGCAAGGTGCCAAACATTTGCAAATGATTTAACATTTTCATTGTAAAATTATAAACAGTGAATTGTGAATCTATCTATCTATCTATCTATCTATCTATCTATCTATATCTATATAATCAGTCTGTCTATCTATAGCCATCTAGCTATCTGTTTATCTATCTATCTATTGCATTATCTCTCTATTATCTATCTATCATGATAATTCAGTTAGCACTCCAAATTAGGCAAAAAAAAAGTTGTCTTTCTTTCTTTTTCTTTCTTTCATTTCTTTCTTCTATCTATCTCATACCTATCTATCTATCTATCTATCTATCTATCTATCCATTTCTCTCTCTCTCTTTCTCTGTCTAGCTATTAGTCCAGCTTGAATAAAAAATTACATGGTCAGTATAATTATGTCTTCCATATGTGTTTTTGTCTTCCTCCTCCTCATCATAATTTTACACTTCAGCCCTCCTCATCATCATAATTTTACATCCGAGTTCACCTCAGGACATTGGGTATGTAAGAATCTGACACTGTCAACATTAATGGGAGCATCAGGTACTTATCTATCTGCTGGGTACCACAGATTCCCTCCAGAATTTCCATTATCAAGATGGAGATACACCTGATTACTGTGGCAGCCACAGAAACATCAGGGCTTCCTGCCCCGCCGTTCACCTCACCTGTGGCTTGCGTTGCATATGTTATGGGTAAGCCAACCTACTTGTGTTGCTCCCACCTTTTCTCAATTTGGATGGGCCACTTTTAGCTTCTTTTTTTTTTAGGGCCACTTTAAGTTGCCAGTCTGCCCCTGAGTGCTATTGTGAAAGTAGCCAAAGTTTGAAAATAAAAAATATTGTCTAGTTCTACATAGTGCTGAGCCAGAAGAAAGTAATTCATGCAAAGCAGTTGCCAACGGCAAAAGTGTAAAATCCATGCTGATTCTAAATAAGACAATGACAATAAATGTCTGACTCAACAACCTATCTGAGGCAATCGAATAAGTCATACAGTTTATGTTATTTAAATAAGATGTATGTAATTTTTTTTGATGACTTATCTTCCTATTCTAGAGGAAATAATAATTCCCTTTCTGCAAAGAGGCTTTTATTTTTTAAAGTTTTTTTGTTATTGACTGGGCAACAAGACTATGAAACTGTTAAAGGATATTGTGCTTTTCACAATCTTACTACTTTGACAGCATAAGAATAAAATATCTATTTGCTTGTGACGGCAAAGCCTTCTATCTTCTAGACATTTGATAAATCTCTGTGTTGACCCTTGATATGTTCATACATAGAAATTGGACACCCCCTAAAATCTAGTGAGTAGGGGCTCATGTATGGCTCCATACAACATAAATGCGTGGTGTCATACTTCACAGCAATATACTTCTGTGGAGCTCTACTGTACTTTCTTATGCTGATGATTTCATATGAAGAAGTGAAATTACAACCCTGTACTATGCTCTATGAAGCACCAAATGGAGGTACATTGAGTTTTTACGACTCAGTAATATCCAGTAAATTTACTTCTTGTTCAGCTATTGTTTCGGACTGTGAATAAAGATTATGAATGAAGGATGAATATATGTTTACATTTGGTGATTATTCTAGATTTCAGTGAAATGTGAATCAGTTGTCACATGGCACAGAGGTGAGGAGGAAATTCAAAATGGCTGTTTCCTCCAATAATGCAAGGACTTTGTCATTAGCATACATTAGAAATATTCACATACTCTGAATGTAAGGTAACATGATATGGATAACAGTGAGTGCTGTTGTGTTAGAATTTGCTCCCGCAAGTGAAGCAGATAAATAATGGGCAGGAAGGAGACAACTGAAGCTCATGGACAGCAAGATCATGACATAAGACTACACAAGAGACTGACCTTCAGGAAAGAAATACATCATGTTGTATGCTAAATAAGGTCCTAGCAATTCACATTCCCTGAGCTTATCCTAACTCTTTTCCCGACTTCTGGAGCAGAGAATGTTACATACACATTGAGATGAGTATAATCAGTGACTGGAATTTTTAAGGCATTTAAATGCACCGGTAGTGCTCACTTATATTCTAACTGATTTATAATTGCCATTTAGTAGTCAGTCTCCTAAAGCTTACTTTAACAGTAGCCTTATAGGTTATGTGCACTCACACGTATACATGTGAGAATGAAGAGACTTTAGCATTTGATATGTTAATTATCCATTACAATCAAACGATGCTATAGCATAATAGTGTTAAATAGACTCACGTATTCATAAAAATTTTTTTTTCTTATTTTTGGCTTTTTTTATTTCATCCATACTTACACAATTAAAAATCAAATACAAACTATTGTCCTGCTGCAGTTGTAATCTCAGAAAGATAAAGCTACTCAATAATCCAGCAAAATAGTTTCATTTTTACTGGACTAGCCTAGGGGAGGTGTGGTGCGTTAATTGAGTGCCACCCCTCGCTCCTCACTGGTCTGACTGTTGATCTAAGTGATATTTTGCCCTGCTTAAAATGCTGACAGAGAGATTAAAGAGCCAGGACAGGAACTAGTGGACACGGAGGGTCTTCCAAAAATTATATTAACCACAAATTTTTTATAAATAAATAGAATATTCCCCGATGAGTTGTTAATATGTGATAAAACATATTTGATGTTAAGCGTCCCTTTAAGGATATATAATAGATACTTTTATCATCATAAAATGCATTATTTTATTATTTCAGCAATTTAATGATAATATATTCAGTCAGTGTATAGTATTCTGAGATGCGGATCTTCCCTTTGCCAGTCAGCACACCACAGCAATATCATTGCATTATAGGATTCTATCATAACTGTTTGAAGTGGTAAAAAGGATGCAATTAAATAAAATATCTGCATTATTTTTACATCTGCTATTAGTGGTACAGAGACCCATTCCATACACGTAAAACTACTTTGGGGTTCCTATGACACCATTAGAGAAAAAGGTCCTGAATGAGTATATTCCAGCACAGTATTTGTTCTCATCAAGTGCAGCATAGAATTGAAATGACTATCAAGGAATGAAACAAATGCATCTGTTTATTGCTTAGAAGGGTGCATAGGCTTTATACTAAGTGTATGAGTTTTAGGCTGGATGCTTCATAGGGTCATGATCACAGATAATCAAAAAAGACATTCATATATGGTCTAGCTAAACTAAAACAGACTCATAGTTGATAAAAATGACTACTCCCATAGATTTGCATTAGTGTATAACTGCAGTTTATCAATGTGTATGTCAGAAATGCTTTTGTATTTATTGAAAAAGTGCTTAAAGGGGTATTTATTTTTTATTTTTTTACAAATAGATTATTTTATATTGAAAAGTTATATAATTTTCAGTTTACTTTGTGGATCATTTCCTCACAACCTGCAAGATCTTTGTCTGTGGTCATTGAAAGGAACCCTTGGTTGTCTACTTCTGGAGGCTGTAAATCTGTACTAATCATGTGGTTATTACATTGGTACTGTACTATAATTGGATGAGCCCAGCAGTGTTGTGTGTATTAAATGACCAGGACAAGTTTCATCCTCTAGAGGTTTGTGTGCTTTCCTGGTGTATATGGGGAAACTGATACCTTACAAACAGTGTGAATCTACCCTAAGCATTTTTTAAGGGTCAGGTCTGGGGTCTGATTAGTGGTCTAAATTTATTTATGGGGCTGATCTGAGGTCTGAATTAATTTTAAGGGCTGGTATTGGATATTATTAATTGTAGGCATCTGGTGTAAGGTCTGAATTAATCTTAGCAGCCTGATCTGGGATCTGAATAATTTCAATTTTCAAAATCAAGTTTATGGCTCTTGTTTGAGAGGTAAACCAATTTGTGAGGTCTGGCTTGGAGTCGGAGTAACTATAGTGGTCTGATCTGGGTGTGATACGGTTTAGGGAATGGTGACATACTATTACACTCCATGGTGGGAAGGGGTTAAATGGGTGGTCTAATAAAGACTGTGTCATTAACCCCTTTTTAAACTGAAGCTGTGTGGAAATTCTACTGATCGAAAACCACTCATAATCTTCTCTTCTCAACAGGCAAAGCTGCATCCATAAATATTCCCTGCAGTGGCTGCTTTAAATTAAATAGAGTGTTATGCGCTGGCCATTCAAAGAAGTGACCATGTAATACATAATTTGGATCTGTCCATCAGATTGACACTTTTTGTGTACAACCACATGGTTAGGTTTCCTGACTCAGTTTTGAAAGCCGAAACTGGAAGTGAATTCAAAAAAGAGTACAAGTCATATCTCTTCTTTTATGATCCACTCCTGATTCTGACTTCCAATACTGCTTTAGGCCACTTTCACACTAGCGTTAATATTTTCCGGTATTGAGATCCATCATAGGGGGCTCAATACAGGAAAAAAACGCTTCCATTTTGTCCCCATTCATTGTCAATGGGGACAAAACGTAACTGAACAGAACGGAATGCTCCAAAATGCATTCCGTTCTGTTCTCATACTTTCTGTCCTAGGATGCGGATCATGACCCACAATGCAAGTCAATGGGAACAGATCCGTTTTTTCTGACACAATCTGACACATTAGAAAACGGATCAGTCCCCCATTGATTTTCAATGGAGTTCATGACGGATGAGTCTTGGCTATGTTAAAGATAACATGACTGGATCCATTCATAACGGATGCAGACTGTTGTATTATCAGTAACAGAATCGGAATCGGGTCCAGCAAAAACGCTAGTGTGAACGTAGCCTTAGGAAGCCTGACCATGTGTCCATAACCTTTGTGACCTTTTATAAGGAAGAACTTTCTTCTTGATTATTGAAGGAAGTCTTGAGTGCTACAGAACAGGTTTGTTTTCATGAAGAGCACAACTTCATGATGTAATTCATTAATAAAACTAGATCTTTAGAAATGGGCAGAGTGATCATACAGAAGTGCATTTCTCCATATCAGCAATTCAGGTAAAGACAAGCACAGATTTTTTTTCTTTTGAAATCTATGTAGCGTGTAAAGTGTTAAACATGTGCTTGTGCATTCCATGTTTCCACTGCTTAACAGAAAACACATGAATTCTTAAATGTGTCAAAGAATAGTTTTCTGGCAAGATCCCAGTGGCAAAGTTTCCATTTCTTTATAGCCAAATCTTGCCGTTTTACCACTTCTAATTGAATGTTTTAGAAGCACATTAATTGTAGGGGACGTAAAATATTTTACTGACCATATTTTTCAAATCGGGTGCATTGTATGTAGTTGAAAAAAATGAGAAGGATAGCTTAAGGAATATTCATGTCTTTAGTTTTTTATGGTTCACAATGATGTAAAAATGTAATGTTTGATTGGTAGATTATATATTTTTATTTTTGTAACTTTGAATTAATAATTTTCTTGCTAGCGATTTTTGTTACCACTGAAGATTGATAATGTTAAGAAGCCAAAATACTCTTGGCTTTTATATGTATTTTTGTACATATTTATTTAGCTCTTACAAAAACAGTTGCCTTTTAAAATACAAAACAAAAAAAACTCAGCATTAAGACTGGGTTTTCAAATCACCATGGTGTGGCATGGACAGAAATCATGTAACAAAATCACAAAATTTAACCAAAGTTTTGAGATGTATCATAGGCTACAGTTTTACAGGTGGAATGTAAAAAATATGTCATACCTCCCAACTTTTGAAGATTGTAAAGAGGGATAATATATGCCTAGTGCACGGCGGCAATTTTTTATACTAGGCCACACCTCAAACTCTGGCAAAAGTGTAACCATACACACCCAGTCCCCTTATTGCCCCCACATAGTAATAATTCCCCCTTTGTGCCAACACACAGTAGTAATGCCCACTCTGTGCCCTCTTCACAGCAGTACTGCCAATATGTGCTCATTCACAGTAGTAATGTCCACATTATGCCCCTCACAGTAGTTAGGCCCATATGTACCCCCTTCACAGTAGTAATGCCCACATTGTGTCCCCTTCACAGTAGTTATACCCACACTGTGCTCCCTTCACAGCAGTAATGGCAATATGTGCCCGTTCACAGTAGTAATGCCCAGATATGTGCCCCCTTCCCAGTAGTTATGCCCAGGTTTACCCTCTTCACAGTAGCTATGTCCAGATATGCCCCTTAACAGTAGTTATGCCCCGATGTGTCACCTTCACAGTACCTGTGTCCAGATGTGCCCCCTTCCCTAGCTTTCTACTTCTCCATTATAATCAGCTGTCTCTGCCACCTATGAACACAGAGACAGCTGAGAGCAGGACATACCTCAGGCATTCTGGGACACTGAAAAACAGCCACTGAAATCCAGAACTATCTCACCGGTTCCAGGACGGTTGAGAGGTATGGATGTGTTTCGCTTTTAAAAAAAACACTCAGGCAATAACCATATCGCAAAACAGTGGTAATTTGCAATATTCAAAGGTCTAGAATGATTAATTTATATAATGGTGTAATTACCTCAAGATTTATTAGACAGAAAAAGCTTACAAAACCATCTCCAAAGACTTTGAATGAAATGTAGAAAATTAAACACCATGGTTACTCTCTCCATAAATTATTTGAAAAAAAAAGAGTAAATACAATATTCTGTGAGTTCAAAAGTGTAATGTTTCAGGATTTGTAGGTCACTCTGGTAATGGATAACGTTAGTGTTGACAAGTCAGATACTCCATGAAATCCACTTATATGGATGTCACAGAATGGGGTCCTCTGATTGGGATATCTATCTGCTAGCTAGAGTGGATCTTAAGCCTGCCATATACCTGAGATAACTGTCATCCGAAAGCTGACAACTACTGTATCTCTCCCGATTCTTCATACATATGCATGTTTGGCTCGGCCAAGCATGCATATATGTAGTGAATGGGGAAACGAGAGAACAAAAGAATCAGGCAGTTTAATCCAACATTCCCGATTCTTATCTACCACAACAACAGTGGTGGAGAAAGAGTCAGAAGGCTCCATACACATTAGATGGTAATGTCAGATGGTCAGGGTCTGCTGACATAGATCTAATGTGTATGGCTAATTTTACTCATGAAGACTCAGTTCAACCATACATTATATTGTTGCCAATTGATTTTAATGGGCTTTAGATGATTGGTCTGTTGCAGTCAGGTCTTTGGACAAGATTATGGACCCATGTCACTATTATATTTGACTTTGGGCTAAATTGGAGGCTGGAGGCACAGTTTAACGGATTTTGTGACTTTCATTAAAATGGGAGTATGGATTTTGTGCAAGATATCGCAAGGTCATGTCCTCAGAGACCGCAGCCACTAATGGCTTACAGATGGTATTGCCAAAGTTGGTATCAGAAGTGTAGTGTACACATCTGAGGTGACGGCTGGCAGAGTCTAGGTAGCACAATAAACAGATGCGGGTCAGGGCAAGCAGGGATCAAAAGGCAGAGCCATAAAACAGTCTGGGTCATATCCAAGATAGCAACAAAAACACCTTTACAAATGAACAGGAGCCAAGGAACCTTGTTGTTCAGGTGAGATGACATGAAGGTTTTCTTCCCAGTAAATAGATTATTTTTGAAATTCATGGTTTGTGCAAAAGATCAGGAAATTAAACTTATAATCATTGTCAACCATTTTGGGGTCTGAATTCTGAAGCTAAGTATCCCCAAGAAATATGGAGCAAAATGTTCTTGTACAAATGAATGTGAATAACAGTACTAAATGGTTAATCCACACATTGTATTTATAGTATGAAGTCACCCCTGTGTTTTTGGTTATGGTGTTATCAGTGCCAATGTTTCTGCTTTTTCTTCATTTCATCACACCATTTTTAAGGCTTGGCTGAATATTACATTTCCACAACATCCTGGCAACTGTGTCCTTTTAAAAAGTATGTTAAAATTACGAATGCTAAGCCAATATTAACTTGAAGATAGTGACATTTTCTGGCAGCTTTCATTTCCCATAAATAGATCTGCTTTCATTGAAATACTTTGGATCCTAGAATATATGGGGTAAAATCTTACAGCTAAAAAATAATCAATTAATAACCAGAGAGTGGAGCCTAATGGTTTGGACTTGGAGAAATTACATTTTTGGTCTGTTTCATTCTGTTTTGGAATATATTTGAAATACATGCATTTGACCTCATATGATCTCATTTTAAAAGTGTCTTAGGCACTGAAATACTATGTGAAAAGTTAGGAGAAAAGACAAGAAAAGGCAAGTACATTGTGGAGAGGACCTTTCATGGGTACAGACTTTATACAATAAGTATCAGGGTATGTAGGGCATACAGCGGGGATCTAATAGCGCTTACAATTTTTTCGGTTTCCGGTTAAATTCTCCCGCCCTGTATGCAAAATAGTAAGCGCTATTAGATCCCCGCTGTATGCCCTGATGCTTAGTTTATAAAGTCTGGACCCATGAAAGAATGGAAGAAAAGACAAGTTCAGATGAGCGAATGTCCCGAAAAGATTTGATTCTATCCAAATTTATTTGCGGCGAATCAAGTTATAAACAGCTATTTCCTAGCTACAGAGAGTCTGCATAGTGGTGTAGGACACTGTGCCTTGCAGTAACACGCATAAGGAGTCGGCTGTGGTACTGAAACAATACTGTGAGTCAGTATGACATGCAGATGACAGGCGTCACACTTAGAATCACTGCACACTTCACTTATTTGGGCAGCTACGGGTCAAAACTGACCAAATAACTCAAGTATGAACTCAGCCTTACAGGTCAATGTTATCGTCAGGTATAAAGAACCAGGCAGAGGCCCAAGATCCTACTATAGGAAGAAAGAGCGCACTTCTTTTACACCGTCGTCAGCTGATTCCACATAGATGTCTACAGAACCTGTTCTACGCTTAATCAAGTTGAGCCCCCCTGACAGAGTGGAGAGGGTGTCAGTAGTAAGTGTGTGTTGATGTCACTGATTATTTTGCCCTTCCTCTGATCCGTCAGAACAAAAAAAACCCCAAAAACGGATCCTGTCTGTTGAGCATCTGCCTTCACTCGGTCAGCATTTGGTCAGTAATCCATCAGTATTGCTAATGCCAAAACAAAAGAGGAGTGGATCCAAAACAGAGATGACACGTTAATGGACTATTTGCATATCTTCTGTTTTGTGTAGTGCCCTGGAGCAGGGGGTACCTTTACATTTGGACATTTTTGGTCATTTGCCTATTTCCCCTATGACAAGTTAAACGTCTTACTTTATTTCACCTAAAGGGGTTAACTTGCACTGTTTAATACTATGTAACTGCATTTTATATATATGTTGTGATACAGTCCTGATCAAAAGTTTAAGACCACTTGAAAAATGGCAAAAAATCATATTTAGCATGGCTGGATCTTAACAAGGTTCTAAGTAGAGCTTCAACATGCAACAAGAAGAAATGAGAGTGAGACAAAACATTTTTTGAGCATTCAAGTTAATGAAAACAACGAATTAGGCTACTTTCACACTTGCGTTCGGAGCGGATCCGTCTGGTGTCTGCACAGACGGATCCGCTCCTATAATGCAGACGATGGGATCCGTTCAGAACGGATCCATCTGCATTATATTTAAGAAAAAATTCTAAGTCTGAAAGTTAGTCAGACGGATCCATCCAGACTTTACATTGAAAGTCAATGGGGGACTGATCAGTTTGAAATTGCACCATATTGTGTCAACTTCAAACTGATCCGTCCCCATTGACTTACATTGTAAGTCTGGACGGATCCGTTTGGCTCCGCACGGCCAGGCGGACACCCGAACGCTGCAACTGCGTTCGGGTGTCCGCCTGCTGAGCGGAGCGGAGGCCAAATGGTTCCAGACTGATGCATTCTGAGCGGATCCGCATCCACTCAGAATGCATTAGGGCTGTACGGATGCGTTCGGGGCCGCTTGTGAGAGCCTTCAAATGGAACTCACAAGCGGAACCCTGAACGCAAGTGTGAAAGTAGCCTAAACTGAAAGTAGCCTAAACTGAAACAGGCTTTTTTTCAGCTGATCAAAAGTTTATTTGGTATGCAAGTGAGCCAGTAAGGTGCCCAGAGGGGCGTCACTCTTGCAGGAAGAAGCCCAGACACGCCCCTGACACAATGTGTTCATCCTCAAAAGACTTAAAACCCCGCCCACAGGCCCCACCCCTTATCTGGTTAGGCAACGCCCCCTACCACTCCTGAGCCGACAGGGATTGAAAAAAATGAATGTAAAAATCGACTTCTGTCAGCTGCAGAGGTGGGAGGGAAGGTGACTTTCTCCCTGCAGATCACACTCAGACAGCATAGTGCTATTGTATTACAGTGAGCTGTTCAAAAGGACATGCCCCGATCTGGTTAGGCCACACCTCCTCCCACTTCTCAGCCGACTGGGATTGAAAAAATGAAGTTAAAAATAAACTTCTAGGTCCCGCTGAGCCACGCCCAGATCTGGTTAGTACACACCCCCTCCCACTTCTCAGCCAAATGAGATTGAAAAAATGAAGGTAAAAATCAACCTGCAGCTCACGCTCAGACAGTACAGTGCTGCTGTCTTAGAGTGAGCTGTTCAAAAGGACACGCCCCTGATCTAGTAAAGGCCACTGTAAAGAAGGTGGGCCCCTGTGCAGGTCACTGTCAAGGGGGTGGTATGCTGTGGAAGTCACTGTTAAGGAGGAAGGCTGCTGTAAAGGTCAAAGTTAAGGGGGTGGACTGGAGGTCCAATTTTAAGGGACGGGGCACTGTGGGGGGTCACTGTTTTGGGGGTGGGGGGCTGTGGAGGTCACTGTTTTGGGAGCGTGGTGCTGTAGATGTCACTGTTATAATGGATAGTGTTGATATCTTTTAACGACACACACAAACATTATATGAAATTTATTAAATACACCCGAGCGAAGCCAGGTCCTTCAGCTAGTAAGTAAATAAAAAGGAAATGAATACACCACACAACGACAAATAATACTTATTTTTTGCCAATAATACACAAAAAAAGCTTTAGAACATATAACTGCACCTCTGAATGGCAAATAATACTTTTTTTTTGCCACTAATACACGCCAAAAAGGGCTGTAATTTTAGCACTTCACCACACAACGGCTAATAAGCCCTTTTTTCCCACTAATACAAGCCACAAAATGCTTTAGAACATATAACTGTACCGCACAAGGGCTAATAAGACATAGAAATATTTCCTAGTAATACACCCTGTTAATGGCTGTATTACACAGCACTTGCACCCCAATAAAGAGAAATGTGTGCTGGAATTACAGAGGTATCATCTATGGCAAACCTGAAAGCAGCAGTATAATGGCAGTTTGGGTGCCCAGTCAGTGCAGCAAGGTGTATTAGGATTTTTCCTATTAGGGTACTTTCACACTAGCGTTAAAGTATTCTGGTATTGAGTTCCGTCCTAGGGGCTCAATACCGGAAAAAAACGCATATTTTTTTATCCCTATGCATTCTGAATGGAAAGCAATCCGTTGAGTATGCATCAGGATATTTTCAGTTCCTTTTACGGTATTTGGCCGGAGAAAATACCGCAGCATGCTATGGTATTTGCTCCGGCCAAAATTCCGGAACACTTGCCTGATCCGGCATTCATTTCCATTGAAATGTATTAATGCCGCATCCGGTACTAAGTGTTCCGGAATAAATGAACCCGGTCTCCCGGTCTGCCGGTCTGCCGGTCTGCTCAGACCTTTAAATCTGTGAAAAAGATAAATACCGGATCTGTTTTTCCTGAAGACACCGGAGAGACGGATCCGGTATTGCAATGCATTTGTCAGACGGATCCACATCCAGATATGGAAACAAATGATATCCGTTTGCATAATTTCCGGATTCGGCAGGCAGTTCCGGCAACGGAACTGCCTGCTGGATTCTTCTAACGCTAGTGTGAAAGTACCCTTACCCAGGCTGTATAATCCCCTATTGTACCCTGTTCTGCTTCAATACTGTGGAAAAACTCCTTCCTATCCTTTCCCTATACTTCTATTGCTCTTTCCCTGAACAAAATAAAAGCAAAATAAAAGTTTTTAAATCTTTCCTATCCCTAGCGCCTGCTGACGTCTCTCCCTGCACTAAGCACACTGGAAAATGGCAGAATCAAAGATGGCTGAGGCTATTTATAGGGCTGTGACATCACAGGGCTGGCTGGCTGCTGATTGGCTGCATGCATGGCTTTGTGGGTGATCCCTCGTTCCCAGAGTTCTTTGTTCCATGTCCTAACATGTGCAGCAGCCATTTTAGGAAAAAATGCGCTTCGTTACCATGAAGCATGAGGAAATTCGGAGCAAATCTAATTTTTCCTGAATTTCGGATTGAATTCCACTTCGTCAACTTCGATTCGCTCATCTCTAATGTTAGCCTATGGGTATGATGTTGTATAATCTGAATGACCACTCATAGAATCTATGGACACATTTTTATGTTGAGTAGAATGCTATGAAAGTTCTTTGAAGTTTCCTTTAGTAATCACTCATACTGACTATCATCTAAATTACAATCATGTCTTATTGTTTAGAAATGATTTCCTATTCAAAATATCCAAATCTAAAAACACTGAAACAAACAAAAGAAGGGTTGATGACCAGCTACTAATATGCTAATAATGAAGTTCTGAGTTTACCAACCCTGATGGACTATCACATGGCACTGAATGCAATTTTAATATGGCATGCACTAAAATCTGGAAATCAAAAGTTTGGTTGGTTTTAGGAGAGCTTTGTAATAATTTACTACAAAACCAAACTAAAACTACTTTGTTGCTTTCTACTTTGTCAGGAAGGTAAGCATTGCGATATCTCTGGGGTTGGTAGAAAACAAGCCCCACAGCTAGACAACCAGTAGCTGCTGTTGCTTTACCGCTAATGCACACTGACATTTCTGATGGACACAGTACAGAGAGTTTCCCATAAGGAAGCAATGATGCTCCGAAGATGAATACCTTTCTCTTGATTTAGGTTATTTATGACCACACAGTCAGGTTTCTTGATGCAGTTTTGGAAGCCAAAACCAGGAGTGAATAAAAAAAAAAAGAGAAGTCGAATCTGTACTTTAGGCCTAGTTCACACGAACGCATGGCTTTTATAGTTTTTTGCGGTCTGTTTTTTACGGATCCGTTGTTCCTTTTTTGAGTTCCGTTGTGTTTCCGTTTCCTTTCCGTTTTTCCGTTCCGTTTTTCCGTATGCCATGTACAGTATGCAGTAATTACATAGAAAAAATTGGGCTGGGCATAACATTTTCAATAGATGGTTCAGAAAAAACGGATATGGAAGACATACGGATGCATTTCCGTATGTGTTCCGCTTTTTTTGCGGAACCATTGACTTGAATGGAGCCACGGAACGTGATTTGCAGCCAAATATAGGACATGTTCTATCTTTCAACAGAACGGAAAAACGGAAATACAGAAACGGAATGCATACGGAGTACATTCCGTTTTTTTGTGGAACCATGGAAATGAATGGCTCCGCATACGGACCGTATACGGAACACAAAAAAAAAAACGGCCCGTACACTCGCAAAAAAAAACGTTTGTGTGAACTAGGCCTTATACTTTCCCTCCTTTTATGATCCACTTCTTATTTTGACTTCCAAAACTGCATCAGGAAATCTGAACGAGTGGTCGCATCCAAATAGATTCTATTGAAACCTGGCTTTTCCTACTGTAATTATTCATTGGTTAATTTAATGAATATGAATGTTATGGATCCTGTACAGCTAAACACTCAAGTGGAGATCTGCTTGTGTCATCTACTACTGGGAACTACTGGGAGCTCATATTGACACACTTTGTTACCATTTCTGATCCACAAGCAAACAATAGTTGGAAGGGAGAGTTCACCTACCTACCTTAATTTTATGCCGCAATCTGCAGTGACTCTGTTGTAAAATCCACATCTGTCACAAGCAGATTTGAAGTGGATTTACTGTGGATTGATTGCAAGGGATGAAATCCACAGCAATTCTATGGTAAATTAACATCTAAATCCATTTCAAAATCCAAATATATGAGGGCTTGTTTCTGTAGGAAATGTATTTTGAATGGCACTATTTTGGGGGTACATACTATTTATTGATTAGGTTTTATTTTTTTGCAGGGTGAGGTTGCTTCTTTTTTTGTTGTTTACCATGCGGCAAAAACTGCAAGTTAACTTTATTCTATGGGTCGTTACGAATATGGCAATACAAATGTTTTGTTTTTTGTTTTTTACTTTTTAGTACTTTTGCACAATAAGAGTGTTTTATGAAAATGAAAAAAAATTACACATTCCCAGCGGTATAACTTATTTACATTTCCAACAACATAGCCATATGAGAACTTGTTTATTTGTGAGACAGTTTTTTTTTAGTGCCACAATTTTAGGGTACACAATGCGTATAATTATTTATCCCTTTTTTTTTTACTTTTTGATGGGGTAGGAAACGCATAAAACCACTACTGTCTTTTTACATTGTTTTAACTTTTTACTGTACAGCAAAAATAGCACGTTAACTATATTCTATAGGTCATTACAATTGTGGCAGTACCAAATATGTATTTGTGTTTTTGGTGATCTTTTTAAAAACATTGAAATTATTAAAAAAGACCTGACAAGAAAAAATGTAAATAAAAAAAAAATCAGACCCCAGACTAGAGAAATAAAAAATAACCAGATCTTAGACTTGAAAAAAACTAAGAAAAAACTAAGAGAAATCTGACCATAGACAAAAAAAAATTATAATAATTAGACCCTAGACCAGAATTATTGCTAAAGTGGAAGTTGGGGCCAGTAACAAGTATAATGATAAAACATTCCTACCTTGTGTAGCCCTGGATTCTCCTGCCACTAACAATTATTGCTGTCACTGCTTTTTATTTGTTAGACTGCTCACTTCCATGGACAGGCAACTGAATAGCACCACTAAAGCAGGAGGCCCCTATGGGGATAGGTTCTCTAAGCAATTGGTCCATTTTTCCCTGTCTAATTCCATTCCCTGAAGTACTCTGCTTCTCTTGCCTCTCATTATACAGAGACTCTGTAATTGTCTGTGCTTCTCTGTAATTGGCTGACAATTGGCTGCAGCATTTAAGTATCTGAGCTGTCTAAAGGCAAAGATGAGGGAGCAAGAGGAAGGAGTCCTGCAGCCCTCAGTGGAGATTGCTAACTTCTTTATAGGTAGTTAGCCTCTTCACTGTAATAGATTCCAAAGATGTTATCATTAACTTTTTTTTACTGGATTATCCCTCAGGGAGATTACCATTACCTCTTCACTGCCCTAGATCACCAGAGATGTTATTGCTAACCCCTTCACTGCCTAGACCATCAGGGTTGTTATTGTATAGTTGTGGACACATGTTGCTGTGTATAATATAAGAAATGGTTTTCTCCGATATGTCCACACAAAGGCACAAATTCTGTGAAACAGAAGATTCACTGTTTATCTCCAAGATACTCAACTGGAGGAAGCAACTTTTTGAATTTTACTGAATAAGGCTGGTCCAGCCACAAAGGGTTAATAATAATTGGAGAGACACTACTGCAATGCTCTATATACAATCAATGTACATACAATTGCAGTGGCAAGATAGTTGCAGGTATGCAGATGCAAGGAATCGCACACAATGTTTTTGTAAGGGTCCCACAGTTATCAATGTCATCCCTATAAAGTCCTGTAAGATCCTCAATTAGCACTTAGCAGGGCACCCACCCTTAAAATTTACAGTAGATTCCAATGAATAATTCTCCCAAGTGGAGCTTGAAATACCCTATCGATATTGAATAAGAAAATCATGCAACTGTTAAACTTAAAATAACTGAGCAAAACACCAGATCTAAACATAAAAAGACCCCAAGAGGTTTACCAAAAATGATTAAGAATAGGCTAATCAGGGGATTAAAAGTTTGAGTACAATCGGCCATGCGTAATGATGAAAGCACATTGATATAACTAATAATTAAAGGGGTTGTCCGGGTTCAGAGCTGAACCTGGACATACCCAGAAATTCACCCAGGCAGCCCCCCTGACTAGCCGTGGCATGGGCGTGGAAGGGGATGGGCCAGCAGGCTCTTCTCATTCATCATTTTGTATTCCTATTTTAGTCGTAGAAAATGGTCTAAATGTAAGACAGGAAGGAAGCTGTCTTACGTTTAGACTGGCGCTGAATACGCCAAAATTATGTAGAGGCCGGAGCCTCTACAAAACTTCAGCAGATCCACCACCAACACAGGGGCTTATTAAGACCAGGGTCTAAAATGCCTGGCTAAGTAATTGACCCCCATAGTCTATTAAGGCATAACATTATCACACTTTGCTGGATCAATCTATAGGAATATCGTAAACTAATCTATTGCTGGACCACCGTCAGTTAAGGTAGCTAGCTATTGATAACCTGCAAACAAATACTAATACTGAAGACTATCCCATATATCTATGTTCAGAAGAACAAAAATAACCAGTAATTGGTAGACAATCTTAAGCCTGCATATATCATTTTTTGCATCAGACTAGTGCATAAAGGAGGAATTGGTTACAGTAAAATATCCTGTTCCCTACGTTTTGGTTAAACAAAGTACTTCCTGTTAACTGCAATATCTAGCATCATACTGTCTCTGCATTCAGTATTTACAGGGGATAATATATGTATTTTTTTATATATATATTTTGTGCATATTTTTTGGTATCTTTTTGTTCCAAATCTAACGGATTATATTTTATTATTTGAGTACTGTTTTATATACTATTATTAAACTGCTGCAAATGTATACAGGCTGTGCCTGGAAGGTTTTGACTTTCTCTGCTTTCTATATATAATTGTTTTTGGTTCTATAAGGCACGTAAAGCAATGTCATGTCACTTGGCAAATAGGGCTATACACAGTTTATTAAATATGAATTGATCTGTAGATTATAGTAACCTAGCTAAGACACAGACTCTTGGATGTTTTCCCATACATCCCTGTAATTGATTAATAAGTATAAGACATTCTTTCTACTCCCAAGCTGGAACGTTTTATAAAATGGCCTAGATCTCCCTCTAGTGGAAAAGTTATAAACTATCTCAACAACTCAATTGTAATCATAGCACGCATCATATAATATAGTTTCTTTCTGTTCTTATTCCTGATCAGTTTAATCTTGTACACATATAAATTTCACTTGAATCAATAATACAAAAGTATACACTATACTAGAGTATACACTATACTTTTTCTGAAATTCAATATACCGGTATATATATTTTTATTTATATATATTGTAGTGGAGACTTTATCCACATACATACAGTGTATAGGAAGTCATTTACTGTATTTGCTTAGCTGGTTGTGTCTAGAATATTGCGAGCTTTCAAGGCCAGACACAAATCTGTTGTTTTCAGTATGTATTTATTTTATGGTTATTACTTTTTTTTTATTTGCTGGTCTATCAACTTGATTTTGTGGCATTTTTATGTAGGTTTCTTTTCTTATTTTTATACAAATAATTTTCACATTTGTTATACTTATAGTAAACAAAAATATGTCTTACATTCCAGATCTAGTTTTCTGTTAATAATATGAGATAACCTTAGAGTAATTTTTTTTTAATAGTGTTTGTACTGTAAATTTTGATGTATGCATTGTAGTTGTTTAGAGGTACAATAGCGATTGGCAAGGAGACTTTTTTTCAGGGTAATATTTTATTGTATTGATGTATTAATTTTTTTTTATCCTGTTATTTTCCATCATAACTGAGGCTGCACAGAAGTATTCGTTACAGTGGGTTTCTGCATTTTTTTTTTCATCAGCAGCTTCCTTCTACTAGCATCTCACCTGATCAGTAAGGCTACTTTCACACTAGCGCTTGATCGGATCCGTTCTGAACGGATCCGATCATATTAATGCAGACGGAGGCTCCGTTCAGTACGGATCCGTCTGCATTAATAACTTAGAAAAATTTCTAAGTGCGCAAGATGCCTGAGCGGATCCGTTCAGACTTTCAATGTAAAGTCAATGGGGGACGGATCCGCTTGAAGATTGAGCCATATGGTGTCATCTTCAAGCGGATCCGTTCCCATTGACTTACATTGTAAGTCTGAAAGGATCAGCTTGCCTCCGCACGGCCAGGCGGACAGCTGAACGCTGCAAGCAGCGTTCAGCTGTCCGCCTGGCCGTACGGAGGCGAGCGGAGCGGAGGCTGAACGCCGCCAGACTGATGCAGTCTGAGCGGATCCGCTCCATTCAGACTGCATCAGGGCTGGACAGAGGCGTTCGGGTCCGCTCGTGAGCTCCTTCAAATGGAGCTCACGAGCGGACCGACGAACGCTAGTGTGAAAGTAGCCTAACATGACCACTAGGACCAATAGAGGCAGTGGCAGTTAGTGCTGTAGACATGAAAAAGTAGAACACAGAAGTAGAGAATACCACTTTTGTCTGCCCTCCAGGGTCTGCTGAGCACCTGACATTTGACAACTTGGGCAACAACCAAGGCACTTTGTTCTGGGCCCTAAACCTGCAATCTAGCAGGAGCAGGTCACTTAAAGCCCAGGACCCCAAAGAAAAGATAGAAGCAGTTTATTAACACTTCTGCCTTCTCCTTTGCTTGGTGTATAGCGTTAAATGAATAAATCAGTAAATAGAGGAAATGGTGATACTATTTCCTGTAGTGTACCCAGCAATCATGTGATCACTGAGTGTCTCGCGGGCAGAGCAGAGCTGCTCGGTTTAGCAGACCTTGATCAGCTCTGCCATTGTTAAAAGGTGTGTGTCCACAGGTTATGGGGCCCGATACTTGGCTTGCCACGGGTGTTGGCTAGGGATGAGCGAATCGACTTCAGATGAAACATCTCACGAGACTTCGCAAAGTAATAACTTCGGCTAATAGGAGTACATTATTCAAAAAATGATTATGCAAATCGACTTCGTATGTTTCATCCGAAGTCGATTCGCTCATCCCTGGTGTTGGCAACCAACACTATGCCATTCGACCTAATTATACATAGGCATGGGTTTAGGAATCAGGACCACCCACTGTAAATTTACGTTGACCAGTCCTTAAGTGGCTAAAGTGATGTATATGTAAACTATAATAAAATGGGAACGAACTGTAAATAATAATTACTGAAACTACTGTTAAAGGGGTTTTCCGGGATTTTAAAATTGATGACCTATCAGTTGGTTGAAGACCGCGCGGCCTTCCTTTCATTGTTAGGCCTCATGCACACGACCGTTGTGTGCATCCGTGTCCGTTGTTCCGTTTTCCGTGATTTTCTGCAGACCCATTGACTTTCAATGGGTCCATTAAAAACTCGGAAAATGCACCGTTTGTCATCCTCGTCCGTGATCCGTGTTTCCTGTCCGTCAAAAAAAATGACCTGTCCTATTTTTTTGATGGACAACGGTTTGTGGACCCATTCAAGTCAATGGGTCCAGGAAAAACAGACACACAAGATTGTCATCCGCGTCCGTGATCCGTGTCCGTTTTTTTCCTATCATTTTCAAGGCAAACTTGATTTAGATTTTTTTTTCACTTTTCTGGTCTGGTGATCCTCCAACAATCAAGGAAGACACACGGAAGAAAAAACGGACACGGATCACGGAACAACGGAACCCCGTTTTGCGGACCTCGTGTGCATGAGGCCTTAACCTGCTTGCTGTTGACATTGCAGCGGTGAGCAGGTGTAATTACAAGCCGTCCAATTCGCTTCAATGGGATGGCTAATTCCTATTCAAGCGTGAGGATAGGTCATCAATATTAAAATCCTGGAAAACCCCTTTAAGTTAAGAGTTAAGTTGGCAACTTAAGAGTTCATTGTATTCTTTTTTTTATTGCCTACTATACAAATTGCTCATTTTAACATCTCGTCAGACCTTTCATGATACTTTGCTGCCTTATTTCATGACAGATGACAAAACTGTTTCAATTTGAAATACCTTATTTTTTCACTTTGGTCCCCCAAATGAAGTCTCCAGAATTCTATGCACACTATAGTTATTGAATGCAAATAGTAACATGTCATCGGACTGTACAGGGAAGACCTGTTTTCTGACATCACTTCCTGTGTGCAGCTATTGGCTGAAACTTTAACTCACAGACTTCCTGTTCTATCTGCCCTTGCATGCACATAATACTGCCAATACTCTGCTCTGTTCTAGTTGCTATTTCCTGCACTGGATCAAAAAGTAGAGGGAAATAGTGAAAAGGGACCAGAGAACTCTTAGAATTAGAAATTATTTGTGCAGAGTATCAGTCATTGTAAATTTTCTGTTGCAGTTGTTGTTGCTAAAGGTCGCAATCAGTCACAACCATTGGCACTACCACAAGTTTTATTTTACATTTGGGTGGGGGCGATTACTTTTTCACACAAGGCCAGTTGGTGTTTGATAACACTTTATCTAGAATACATGAAATGATAGATAAAATAGTATTTGGGTAGTCATATTAAAATATGTTTGATGAGTTGAGGCTATTAAGTGGGACAGTTATGCACTGTACACAACAATCAGCCACAACATTAAAGCCACCTATCTAACATTGTATAGGTCTGCCTCAAGCCACCAAAACTATTCTGACCGCCCATTGAGACAGATTTCCCAAGGCGTTGTGTCATATCTGGCACCAAAACGTTACCTGCAAATCCTTGAAGTCCTCTAAGTAGTGAAGTAGTTTCAGCACAACCAACAGACGCTCAATCTTATTGAGATTTGGAAACTTTGAAGACCAAGTCAACACCCTGGACTCTGTCATGTTGCTAAACTATTTTGCAGTATTAACCTACTGAAAAAGGTCACTGTCATTACAAAATACTGTTGCCATGAAGGGGTATACCTGGTTTTAGGTAGGTGGTAAATGTACAAATGCCAGGGATTAACCCTTCCCAACATTGTCTAGACTCGAGCATCACACTGCCACACACTAGTGCCCTCCCTCCAGTTCAGTGATGCACATGCACCTAGCCATACATGATATAAAAGAAAACATGATTCACCAGACCAAGCTGACTATTTCTATTGCTTCCTGTCCACGCAGCGGTTTTTGTCCAGCCTCCTCTCGGCATGTTTGCTGTGCTGTGGCCGGAGTGGACTTCCGGGGGAATGGTGGACTTGCGGTAGCACGGATCCGGCAGGCTGTTCCCCCACCGGAACAGCCTGCCAGAAAAGGCTACCGCAAATGTGAAAGTAGCACATCAACTTCAAGATCTCACTCTTTAGTTGTTGCCTAAGGGCTCATTAACACGAACGTATTTTCTTCTGTTCCGTTTGTTTTTGTGGACCGTATGCTGAACCATTCCTTTCAATGGGTTCGTAAAAACAATGGAAGGTACTCCGTGTGCATTCCGTTTCCGTATTTCTGTTCCGCAAAAAAGTAGTGCATGTCCTAATATTGTCCGCAAATCACGGTCCGAGGCCCCATTAAAGTCAATAGGTCCTCAAAAAATACGGAACGCACATGGAACACATCCGTATGTCATCAATATTTCATCCGTATTTTGCGTATCCATACTGTAGAAATGCTATGCCCAGCCCATATTGCTCATGTGTTTGGTGATTAATAAGTTACTGTTTCCGTTTCCGATCTTCAAAAAACGGATCGCATACGGAAACCATACGGATATGTTTTGTGGAATAACGGAACGGAAGAGGACTTAAATCAGAGAAAAAAAAACTCAGATACGGAACAACAGGTCCGTGAAAAACGGATCGTAAAACAACAACGGTTGTGTGCCCTAAGGGTGAGACCACATAGTGCCAAACTATGGCAAATCATGCAGGCATTCACTTACCTGCATGAATTAAGCTTCTGGAATCAAATCTCAGCTGTTGTGAAACTTTCCTTCTTTCACCTAAGGAACATAGCAAAAATTGAACACCTCATACCTCCAGCAGATCTCCCAAACCTTATTCATGCCTTCATCACATCATGGTTGGACTACTGCAATGTTCTCTATACAGGCCGTCCAAACAAAGACCTGCATCGCCTGCAATTAGTACAGAATACTGCTGCTAGGCTGTTAACAAGCCAACCCTGCCATTGCCACATAACAGACCAACCCTTGGCTCACTACATTGGCTACCGATAAAATGGAGAATTCTGTTTAAGATTGGCTTATTGACATTCAATTCCTTGCACAATCAAGGCCCTGGATACCTGAAGCACTTGTTGCAACTGCCTCACACCCCTCACCAGGGCTGGTGCAAGGATTTTTGCCCCCCCTTGACTCCGCCAATTGACCACGCCCTTTGGTCCACCCCTTTTTTGTCGGCCACCTATTTAATAATTGTTGCATATACAATATTATACTTGACCAGGCAATTTTAGATATTCTACAGCAGTCCTGTTACAATCCCCCTCCCCCCCCCAATCAGCCTTTCAACCAAATAATAAAAATAGTAAAATAGAACATTTAATTAAAACATTTTAATAGTAAACATTTTCTCATATGCATAACATAAAATAGCAGCATTGCACATATACAGCAGCACATACCTCTCACATCCAGGGCCTCCAGGTGACGTCTCCTCCAATGTAGATCTTCTCTGTCATCATCTTCTCCATTCGGTCCGAACCCTTCTCTCAGCCGCCTCGTCTCTGCAGAGTGTGACACACAGACATCTTAGTGTCCTCACTTTTCTATCATCATCCCCCAACCTGGAGTCCCCACAGTGTTATCCTGCTGCTCGCTGTGCCCCAGCTCCAATACCATTTCCTGAAGAAATAATAGTGCCCCCATAGTAATTGTGCTCCTCATAGTCCCACCAATCGAAATTCCCTTCTAGAATGCCCTCATTAGTAATACTGCCCCCTACACTGCCCTACATTAAGCAATATTCCCCCCACACTGCCTCACATTAAATAATTAGCCCCCCACGCTGCCCCACATTAAGTAATTTGCCCCCACACTGCCCCACATTAAGTAATTTGCCCCCACACTGCCTCACATTATGTAATTTGCCCCCCACACTGCCCCACATTATGTAATTTGCCCCCACACTGCCTCACATTATGTAATTTGCCCCCACACTGCCCCACATTATGTGATTTGCCCCTACACTGCCCCACATTAAGTATTTGCCCCCACACTGCTCCACATTAAGTAATTTGCCCCCCACACTGCCTCACATTATGTAATTTCCCCACACATTATGTAATTTCCCCCCACGCTGCCTTAAATTATGTAATTTGCCCCCCACACTGCCTCACATTATGTAATTTTCCCCCACACTGCCCCACATTATGTTATTTGCCCCCTACACTGCCCCACATTAAGTTAAATTTCCCCCCACACTGCCTCACATTATGTAATTTCCCTTCCACACTGCCCCACATTATGTAGTTTTCCCCCCACACTGCCTCACATTATGTAATTTGTCCCCCACACTGCCTCACAATATTTAATTTGCCCCCACACTGCCCCACATTATGTAGTTTCCCCCCCACACTGCCTCACATTATGTAATTTGTCCCCCACACTGCCCCACATTATGTAATTTGCCCCCACACTGCCTCACATTATGAAATTTGCCCCCCAAACTGCCTCACATTAAGTAATTTGCCCTCCACACTGCCCCACATTATGTAATTTGCCCCCACACTGCCCCACATTATGTTATTTGCCCCCCACACTGCCCTCCATTATGTAATTTGCCCGCACTAAGTAATTTGCCCCTACACTATGTCATTTTGCCCCCACACTGCCCTCCATTATGTAATTTGCCCCCACTAAGTAATTTTGCCCCCACACAAGTTTGTCCCCCCCCCCGTACTTGTGTCGCTGATCCTGTACAGTCTGTACTTGCCAGCTGCGCGAGCATGAGTTCAGTTAAGTTTAGTGTCTTCGGCACGCAATCCCATCCTGTGGCGCGTGATCCCGCGAGACCCACCTCGGGAAGTCACGGGTCTCGCAGGATTATGCACCGAAGTGACTGAACTCATGCCCGCACAGCCGGCAAGTACAGGATCAGATCAGCGACACAAGTACAAGGGGGCGGCTGCTAGTGGTGTTGGGAACTTGGGTCTGACGGGTGACACCCCATCAGACTGGTTTCACCCGATGCAGCCCGCACCCACCGCACCCACCTCGCAACACCACTGGCGGCCAGACTCCAGAGCGCTGGCGACCCCAGCAAGAGTGGCACTCTACGCGGTGGCCTACTCTGCTTATGGGTGGCCCTGCCCCCCACAATCTTAGATCAAAAGGATCTAATATCTTGATCACCCCCAGAGTCCACCTCAAAACCTTTGGAGACAGAGCCTTCTGTCATGCTGCCCCTACACTTTGGAACTCCCTGCCACACCCAATTAGGACAGCCCCATCCCTGGAAGCATTTAAAGAGAACCTGTCACCAGTTTTATGGTGTCCTAACTAAGGGCAACATAAATAAGTGACTGATTCGCTTAGCAAAATGCTGGGTCACTTTCTTTAATTGACCCAGTCAATCTGCCAACATCTTGTATTGAAAAGCTCCAGCTGATAATGATGAGTCATGAATATTCATGAGTCCCTGACTCTCCCCGCCCACCTGCTGCCGATTGACAGTTATTTTCCATATGAATCAGCAGCAGGTGGGCAGGGGAGTGGCTATAGCTCTGAATTAAATATACGCTGGACTCAATGACATCACACTGGACTCAAATCAGCTCATTAGCATGCAGCATCTTTGTGTGTATATTATGAGGTAACCACCTGTCACACCAGTAAGCGAATACATCTAAGGCACTTTTTAGTAGTTAATGATTGTATATAATTAGTTAGATTATAATCAACTATCCACATGACAGGTTCCCTTTAAGTCCAAACTGAAAAGCCACCAGTTTAGTCTGGCATTTATGAACAGCTATTTCCTCTGTAACACAATCCAGCCTGCAACCCTGTATTGAACTGAGAGATATTTATGCACTTTGAGTCCTATGGGAGAAAAGCGCTTTACAAATGTTATTGCTATTACCGCATGTGGGCATTGTCTTGCCATGTGTATTCAACTGTACCATGTATCCCATTAATGTAAAAAATGAAAATAGGCCATTGTCTACTGTAGTACATGCCAGTCTCTTTCTAACTAAGCTAAAACCAGCCCTGTACCTCACATGGATTCATAGATCTCCCCATTCATTGTTCCAATTGCTCTGCTAGATTTATATCAAACTATCCTCTCAGGGGGGCATGTCCTGCTCTGGGGGCATTTGTTCCTGCTGCAGCTCTCTCGCTATCACAGCTGAAGGATGAAACTGAACATGTGTGTCCACCTCAGCGAGGTGGGAAGAGAAATAATAAATAAATAAACATCAGGTGGCGCTATATACAGGTCCTTCTAAAAAAATTAGCATATTGTGATAAAGTTCATTATTTTCTGTAATGTACTGATAAACATTAGACTTTCATATATTTTAGATTCATTACACACCAACTGAAGTAGTTCAAGCCTTTTATTGTTTTAATATTGATGATTTTGGCATACAGCTCATGAAAACCCAAATTTCCTATCGAAAAAAATTAGCATATTTCATCCGACCAATAAAAGAAAAGTGCTTTTAATACAAAAAAAGTCAACCTTCAAATAATTATGTTCAGTTATGCACTCAATACTTGGTCGGGAATCCTTTTGCAGAAATGACATGGCATGGAGGCAATCAGCCTGTGGCACTGCTGAGGTGTTATGGAGGCCCAGGATGCTTCGATAGCGGCCTTAAGCTCATCCAGAGTGTTAGGTATTGCGTCTCTCAACTTTCTCTTCCCAATATCCCACACATTCTCTATGGGGTTCAGGTCAGGAGAGTTGGCAGGCCAATTGAGCACAGTAATACCATGGTCAGTAAACCATTTACCAGTGGTTTTGGCACTGTGAGCAGGTGCCAGGTCGTGCTGAAAAATGAAATCTTCATCTCCATAAAGCTTTTCAGCAGATGGAAGAATGAAGTGCTCCAAAATCTCCTGATAGCTAGCTGCATTGACCCTGACCTTGATAAAACACAGTGGACCAACACCAGCAGCTGACATGGCACCCCAGACCATCACTGACTGTGGGTACTTGACACTGGACTTCAGGCATTTTGTCATTTCCCTCTCCCCAGTCTTCCTCCAGACTCTGGCACCTTGATTTCCGAATGACATGCAAAGTTAGCTTTCATCCGAAAAAAGTACTTTGGACCACTGAGCAACAGCAGGGCCGTCTTTACCAAGGGGCAAAAGGGGCAGCTGCCCCGGGCCCAGTTGCACCTGGGGGGCAGCTGCCTCTTGAGCCCTGCTAGCCACTGCCCCAGGTGTCAGGCTGTCAGCTGTGTCCAGGCTGCCTCGGGTGTCCAGGCATCATACCGTGTTAGAACTGTGAATGTGATCTAGGACCTTAATGACATCATCACCATGTGACCAGTAACCTAGCAATTACTGGTCACATGGCTACGAGGTCATCACAGGTCCTGTGGAGTGTTGCAGAAGTTAACTGTGGAGCTTACATCAGAAAAAGGTGACAGGGGCTGTTATGTTAATATACTGTAAACTACTGTATAGTGGGATGCTGTATACTGTGTGGGGCTGTATACTGTGGGAGCTGTATACTGTGGGGGCTGTACACTGTGTGGGACTGTATACTGTGTGGTGGGCTGTATACTGTGTGGTGGGCTGTATACTGTGTGGTGGGCTGTATACTGTGTGGGGCCTGTATACTGTGTGGGGCCTGTATACTGTGGTGGGCTGTATACTGTGTGGTGGGCTGTATACTGTGTGGTGGTCTGTATACTCTGTGGGGGCTGTATTCTGTGTGGTGGGCTGTATACTCTGTGGGGGCTGTATTCTGTGTGGTGGGCTGTATACTCTGTGGGGGCTGTATACTGTGTGGTGGGCTGTATACTGTGGTGGGCTGTATACTGTGGGGGGCCTGTATACTGTGGGGGGCCTGTATACTGTGGGGGCTGTATACTGTGTGGGGCTGTATACTGTGGGTGCGGTATAGTGTGGAGTGCTATACTGCTGTACTGTATAGTGTGGGGGGCTGTATCGTGTATAGTTTGGGGTGCTGTATACAGTGAGGTGTTGTATGCTGTGAGGTGTTGTATACTGTGGGCTGCTATACTGCTCTACTATATACTGTGGGGTACTGTATAGTGTGGGGGGCTGTATCGTGTATAGTTTGGGGTGCTGTATACGGTGAGGTACTATACTGTGAGGTGTTGTATACTGTGGGGTGCTGTATACTGTGGGGTGTTGTATACTGTGGGGTGTTGTATACTGTGAGGTGTATACTGTGGGGTGCTGTATACTGTGGGCTGCTATACTGCTCTACTATATACTGTGGGGTACTGTATAGTGTGGGATGCTATACTGCATACTGTGTGGTGCTGTATACTATAGGGTGCTATACTGCATACTGTGGGGTGCTGGGGTGCACTGTAACACTAGGGTGAGCCGAGCCCTGGTCTCCTTCCTGCAGAGCGGTGCTCACTTCCAGCCTGAGCCCAGAGCACTGATCCTGAGCCGCTGGAGTCTTCAGAACTGGAAGTATTTACAGTCATTCACTGGGCTCTACCAGATGTGTGTTTCGTGGTGGAGGGCATCATTGCCTGCTAAGGTGTGGGAAGGCGGGATCCAGGGGGCCCAAGTACATTTTTGCCCAGGGTCCAATCAATATTAAAGACGGCCCTGAGCAACAGTCCAGTGCTGCTTCTCTGTAGCTCAGGTCAGGCGCTTCTGCCGCTGTTTCTGGGGAATGCGGCACCTGTAGCCCATTTCCTGCACACACCTGTACACGGTGGCTCTGGATGTTTCTACTCCAGACTCAGTCCACTGCTTCCGCAGGTCCCCCAAGGTCTGGAATCGGTCCTCCTCCACAATCTTTCTCAGGGTCCGGTCACCTCTTCTCGTTGTGCAGCGTTTTCTGCCACACTTTTTCCTTCCCACAGACTTCCCACTGAGGTGCCTTGGTACAGCACTCTGGGAACAGCCTATTCGTTCAGAAATTTCTTTCTGTGTCTTACCCTCTTGCTTGAGGGTGTCAATGATGGCCTTCTGGACAGCAGTCAGGTCGGCAGTCTTACCCATGATTGCGGTTTTGAGTAACGAACCAGGCTGGGAGTTTTTAAAAGCCTCAGGAATCTTTTGCAGGTGTTTAGAGTTAATTAGTTGATTCAGATGATTAGGTTAAGAGCTCGTTTAGAGAACCTTTTCATGATATGCTAATTTTTTTAGATATGAATTTTGGGTTTTCATGAGCTGTATGCCAAAATCATCAATATTAAAACAATAAAAGGCTTGAACTACTTCAGTTGTGTGTAATGAATCTAAAATATATGAAAGTCTAATGTTTATCAGTACATTACAGAAAATAATGAACTTTATCACAATATGCTAATTTTTTAAGAAGGACCTGTAGATACATTTTATTAAATAACTCTGGCTATACAAAATTTTTTCATTATATGCCGTTTCAAAAGTATTCAGATTCAGTTATCTTTTGTGGGATAACTCCTTTAACAAGTGTGATTGTGATCAGATAATCAATGTTATTCCCTTCAAATTCCAGTGGTTGTAATGTTATGACTAATGCATATCAGTATGTGAATATAATATGTAAATGCATGTGGCAAAAGGTCTTGTAAGACATCTATGGAGTCTGACAGTGAATGGTGAAAATCTGTGCTTCCTCAATCTCCCTGCTGGAGGGAAAGGATATCTATATCCAATTGTCTATGACAAGCTGTCAAACTGAAGTACAATTATTAAAACAAATACCTATGATTCAAAATTCTTCCACAAGGAAAAGAAACTCTAGTAGATCAGGAATTGTTGCTTTTGGACCACATATTTAAAACTGAATCTGAGATGGTTTTTGCATTTCAACAGTATTTATTTTGCTATGTGTGTGTTATGGAGACAGAGTTTTTTGTGCGCCTTTATATATTCCAATTAGAAACCAAACACTATGCTTCCTCTTTTTTTATTTTTTCACAAATGAAACATGTAGAGGAATATAGAATAGTGCATACATATTATAGGTATGCTGCTAACCTGCTGAAGTCAAAAAAATAAAAACCTTTTTTTATAACAAAACAGGATGTATTCATTGTCCTTTATACTTTTATTGTAGCGCTAGAGACATTTCTGTAGCTCTTTGTTAAAGTGCGAGCTATTCAGAAGTATTATTCTCCATGGAGTTAATGATTAAATACTAATGTTCACAAAGAGTTCTTTAGAATATGTTGTACATAACTGGCCATGCAGATAGAATTAATATAATACGTTTTCCAGCTCTTTTACTTTCTTATAATTGCTTGCAGGTGCCTGTCTGCGCACCATCTAATAATATAATAGGAAGGATCAAAACTGAACATTCATAGACTTACAATGCAGATGTTTGTACAATTAGGTATGAATAGCAGATGTGTTCCTCCCTGCAGTATGTTTAGTGTTACTTCATTTACCGTCCTTGTGTATTCACCTACTAAATATTACATGCATGTCACATTTATACATTCAGTGTAAAATGTGTAAAAATGCTAATTCTTTTTTTTTATTCCTACACCTAAACGCAGAGAGAGGACCTCAGACATAACAACCCTATTAAAGGGGTTGTTTCACAAAACATTCTACATTTTTCAAACCAGCTCCTGGATATGAACCTTTTTGTAATTGCATGTAATTAAAAATTTTGCATAGACGCTGAGTTATTCAATAAAATGTATTTGTATAGCGCCACCTGCTGTTTGTTCTTTTCCTTATTTTTTGTCCGTCTCACTGGGCTGGTCAAACATTTAAACCTTAAATTGAAATCTTCTATTGCCCCCAGCCATATGTTCTGTTAGAAGCTGGTGCAGTTACTGGGAGAGAGCTGCAGAAGAAAAGACCTGCCACCTGAAAAAGAACACACCCCTGAGGAAGGACACCCCCTGAGCTGCCAGGTTGAAGATAATCTAGCAGAGCAAATGGAGTAGTGAATGTGGAGATCTCTGGACCCATGTGTGGTACAGGGCTGGATCTAGCTTTGTTAGAAAGCTATTGTACTAAATGATGTCTGTGCCTCTAATGAAACATTAACAAATGATGCGAGATTCACGAAGTAGGCTTCGATCCAAATTTCAGGGAAAATTTGATTCGCTGTGAAGAAGAATTTACTTGTGCTTTATGGTAATGAATGAATTTTCCCTAAAAAGGCAGTAAAACAAAAAAAAATCATACTCCCCTCATCTATTTGCGCAGGAAGAGTCCTCCGCAAAATCTTGTGCGTGGTGACGTATGACGTCACCAAGCTGCCAAGCGTAATGAGGTGATCACACACTGCTCCAGATTTTGCGCTGGATCTTCAAGCAAGATGGCTGCAGCGGGCCCTTCACCCTCAAATGGATAAGGTGAGTATTTAAAAACATTTTTTAAAAGATTAACTCCTGACAGCCCTCAATGGTCATCTCAGATCAGCAGTGAACGCGGCATATGAGGGGTTCAATGATGCGGGGCGGTGAGATATGTGCTTTGCGATGAAGTAATTAGTCAGGAAGCAAGTGGAATCATTTCAAAGCTTCTAAAATCTTAATTCTAAATGTGACATCTTAGTACATAAAACGAAGGCTAAAACAGCATCAAGAGTTGCACGATTGCAGAAAATGTCGGCTCTCTTTTCCAACAGATAGATGAAAGGATCATCCAAGTCACAATCTTTAAAATAAGCCACACTCAGGGAGCAGATTATAAGAGCGTGTGCAGGCTCAAAGGCTACTAAGATACAGGCCACCTTTGCATATGAAAAGGCTGAAATGGGAGCCGACGCAGCACAACAAAAAGACACACAGCCGAGTCTGCAAGCAGCCAAAGCAGAATAGAAAAGAACAGACAAAGCTGCATAAACACTGTTAGTATGCTACAGCCATGGCAATGCAAAAGGTTTTAGAAGAAGCTTCCAGGTTGAGTGAAAGAGACAGCATCAATTAGTGGAATTAGTGGAATGGATGTAGAGGATCTGGTTACAACCAGTTAGCAAAACATTTCTTTCTTCCGTCTTAACAGCAGGTCTAGCTGGGTTTTTAAAGATGGAGCTTGCTTCTGAGCGGAGCGGGCTCCATAGCCGTGGGGTGCCTGCAGTTTCATACAGCAGACACTTACAGCTCATGTCTGCGACCAGAGATAATGCCGATCGTGGACATCTAACACTTCAGATGCCATTGTCAAACTTGACCATGACATCTGAGCGCATGGAAACCTAAAAGCGCGCGCTCCGAGGAGCCGGAGCTTGTATGCAGCAGCCCCTGTCATAGAGAATAACAGGAGGCTGCTGCATAGTGTTTCCTACGGAGCCCCTGTCAGTAGCAGAGCTCCAAAGGATAATAGTACATTTCTCATAAACTTCAAATGCAAAAAAAAGTTCAAAAAATAATAATACAAATAAAAAAATATAAAAGTTCAAATAACCCCCTTTCCCCAAAATAAAAAAAATATAAGAAAATTCACATCATGAGTATAGCCACGTGCGAGAATGTCCATACCAAAATATTTTCCTCATACAGCAAACAGCCAAACGGGAAAAAAATTCAAAATTGCTGATTCTCCGTTTTTGGTTACTTCATTTCCCACAAAAAATGTAAATAAAATTTGATCAAAAAGTCATACACATCTCAGAATGGTATCAATGAAGTACAGATTGCCTTGCAAAAAAAATTAACCCTCACACAGCTCCATACACATAACTACAAAAAATTTATAGGGGTCAGAATATGGCAACGAAAAAATAAAACTGTTTTTCTCCAAGGTTTTTATTATTTTAGCAGTATCGTAACACAAGAAACACTATACATATAAGGTATGGCGGGATTCATACAGACCTATAGAATGAAAGTAACTGACCAGTTTTATCACACAGCTAACGTCCTAAATAAAAAGAAAAAACTATAAACTGTGGCGCAATTGCTTTTTTTTTTTCAATTCCACCCAATTTTTTTCCTGCTTCCCACTACATCATATGCAATATTAAAGGGTTGCGTTGGAAAGTACAACTTGTCCCTCAAAAACAAATACAACCTATTTAACCATCTAAAAGATGGAAACATTGTGTGACTACAATAATGATACCAAAAACCCACAAAGGGGACACACAGTACATATAATAGCCTTATTAGACAGTAATCAATTACAAACAATTAAAACATTAATTGAAAATTGAGCAGCAATGCAAGTAGGCGCTGCGACAAGAAGCTCCCCTGCTGTACCAAGAGAAACAGATCACCACCATCTAGAATGGTCACCAGAATCTAGAAAAGAAAAAGAAGGAGAAGGACCTCCACTAGAAAGGATGACTATTAAATCGTTTGATGCATGTGTCTTTACAGAGGAAGATGTTCTAAGTTTGCTGTCTAAAGTGAAGACAAATAAGTCACAGGGGCCTGATGAGATACACCCAAAATTATTAAAAGAGCTTAGTGGTGAGCTGGCAAAACCGTTAACAGATTTATTTAACCAATCATTAGTAACAGGAGTCGTCCCGGAAGATTGGAAATTGGCAAATGTCGTGCCCATTCACAAGAAAGGTAGTAGGGAGGAATCGAGCAACTATAGACCAGTGAGTCTGACATCAATAGTAGGCAAATTAATGGAAACCCTATTAAAGGATAGGATTGTGGAACATCTAAAATCCCATGGATTGCAAGATGAAAAACAGCATGGGTTTACTTCAGGGAGATCATGTCAAACAAATCTTATAGATCTTATAGGGTTTACTTCAGGGAGATCATGTCAAACAAATCTTATAGATTTTTTTGACTGGGTGACTAAATAATAGACGGTGGAGGTGCAGTAGACATCGCATATCTAGATTTTAGTAAGGCTTTTGACACTGTCCGACATAGAAGACTTATTTGACACTGTCCCACATAGAAGACTTATCAATAAACTGCAGTCATTGAGCATGGACTCCCATATTGTTGAGTGGATTAGGCAGTGGCTGAGTGACAGACAACAGAGGGTTGTAGTCAATGGAGAACATTCAAAACAAGGTCATGTTACCAGTGGGATTCCACAGGGATCTGTACTGGGACCAATTTTGTTTAATATCTTCATAAGTGATATTGCAAAAGGCCTCGATGGTAAGGTTTGTCTTTTTGCTGATGACACAAAGATATGTAACAGGGTTGATGTTCCTGGAGGGAAACACCAAATGGAAAAGGATTTAGGAAAACTAGAAGAATGGTCAGAACTCTGGCAACTGAAATTTAATGTGGATAAGTGCAAGATAATGCACCTGGGGCGTAAAAACCCAAGGGCAGAATATAGAATATTTGACACAGTCCTGACCTCAATATCTGAGGAAAGGTATTTAGGAGTAATTATTTCAGAAGACTTAAAGGTGGGAAGACAATGTAATAAAGCAGCACGAAATGCAAGCAGAATGCTTGGATGTATAGGGAGAGGTATAAGCAGTAGAAAGAGTGAAGTGCTTATGCCGCTGTACAGATCACTGGTGAGACCTCACTTGGAGTATTGTGCTCAGTACTGGAGGCCATATCTCCAGAAGGATATAGATACTCTAGAGAGAGTTCAGAGAACAGCTACTAAACTAGTACATGGATTGCAGGATAAAACTTACCAGGAAAGGTTAAAAGACCTTAATATGTATAGCTTGGAAGAAAGAAGAGACCGAGGGGATATGATAGAAACTTTTAAATACATAAAGGGAATCAACTCGGTAAAGGAGGAGAGCATATTTAAAAGAAGAAAAACTACCACAAGAGGACACAGTTTTAAATTAGAGGGGCAAAGGGTTAAAAGTAATATAAGGAAGTATTACTTTACTGAGAGTGTAGTGGATGCATGGAATAGCCTTCCTGCAGAAGTGGTAGCTGCAAATACAGTGAAGGAGTTTAAGCATGCATGGGATAGGCATAAGGCTATCCTTCATATAAGATAGGGCCAGGGACTATTCATAGGATTCAGATATATTGGGCAGACTAGATGGGCCAAATGGTTCTTATCTGCCGACACATTCTATGTTTCTATGTTTCTAGAATGCTCACTTCAATAGTAAATGAAGGGGCACTAGTAGCTGTAATATCGCAAGGTCAATTAAAACTTTCACCCAAAAATCCTAATATTAAATTCCACTATGACACTAGTCAATGAGTCCAAACAGTGGACTAAGTAAATAAATAAATTAGGGAAAAAGTATTATAATGAAAAAATACCTTGATAAACAGACAAAGGGATCCGATCTCTGGACAGCAGGGAGCACACTCCGACGCACGTTTCGCTACCGCTTTCTCAAGGGGTCTGTCTGACCACATCACCCCACCATCATATATACCTCAAGCATTAATTAAAGCAAGGGGAGACACCTGTGCAGGAACCAATGGGTATATGCCGCTGTATTCACCTTAGCCTAGGCGTAGTCTCGCGAGAGTGTGTCAACCGTGACGTCATGAATGACGCGCAAGTCTCGCCAGAGTACCCACGTAAGGGGTCACATGATAGTAGTCATGTGACCGCACCCTCGTCGCGATCCTAGCGCAACATAGCGTACCCAGTATAAAGAAATCCTTATCTCAGCCTGCATAATACACGGGTGCAATCAGGTTTTTATGTTAAGATAAGAAAATGGCTAGTCTAAATACAGGAAGACGGGGGAACACAGTGGCAATGTTATTGAGTCTGAATACATAAAGCAGCAAACAATTCATCCATATAAAAGCAGTTTTATATCTGCAACATGATAGATAAATAATATTAAATAACAGTGAATCAGATTGTGTACTGAATATATAAATGACTAAAACCACACTGACTAGAACACATGCTACACAATAGTCATTAGATATCAAGATCCAAGATTGTGATAAATAGTTATTATAATGAGCTAACCCTATAACATCATCCTACAATACATAAATAAATCTTCATCCAGTGACCAATTATTATGATAAAATATACATACAATATCATCCTAAAATACATGATAAATGTACAATAATTGATACATTGATACAATGAACAATAATTCATAAACATAATTCTATTGATAAAGTGCAATCAGTGCAATAAATAGAAGATAATAAAAGAAAAGAAAAATGAAAAAATAATAGTGAGAAACAGTGCTAAAGTGACGAGTGCTCTGTGACCAAGTGACATGCAGTGAATAAATAAAAAAATTGAGTGTGAAGACCGGTGTTAAAAACCAATTATTATCACTAGATGACCTTCGACATCTTCATTATTACTATTACTAACATTTGTAATACAATGTCAACGGCGAATTTAGTTGTATGCAATATGACAAACATATTTTGTCAATAGGGAAAGGGTCAGAATTCCGTCTTCAATTGTATTATTCAAAACCAAATGACCCCCATCCCAGTCAGTATTCCATGAAGACCATCTTCGTCCCTGTCTCTGTGTCCCCCATCAAATCCAAAATTACTCGAAGATCTGAAATCTATATATAATTTATATAATTAGGCAGAGGTGATATGTAAATATGTGTATACACTGTTAAAAAATATATTTATGGATATAACATAAAAACAACAGTTAAAAACAACATAATTATAATGCCTGCGAAGACAAACCGGCCGCAGGAGAGCACGTACGTGAACCAGGAACACAGACAGAGGCACCACACAGATGAAAAAAAGGATGAAAAAAAGGGAAATCAGGGCTCACACTATAAAAATGGGGCATAACTTATGCCCTCATTTAAGCCAAGAGGTGAGTTGGTATCGAGGAGAAAAATCAATTTCGTCGCCGCTGAGCCAACATTTTTTCCAATTACCACCTCTGGCTGAGATGATGACTCGATCAATCCCCTGACCTTCAGGAATGACCCATTTGAGTCATGCTTTTCTTTAAAGTGCCTTGCTAGGGTTTTTAATTGTGTGACATCCTCCTCCTCTCCTGCTGCATTAATCCATAAGACGTGTTCTCTTATTCTTCTTCTTAGTTGACGTGAGGTCATCCCCACATATATGAGGCCACACGGACAGATTGCCCAATAAATGACTCCAACTGTCGCGCAAATGATGGTATGTGTGATCTTAAAAACCTTATTGTTGGAATTATGAAAAGGAGTTGCTTTCTCCATGTTGGTACAGGCAACGCATTTTTCACATGCCTTACTCCCCCAATGGGTCCCTCTAGTTTCAAAGGGGCTCGGCACCTTTGGGGCATAATAGCTCCCAACCAAATTGTCTCGTAGGTTTTTTGCTCTCCGAAATGTTATTGAAGGATGTGAGGGGATAACATCATGCAATTTGGGATCCTGCAATAAAATGTCCCAATATTTAGATAATGCACAATTTACCTCTTTCCACTTGTTATTGAAGCCGGTGATAAATCTTATTGGTTGTGTATCTTGTCTTCTGTGTTTCCCCATTTTCATATGAAGAAGATCTCTTCTCTTTGCTGTCTTCGCTCTTTTGTAAGCTCTTTCAATACAACGCTTTCCATAACCCCTCTGTTCAAATCTACTTCTCAAATCTTCCGCCTGCAATTCAAACAGATCGTCAGATGAGCAGATCCTACGACCACGCAAAAACTGTTCCTTTAAAAACAAGTGCATCGGATGGAGTTGTCCAATAGAAGTGAATTGGGAAGGCATACCTGTAATTACACCCGCTCACCACTGCAATTGCTGCAGCGAGCAGGTAAACAGAGTAGAAATGGCAGCGCTGCTTTCTCTTCAAACAGCTGATAGGCGGTGTTGCCAGGAGTCAGCCCCCCGCCGATCTGATATTGATGACCTATCCTGAGGAGAGGTCATTAATAGTAAAAAGCGGACAGCCCTTTTAACTGCAAACAAGGCTGTGTGCTAAGCCAAAAAGAGGAACCTCTGATTGCAGAAAATGTTCCTGACAGTGCAGACATTTCTAAAGAGCAACAGTGAACATATTCTTCTGCAGCATCCTACATCCAAGGTAAATACAATGTAGTACCCATCTGACATCCTGACATTTCTTCACACACCACAGTATACCTAGGCCCTGCACTTCAGCAAGCTCAATACAACATGCCAGCAGATCACCAAACCTGTTGCATCCTCACTAGTCCATGTTTGGCTAGACCAGGGATGGCCAACCTGCGGCTCTCCAGATGTTGTAAAACTACAACTCCCACCATGCCCTGCTGTAGGCTGATAGCTGTTGGCAGTCTGGGGATTCTGGGAGTTGTAGTTTTGCAACAGCTGGAGAGCCTCAGATTGGCCATCCCTGGGCTAGACCTATGACCTTTTTAACAGCTCTTGTGTTAAAAGATATTCACTTTATTTACAGATGCCTAAGCAGGCAAAGAAACCTATCTTGGCCCAAGTCAAATTAATATATCACTTTTATTCGATATACATTAAAACCTGAATAGGTGCATAGAACGCAATGGTACCGACCATTGAAACAGAAAAGTATATAGGATATTAAAAACACAGCCCTCTCAACATTAAAACCTCAATCTAAGTACACCCCCCCCCCCCCCCCCCCCGTTCAGTCAGTATGGTAACATAGATACCTTTGTACAATTAGTAACAAGGGATTTAAAAACTTTGAGTACCAAAATACCCACCACATATGCTAATCTTGTGGTGGATGAACAACGGGCCTTAGAAGAACTTAGCCAGAATGAAGAATTGGTAATCAAACCCTCAGATAAGGGGGGGAACATTGTCCTAATGGACAAACAGTACTATAAAAAGATGGTGGAAGATCTAGTTGAGCAGAATGATACATATCAAAAGTTGCATTGCAATCCCACTGAGAGGTTTTTAGGAGAATTGAAGGTCATTCTAACCACAGCAAAGGTGAACAAACTGATCTCAAAAGAGGAATATCAATACCTCTTGAAAACACATCCAACGACTGCCACCATATATGCTACTCCAAAGGTGCACAAACAGAGGCGACCAGTGCCGGGCAGACCAATAGTGTCCGGTAATAACAGTCTAACAGAGAACATCAGCCAATATGTGGATGGATTTATTGCTCCTTTTGTGCCCAGCCTGCCCTCATATATTAGGGACACTAAGGATGTGGTCACCAGGCTCCAGGACATTCAGGTCACCCCAGAAACAAAATTGGCCAGCCTCGATGTCGAGGCCCTTTACTCAAATATTAGGCACGATCTGGGGATTAAGGCAGTATCCACTTATCTTTCAACTAAGAGTATTCAGTTTTGTGCACATAATGAGTTTCTTCTAACTCTCCTTCGATTCTTACTCACACACAATTACTTTCTGTTTAACGGACACTATTATTTACAATCTGTTGGGACCGCGATGGGAAGTAAATGTGCACCAAATTATGCTAATTTATTTTTAGGGTGGTGGGAGGACACTATAGTTTTCACATCTGACTTATCTGATTTCACCCAACACATGTTATTTTGGGGTAGGTACATCGATGATGTACTGGTACTTTGGGAAGGCACTATTGAGAAATTTCACTGTTTTGTTGCAGCACTTAATTCTAATGCCATAGGTATGGCATTTACGTCAGAAATACACAAAAGCACTATTAATTTTTTGGATCTGAAATTGGTCCTGGATCCTGATGGCCACATCCGCTCAGAAGTTCATCGCAAGCCCACAGCGACGAATAGTCTATTAGCATGGAGCAGTTTCCACCCTAGGCCCCTTAGAAAGGGCATACCTGTCGGCCAATACATCAGGGCCCGCAGGAACTGTTCGGATGAAGCATCCTTTCAAAAAGAAAGTAAGATCCTATATGATCGGTTTCGTGCTAGGGGCTATCCCAAAAAGGTGTTACATCATGCATATGCCAGGGCAAGCAATACCAGTAGGACAGAGCTCCTGAGTACTCCACCTAAGGACTCCAGTAAACAGATAGTCAGGTGCATTGGCACCTATGATGCCCAAAATAAAAGAGTATGTGGCATCCTTAGGAAGCACTGGCATGTCCTGTGGGCAGACAACGACCTGAAGGCAGTGATTACTCAGCATCCAAGTGTCACCTATCGGCGTGGCAGAAATATAAAAGACGATTTAGTGCATAGCTTCTTTCGTCCGGTTCCACCTAAGACCACCTGGCTGAAATCAAATCTAGTAGGTACTTACCCGTGTGGAGACTTCTGTCCGCTTGTCAGGAGGTGCCGCACCTTTGTCAATCCTGTGGATAAAAGAGAATATCAGATCAGACAATACATCAACTGTAAGACCACAGGTATTGTCTATGCCATTGAATGCCCTTGCTGCAAGATTTACGTTGGCAAAACATCCCAACAGTTTAGGAGAAGGATCTGTCAACACATTAGCAGCATTAATACCTCGGCAGATACCTCAATCTCCAGACATGTGAGAACCCATCATGGTGGTAATTATAGGACACTCAAATTCTGGGGGATCTGTAAAAAATCCTTGGGTGCAAGGAAAGGAGACCTGGACGTGCTTCTTCTACAAGAAGAAACCAGGTGGATATATCGCCTTGACAGTCGTAGCCCAAAGGGGCTTAATGAAGGCTTTGCATTTACTGCCTTCTTATAAATATGAGAGGAAAGTTCTTATTAATTTGTGGATATTTCACATGTAAATCCACCCACTTGTAGTGGGTAGGAATGTAAGCTCACATTGAGGTCTGATTCAGACGTTGAGACAGACCAGTATTTATGACATCAATATTGGATTTATATATTTTTATGGATTCAATATTTTAAATAATAGCTATAATATCTATTTTCAAATAATCATCTAATATCAGCAATAGGTCTGACATCATTGGGGTGGATAGTACAGTCATGGTACTCTACAATTGACATAAGGAATATGTAGGTGAGCAATTGTTGGGGTATTAGCAGGTTCAAGTAGGCTTTATAAGTTTGCATACTATAATACACCATTGCCAGTTGTATTCAATAAGATAACTGGCTCATTAATAGACTGTCTGTAATTAATAAACTGTCTGTAATCATCATATGCCTAATTACAGTTATGTAGTATATTTTTGTTAATAGTGTGACCCGTTTTGTTGCCAACACTATGCAGGCATTTTATTAGGTACAGCCTGGGATTCTTGTCAGGCGATTGGTTTTTGCCATCTATCTTATGCCAATAATTTACCCCTTGTTGCTGGTGTACCCTCTAGCCCTCTCTTGTGAATTGGAGGGTTCGGAGTTGGTGCGCAGCCCGGTGCTGCGCAACTCATGCGCAGTCGAGCGTGCGGCATATTGCGGTCGCCGGCTCGTCTGCGCATGCGCCGTAGTGACTGCGCACTAACAATGACGTAACTAGGTGGCGACGGCGGCCTCCCCATGATACGCTGTATGCGCCGCAGGGTCTGCGCACCAATAATGACGCGGCCTCCCTGTGGTGACGGCGGACTCCCTATGACACGGTGATCTCTGTGTCTGATGCGGATTGGCTGTGGACTTTACCCCCCCGCCCTATGATGGATAGGTAGTTAACACCTGCCAATCAGAATTTTCACTATTTCAGGCTCCGGTTTTTGATGTCATCCATTGCTGCCCATTACCCCTGAGGAAGCCAGTGTTACTGGCGAAACATGTCGGGGGGCAGTGTTAGGTTTTAATGTGCGGTCACCTTCCTACTGTGTGTTTTCATGAGTAGTCCGGATGGATTGCAGCCTTATCACTGACAGTAGCTGGCATTTATAGGAGAATCAATAGTGTTATCCACGTCTTGACTAATAGGCAGGAGATAGGTAGTATCTATATTTGCCTGGGTGTTCTGATGACACAAATCGTACACCAGTACACATGCAGCAGTTGTGAAAGCAAGGCAATTAGATGTTACTGTAGCCATTAAGTACAGACGTGGTAGGGTAATCAATTTTCCTTCTCACATTCAGGGGCAGGGATAGTGTATGTCCCCCCTCCCCTCGTTTTTCTTCCCTTTTCTTCGTTTTTTCTCCTATGTCATTAAGCCAATGTCAACAGCAGTGGGTTGGTGGCTGTGTTTTTAATATCCTATATACTTTTCTGTTTCAATGGTCGGTACCATTGCGTTCTATGCACCTATTCAGGTTTTAATGTATATCGAATAAAAGTGATATATTAATTTGACTTGGGCCAAGATAGGTTTCTTTGCCTGCTTAGGCATCTGTAAATAAAGTGTATAATTAACCTTGCCCTAGTCTGGTCCTATAGTTATTTAAAAGATATTCAGCCCCATATCTTTCTAAGTCTTTTAGCGATAACACCACAAACAATATGATCAACCTAATCATCCAGCAGTTCCCTGCCAAAAGTCAGAGAAAACAGACAAGTCTATGTTTGCAAGGGACCGAGTTGTCCACAATCTAAATAAGACTGGCCTCACCTGGTTTGAGGACCAGACTGAGAACTGGCCAGAAATATGGCTACAGAACAGCAATTAGTGACATAGCATTTCAGTTACTGAATAACTAGATATGCTGGTCAGATGGCTCAGCCCACAGTACACACAATGTATTAAGAGACGTATTATTGTACAGCAGCAGGCCTTATTGTTGCTTGGGAGAGACTAGATTAGAGCTACTGTAGTTCTGATGTCATAGAGAATACTCTATTCAAATGTTTTCAATGTTTTCCAAAAATACTGTATCCAGCAAGGACTATGAGAAATTCCAAGACTTCACTGACCTACTCTTAGAGCTCCAGCTGGCCAAGGCAGACACTCAGGCCCCAGTTAACCACTGTTCTTGGGCTAAACCCACTTGTCCCTGTCCCAGGGTGATAGCCTTGGATCAACAGTGTTCAATTTGACAAGCAAAGACAACAAGATGGCACCTGCAAAAGATGATTAAACATTTCTCAAGGTTATGGAATAGGAGTTTGACCAAGTGAATACCAACAGTTGGGTAGCACCTTTACTCTTCCACTCTTCAAGATCATAATTCTGAAATAATCTTCAGCAAGCAGTTGCTAGATTCTTATTTTTAAAATGTACCATACAGAGGTAACCAGAAAAGGAAAAACTGGGCTCAATTTAAACAATAGCCTCGTGGGAGAACTAATCTACTTCAGTCAATACTTTGTAGAAGGCAGACATCCAGCAACTGTTCCATTCTTTCATTGTCAAGCAAGACAATAGGAGCTACCTCAAGTTTCTATGGCACAAAGAACATGAAGTCAACAAGCTCATATCAATCTATGGATTGAAAAGGAGGATCCAGGAAGGTGAGAAGGTGTTTGAAGAATTTCTTCTGAATAAGTTGAGTAGCTTCAGATCCATGATTGAGTGACTTACACACAAATAAAGAAGTGATTGATCTCCTCCCCAGAATGCAGGAAATATCTAGAAACCTCAGATTTCACCAGATTATCTCCACTTACCAGCAGGTGACAGCTTCACGGATACATCACTGACCACCTGCTCACGGATTTGACACGGATGTGTGAATGAGGCTTAAGTCTCTATACAGGGCTGGTTTCTTTAAGGAGATCCAGTATCCTGCTTAAGCAAAGAAAGGTCTGGTTTTGTAAACGTGTAAAGAGTTCCCTACTCTTGTGTTCTACAGGCCTCAAGACCTTCAAATCACAGGACTTTGACTACCATATTTTCGACTTATAAGATGCACCTAATTATAAGAATGCACCCAGGTTTTAGAGGAGGAAAATTTAAAAAACATTTTTTATCAGACCTCCGATCAGACCCCCTGTCTGTATCAGACCCCCCCCAATCAGACTCCCAATATTTATTAGACCTTAGATCAGACCCCACAATCTTTATCAGACCTCAAATCAGATCCCACAATCTTAATTAGACCTTTAGTACAAACTCTGAATCTGTATTAAAGACTCCCAAACTTTTAGACCCCCCAATCAGACCCCCAATCTTCATCAGACCTCAGATCAGACATAAAATAAATACATGAACTTACCTCTCCTGCTTCGGAACACATGCTCTTCCTGCACTCACAGCTCCTTGGGCTTCTTCTGGGCCCTAAATTGCCCTGTGACCTGAAAATGCATAGCATCAAGTCATAGTGCACGCCTAAATGCACTCTGTCTTGGCGCTTTATGCAGTCAGGACAGTGCAGTGCAGGGCCCGGAAGAAAATCAAGGTGCGGTGAGTACAGCAAGTGCTAGCAGCAATACACTTGCCCCTCCTATACCTCCTGTATACTAATGAGTACTTCAATAATGAAAGATAGTGGTAGGTTGTGGTGGCTCACTAGCAAGTAGTTAAGGTATGGTGCTGCAAGCTCATATAGAGGGAATCACCCCACCCTCTCTTAAAAGGCAAATGTAGTAATAAAGTAATGAAGTAATGAAGTAAAGTGTAGTAATAAAGTGTCGCTCATTACTTTATTACAATAATGAAAGAGCTTATTAGCATTTGCTTAACAAGACACACTGACATTTTCCCCTCATTTATGGTGGGAAAAACTGCATATTGTAAAGCGAAAAAAAACGGTATATTACTGTTTATTGTAGTTTGCAGTTGTGTCATTGAATGTTCTCCTTTTGTCTTTCATTACCCAGGATCCACTACTGCACTTATGCAAGGACATCAATATATTATTTGATTTCATAGTGAAATCTAAGATTTTAGACAGTCTTGTCCCATGACTTATGGTTTTCATTTAATGCCATATTACTCTATTGAAATGAGAATGCTCGGACTGGGAGAAAACGTTTGTAAGTTGGTAAGTAACTGGCTCAATAATAGAAAACAGAGGGTGGTTATTAACGGTACACACTCAGATTGGGTCACTGTCACTAGTAGGGTACCTCAGGGGTCAGTATTGGGCCCTATTCTCTTCAATATATTTATTAATGATCTTGTAGAAGGCTTGTACAGTAAAATATCAATTTTTGCAGATGACACTAAACTGTGTAAAGTAATTAACACTGAAGAGGACAGTATACTACTACAGATGGATCTGGATAGATTGCAGGCTTGGGCAGGTAAGTGGCAGATGAGGTTTAACACTGATAAATGTAAGGTTATGCACATGGGAAGGAATAATGCAAGTCACCTGTACTTATTAAATGGTAAAACACTCGGTAACACTGACATGGAAAAAGATCTAGGAATTTTAATAAACAGCAAACTATGCTGCAAAAACCAGTGCCAGGCAGCTGCTGCCAAGGCAAATAAGATAATGGGTTGCATCAAAAGTGGCATAGATGCCCGTGATGAGAACATAGTCCTACCACTTTACAAATCGCTAGTCAGACCACACATGGAGTACTGTGTACAGTTCTGGGGTCCTGTAAACAAGGCAGACATAGCAGAGCTGGAGAGGGTCCAGAGGAGGGCAACTAAAGTAATAACTGGAATGGGGCAACTACAGTACCCTGAAAGATTATCAAAATTAGGGTTATTCACTTTAGAAAAAAGACGACTGAGAGGAGATCTAATTAATATGTATAAATATATCAGGGGTCAGTACAGAGATCTATCCCGTCATCTATTTATCCCCAGGACTGTGACGAGGGGACATCCTCTGCGTCTGGAGCAGGGATGGCCAACCTGAGGCTCTCCAGATGTTGCAAAACTACAACTCCCAGCATGCCCAGACTGCCAACAGCTATCAGCCTACAGCAGGGCATGATGGGAATTGTAGTTTTGCAACAGCTGGAGAGCCTCAGGTTGGCCATGCCTGGTCTGGAGGAAAGAAGGTTTGTACACAAACATAGAAGAGGATTCTTTACGGTAAGAGCAGTGAGACTATGGAACTCTCTGCCTGAGGAGGTGGTGATGGTGAGTACAATAAAGGAATTCAAGAGGGGCCTGGATGTATTTCTGGAGCGTAATAATATTACAGGCTATAGCTACTAGAGAGGGATTGTTGATCCAAGGATTTATTCTGATTGCCTGATTGGAGTCGGGAAGGAATTTTTATTCCCCTAAAGTGAGGAAAATTGGCTTCTACCTCACAGTTTTTTTTTTGCCTTCCTCTGGATCAACTTTCAGGATGACAGGCCGAACTGGATGGACAAATGTCTTTTTTCGGCCTTATGTACTATGTTACTATGTTACTATTGCGTGAAATTTCATCATGGCGGTCTGGTCTCAAAGGAGAAGATGAAGAAAAAGAAGGTCTGCATCAGAGGAGAAGTCATTTGATGTAAGAGGTATGTGGTGCTGTATTCTGGATAGCACAGAATATAATAGGTATGCAAATATGTATTTAGTGCTAGGTACAAATGGGTATAAAATGCATATGGTGTAGGTAACTCTACTGTAAATGTAGCCTAGGTGTCATTTATATACTGTATGGTGTATATTGTATATGTGATTATGTGAGTGTAGTGTCTATATAGTCTGTTTATGTATGCGTACCTCCCAACCATCCCAGATCTGGCATAACTACTGTGTGGGGGGCACAATGGAGACTAAGCAGGGTTGGGATATGTACAGATAGCCATTGGGAGGAGTTAGATGTGTGGGCCAGGGCTGTAAAAACAACTTTGTGCAACACTGATAGTTTAGCTCCTTAGGCTTTTTAAAAGTTTTTTGGTATGTATGTGTAGTGTATACATGGTGTATTTATGTATGTGTACCATGCATATGGTGTATGCAACCTGTTGTTAAAAATTAGAATCCCACCCCTGCATGTAGCTGCAGTATATGCTGCACAGCCCGTGGCAGGCACCAGCAAGATGTTCAATATGCTTGATCATGGGGTCCCTGCAGAGACCTTGGGAAGGCATGTCCCTCGGGAAGAGGTAACTGGCTGGCCTGCCTCTATGACTAAAAGTCTTCTCTGCCCACCGATGCATCTATAATAATAACCTGGGTAGTCTCTTGAATAATCTACCCAGATTTGTATATGGATGAATAGGCTGGTTCACATTCTGTAACTGTCTATTTGTATGCACTGCAGTCAGTCTACTGTGGCATGTGCCACTTATGTAAGGGGTGGAGGACTGGGGATCAACCTCTGCTCAGGGGCCCACTGGGGAATTCACCTGTTGCCATGTGGCCCAGTGCTAACCTGCCTCTGTATATACTATATATTAGGACTATGTAGAATCATTGTGGTCCGATGTTATGATATATGTGAATCTAGGCTGTGACCCAACATGAGATTTATATATTCTTTTACCTAAATGGTGCATAATACACCTTTCATTGGGATGTGTATAGAGAACATTTCAATATTTTAATAAGGGGTATACCATGACTAATGTAAAAAATGAAAATCAGACATCATATAGTACATGGAAATCTCATGTACACAGCTAGAAAGAGCCCTGTACCTCCCATCAGGGATGTGGGAAGGGGACAGGGTAAGAGGGGCACATGCCCCAGGTGCAGAGGGTCGAGGGTGCGACCGGGCAATTGATTTACATGGTGAGGCAGGGAATCTTCTGCTCCCTGCTTCACTGTTCCGCTGAGCTGTGCCACTTCCCAGCAGCCGCACATCACGATGCTCGGCTGTGTGGGCGGAACGGTGCAGGTTCGGGCATCAGCTTCCTCCTACACAGCCCAGCAGAGTGATGTGTGTGACCACGTTGTGCTGCTGGGGAAAGCTGAATGTGCACGATCATCAGAGAATCAGGTGAGTATTTGTGTTCGATTTTTTTTTTTTACAAAATGTGGGCATAACAACTGTGAGGGGGCGCAATATGGGCTAACTACAGTGAGGGGGCACAGTGTGGGCTGACTACAGTGAGGGGGCACATTGTGGGCTGACTACAGTGAGGGGGCACAAAGTGGGCATTCCTACTGGGAGGGGGCACAATGTGGGCATTTCTACTTTAAGGGGGCACAATGTGGGCATTTCTACTGTGAGGGGGCACAATATGGGCATTTTTACTGTGAGGGAGGCACAATGTGGGCATTTCTACTGTGAGTCACAATGTGGGCATTTCTACTGTGAGGGGGACACAACATGGGTGGGGCACAAAGTGGGCATTCCTACTGGGAGGGGGCACAATATTGGCATTTCTACTTTGAGGGGGCACATTGTAGGAATAACTACTGTGAGTAGCAATGTGGATATTGCTACAGTGAGGGGGCACAATGAGGGCATTAGTACTGTGAGGTGGCACAATGTGGGCATTAGTATTGTGAAGGGGCACAATGTGGGCATTAGTACTGTGTGGGGGCACAGTGTGGGCATAAGTACTGTGAGGGGGCACGGTGTGGGCATAAGTACTGTGGTAGCACTAAGAGGAAAGCAGTGCCCTAGATTACCCTGTTATACAATCGGGATGGCTTGATCTTACAGGGCATGCGCAGCACCACATGCTGAGGATTTCTCAGTGATAGTCACTATCCCCTGTTTATGTGGTTATTTTCTGGTTCCAGTCGACATCACGCCGACATGCCGATGTCGACATGCCGATGCCGATGTACGATCAGTTGGTTCTTTCATTTATTGCAGGGAGTATTGGTACCGCTGTGTACCCTATAATAGATTTTATAGGGTGTACATATTGGGGGTCATTTGCAAAGACTAACTTTTTACACCAATCTTTGTTCCCCCTTTGCACTGAAGGAGAATTAGGTGCACCACTGGCAGTCTGTGTGCCTGGAGTAAAAACTATTCAGGTCCCTAACTGGAGTAGCTTTTACTCCTCTTTTACACCAGTAATTCTAGCCCCCATTGTGCACTTACCACTTCCAAATAGTTGCAAAAGGGTAAGTAGTTTTTACTCCTAAAACTGGCGTAAAAATATTTGTAAGGATATTATTAAAAATAACATTTGAAGTTATTCACCCATAACCCACTGGGTTGAATTGGTTGAGTATAGTTATACATTGAGCAGAGTTAGAGGTGTGGCTTAGTATAAAAGAATTTGCCACGCGGCTGATATCGCCACCCTTTCTGATCTAAAAGAGTTGGGTGTCAAGTGTGGGGGGAGGGGCTCATACTGAATCCTTGCCCCGGGTGCTAGAAAGCCTTGCTACACTTCTGCCTCCCATTGATCCAGAGCTACCCCCTTCCATTGCTCCAATTGCTCTGCTAGATGTTCTTTAGGCTGGCAGATCAAGGCAGATCAAGGGGTGGGTCCTTTCTCAGGAGAGTGTCCTTTCTGCACCAGTTGTTTCGCTTTAACTGTCACAAGTTCTAAAAGAAGATCCATCTGGTAGAAATATGGAACTGAGTATGTGTTACTGAGGTTGTCTGGGAAGTAAAACAACAAACAGCAGGTGGTGCTACAGAGACACATTGTAATGAATAGCTCAGTGGCTTTACTAAACTTTTAATGCAATTCCAAATATACGCAGAGCGAAAAAACGCCCGGTACATACGCTGTTCTCGAGCAATTACGTATTTTAAACCAAAACTGGACTCAGAACAGCTTAGTTTGAACAAGTACAAAAAACTTTTATTGAACTTACAATGATAAAAATTGTTACATATCCACACATATAAATGAGCAGCACAATGCCACACAGGATAACGTTATATCGGTCTGTTGTAAAACAAATGACAAAAGATAATCCCAAACCGTGCAGAGTATATTCTTACACGGCTAACAGTCAATACAATGTAAAGTGCATAGTGCAAATTGTAAACACTGACTACGGGAAATACAAAAATCAATACAGACCAAGTCCTCCTGGATCCCTACACGTGTTTCGCGTTTTGCTTCCTCAGGGGATACTGATGGTGTGTGTTGCCTGTTCATATATAGTCTGCATGTTGATTAGAACATAGATCACCTGAATTCCTCGTGTATGCCGAAAACCGGAAGTGCGGTGCGTTCCACGCTGGAACGCACACCCACTTCCGGCTCAGTCAGTGTCCGGACACTCAATGTAGCCCTGCATAGTCATTCCACCTTGGACCAAACTTATCCCCACAAGAATCCAGGTAAAACTAACCATTTACGTGCCCAGTATGGAGAGGGTGGAAAGAGGTAGCAGACGAAGGTGTGGAGAAGGCCGGAAGTATGGCATGCGGTCCACGGTGGAACGCATCGGCCACATTAAGCCAAAGTAGCCTCCTCCCATAACTCCGCCTCAAATGATGTCACTCGCATGCAAATCTCCAGCTTGCAATGCGTTCCACCGTGGAACGCAAGCGGGGCACACACTTCCTGGAACACTGAAAGATCGATTACATGACCAATTAGTTAGATTTAATCTTGGAACTCTATATACATACAAGCCAGGGTTCTATATATACCTCCAGGGGGCGCCCTTAGGAAAAATGGGGGAATATAAAACATATTACAAAGATATCAAAAATATATAAACTGGATATAAATTCCAGACATTAACCACTTGGGAAGCTCTAACAATGGCCAGAATAGTAATATGTGATGAATAAAGTGAGAAAGTGAAGAAAGAAAAGAAAGAAATAATAATGGATGAGTGGTGACACATGCAGAACTAAAAAGTGATAAAGTGCTTAGTGAAGCAATGTGCAGAAAAAGAATGGTGAAAAAGAAAAAAGTATTTATTTTTATAAATATATTATAACATACATATAAAATTGGGATCACTTCCATTTATAATATGTAGCACAAATGTGAACACTATTATTACAATGAGATCCATCAGGACCTCTCATTAAGTATCCTGGAATCATTAGCCGATTTGTTTAATTTACGTGAATGTCCAAGTCGTTATGCTCCACATAAAGAGTACTCATGTTGATATTTCCCATTGGACCATCTCTCAATGATCCGCGTAGTCAACGCCTCCCCAGATGTTCATGTCAACCATACCCATGTAGATATATAGTAAGCAGCCTCACGGAATAATGACCAGCAAGAATAAATATATAGTCCTATCAAAGCAGAAAAAAACCGTATTAAAAACCGTGGACCGCATGCCATACTTCCGGTTCCGGTATGTGGAGCGGCCTTCTCCACACCTTCGTCTGCTACCTCTTTCCACCCTCTCCATACTGGGCACGTAAATGGTTAGTTTTACCTGGATTCTTGTGGGGATAAGTTTGGTCCAAGGTGGAATGACTATGCAGGGCTACATTGAGTGTCCGGACTTCCGGTTTTCGGTTTTCGGCATACACGAGGAATTCAGGTGATCTATGTTCTAATCAACATGCAGACTATATATGAACAGGCAACACACACCATCAGTATCCCCTGAGGAAGCAAAACGCGAAACACGTGTAGGGATCCAGGAGGACTTGGTCTGTATTGATTTTTGTATTTCCCGTAGTCAGTGTTTACAATTTGCACTATGCACTTTACATTGTATTGACTGTTAGCCGTGTAAGAATATACTCTGCACGGTTTGGGATTATCTTTGTCATTTGTTTTACAACAGACCGATATAACGTTATCCTGTGTGGCATTGTGCTGCTCATTTATATGTGTGGATATGTAACAATTTTTATCATTGTAAGTTCAATAAAAGTTTTTTGTACTTGTTCAAACTAAGCTGTTCTGAGTCCAGTTTTGGTTTAATAAACTTTTAATGCAAAAGAGAGTTAGACCAGCACCTCCAAACTATGTATAAAGGGATTTCCGGTGCACGCTACCATGGCTGCAATGCAAAAGCAAACAAGGACTACAAGTATCAGCACACTGCTGCATGCACAAAGACACATGCAAACATTGAAAACATGAATAAATATAAACTGAATTACTGCCATACTTACTATATACAAATTAGAAACTCTTTGTGCATATTTTTGATCAAGAATATATCGGGCCCATCTACCAGCGACCAGGTAGCTTCTAACAGACGGGACCTACACTAACAGTCTTGACTTTCTTGGGCCTACAAAATTCAAGCCAATGTAGAATCCAGCTAGATCTATTAGGGAAAGCCAATCCCCCAAATGTCTGGCTGATTCCTGGCATTCTCTTCCGGAACAGCCTGCCAGAGAGCTGTGAAACTGATAACAAACTAGCCTAAAATCTGGGTGCTGGTTTGAAAAATATAGAATATTTTTTGTGGGACAATCCCTTTAATATTGATCCTGTTGGTTTCTAGATACTGATATTTACATATAGAATATAGTAAATACAAAAGTAAGGGGGCAAACTAAAATGACCTGGAGTACCGGTCAATAGTCCATGTAGTACCACAAATATCAGAAAGACTATACAAACAGGCCGCGCATTCAATAGTAATTAAAATATAAATAAATCTTTATTCAGCGCCACAACATTAAAGTACCTTATGTGGGACTTGTATATGCCCTCACATAAATGTTATATTTTAATTACTATTGGATGCGTGGCCTGTTTGTATAGTCTTTTTGCTATTTGTGGTACCACATATAGAATATACACGTGAGACAAGTCAAAAAGGAATGCTTTTACTCTATTACTACTCACCATAAAAGGTGTAGTTGTGTATAAAGGGCCGTATAGTCATACAAACAAGGTAATATAGGAAAATATGAAGGTTATTTTTGAGCATAAACCTAGTTATTGGACAAAACAATACAACTGCTTGAGTGCCAATACTAGTTTTGGAAGACTATTGCTGGTATACTTGTTATGCCTCTCTGATGGTGGCTCTGCTGCTACTAGAATACTCTATAGAAACCATTTTATGTGCTTGCAAATCAGATGTTTTCCCCCTTACATTGTATTCAATCTTTCTAAGAATGATGCCCATATGTTAGATTGCCCAATTAAGGGAAAATTAAACCTGGTAATTTACAGAGTATAGTTCTCTTTAAATTTAATTAGTTTAGCACCAGAAACCTGATTTTTATCTCTTTACAGTGAACATTTATTGAATTCACTGCTTCACACATTCCTATTGGTATTATTTAAGCCTGGATTTGAAACACAGTATCCAACATCTGGCTTTCCAGTCACCAATAACTTAATCGGTCTGCAGAGTTGAAAACCTGTAAAATGAAAAACTTGTTTGTGGTTATATATCAACGACTTCCTAAAAGTGCTTGGTTTATGCACCTCCAACATAACAAGAAATACAAAGCTTCAATTAGTAACAGGTTACTGCTCTCTTCAGTTATAAAAATAACCCAGAATTTTCTGTACTTTTATTGGGTACACAATAAGTGCTTTCTGGTCATTGCACAGCATATGGGGATCGCATTGCTGGAGAACATCAGCCAAAATACTATTTTTTCTACTGCATCTGCAACAAAGTACCCTATTAGACCTCTGTTTTATCCTAATCCTGTTTAAAAGGAATATTACTCAACAGATATTTATGATATTTTTCATAAGAGGATATATTAGAGGTTTATTTTAGAGGTAATGCTACGTAACTGGCACACAAGTAGTAAGTACCAATTCTGTCCTAAAATTCTCATTGTGTTAGAAAATAAAGCTTATCATGGGCACGCTATGAGGTTAAAGGGCTTCTGTCACCCCACTAAAGTGATTTTTTTTTTTTGGGCTAGTGAAATTTTTTATATTGCGATATATGACAATATAATTGTGTTACTTACTTTGATCCAGCAGTTTCTGCAAAAAACTAAGTTTTAATATATGTAAATTCGGTCTCTACCAGCAAGTAGGGCGGCTACTTGCTGCTAGCTGCTGCAGAAATCCGCCCCCTCGTCGTGTTGATTGACAGGGCCAGCCGGGATCTCCTCCTCCGGCCAGCCCTGTCGGCATTTCAAAAATCGCGCGCCTGTGTTGATTCGGCGCAGGCGCTCTGAGATGAGGAGGCTCGTCTCCTCAGCACTCCCTCAGTGCGCCTGCGCCGATGACGTCTTCTATTTCGGTGATGTCATCGGCGCAGGCGCACTGAGGGAGTTCTGAGGGAGTTCTGAGGAGACGAGCCTCCTCATCTCAGAGCGCCTGCGCCGAATCAACACAGGCGCGCGATTTTCGAAATGCCGACAGGCCTGGCCGGAGGAGGAGATCCCGGCTGGCCCTGTCAATCAACACGACGAGGGGGCGGATTTCTGCAGCAGCTACCAGCAAGTAGCCGCCCTACTTGCTGGTAGAGACCGAATTTACATATTATAAAACTTCGATTTTTGCAGAAACTGCTGGATCAAAGTAAGTAACACAATTATATTGTCATATATCGCAATATAACTAATTTCACTAGCCCAAAAAAAAATAATCACTTTAGTGGGGTGACAGAAGCCCTTTAAATAAGACTTTTTAGTGTTAATTATGTTGGATATACTGAGCTGGATATATAATATGTACAGTTTCACATGAAACTAGATTGGTCTTTCTTAGCTGTGTACATCAGTTTTGAAGATTGTTTGGTCAACCACACACATACAATAAGTCAGACTCAGACTGGCAGAGCATGCATGTTTACATTAATAGGTAGAGAGAGAATAGCTGCAGACACTGGCCATGAAATACAATATAACATTGCTGATCCTTTAGGGTAAAACTGCTGATGCTGATCCTTTAGGGTCATGAGACATACATTAAACTATTGTTTTCAGCTGACATTTATTTGTTTGAACAACACAAAAAATCGTTCATAGATTCTAATGTACAAAGGGGGCATTTATAATTTGTGGTTGTTTTTATCTCATTTTAAGTCTGTCTTTTCTTTGTGTGTCTGTGCCAAATTTATAAAATGGCGCACCTTAATAATATATTTGGCACAAATGCAATTTGGTTTCCACCTACATGTCTAAAAGTACACCAGGGGGTTGCCTGGCATGGAGATATGACTTTTGTGTTATGTTTGCTAATAGGCAATAGTGAAAAGTGGCAAGGCTCACCAAATGTTGCAAATTTTGACCAAATGTTGAAAAACATGCCTCAATCGACATGACTTGTGATTTTTTTAAAGCCAAAAACTGATGTACAAACCGTATTACCATATCTTTATGACCATCAGCAATGGCATAGGATCATGGACACTGTGTACCAGAATTTTAGCTTCGTTGGTAGTCATACGCATAAAATAGCTATCATCTGAACACTCACTTGGTCTACAACTACCAGCTCATGAAGGATGGCTGTCCCCATAATAAGCTACAGAAAATAAACAAAAATTGTCAATCAGAAAATAAAAACTGATAATAAAAAAGAAAATGCATCAGTATCTGGTTTTAATAGTCAGAAAGGGTGTGGAAGTGAGTAATATTTAGTCATTTTGTTTTATTGATCCAACCACACCCAAAGCTAATGGTCATACCGTAGCATGAGTAACCAATGGTAATGAAAAACATCCGTTTGCTTCAAAACCATGCAGACACAGAGTTCTTAGGAGTCATTTTAAGGTGTGCTGGAATAGTTATAAATAGTTGTAAGGGTTATAAGGTGTAACATAATAGTCTTGGAAAATAGGAAATTTCACAAAGAAGGAAATCACAGAACCAGAATAGACACTGAGATGGGATTTCACTCTTAACAAATAATATATATGAATACATACTGTGTGTATAAATATATATGATATATACATAAATATTAAAAATTATTTTCCCCATTGTGTCAATATTAATACATTTAGATGACTCCTCCATTTACGTCTATCTTATGTTTTTTGAGTTTCTTATAAAACTTGTAAAAGTGACTATCCAGTCATGGCCTTGAAGTTAATATATAACTACTACCTAAAGGAAGAGTTTAATTGTTAGGGCAGGTACAGTAGACTGAGACACACCTATGGTCGGACTGGCCCACCAGAGCACCAGAGTATCCTCCGGTGGGCCTAAGCTCTAATACAATAGTGGGTGCCAAAGGTCCAGGAGAAAAAAAAAACATTTGGTTGCCTCTGGAGTCAATCTCTTCCCACTAGGGTCTGTTTCTTGGATTCAAAACCTATTAGACTTTATTGATGATATAGGGTTTGGCCCTTAAGAAGACTTTCCTCTGGTGGGCCTAAGGAACCTCAGTCTGAAACTGCGCATCCACAATGTGACTATTGGTTCAGTCTGTGCTCTCTCTTTCCCTCTGCAGCTCTAAATCCATTGATTGGCTATGTATAAACACAAGTCTAGTACAGGCTCACAAGGATGGTAGGACCGGAAGAAGGGATTTCTATGACAGAAAGGACAAAATGAGTATAAAATACAAACAATGGCCATCAAGGAAATGAGCCTTAGTTAATGTTTAGCCTCGAGAGTCACTTTAACTCTTGTGAAACCTGATTGATTTAAAGTGCTTGTGCCTTCACATTAATAAGATAAAATGTCTTCTAAACAGTGAACGAATGTAAACTTAGCCTGTAATACTTTATTAGTGAGTATGCTGAGGCAGACGGAGACGGTACAGAGTGGCATGCTTTAAATATCATGGTTAATATTTAACTCAGTGCTATATTTGCATAACTACCTTTTTATAGAGCAGCGGAGTCATATACCCTAATCCACTGTAAGGCTCAGCTTCATCACAGCCACTGAAAATGGCCGGAGTGAACAAATGTTTGAAGTACTCTATGTTCGTATTTAACTTTTTATTCTGGGTAAGTTATTATTTAGCAGACTTATGATTCTTTCTTTATACAAATATGTACACAATTTACAGAGTAACAGATCTGTGTTGATCAACAAGTATGATTACATGCAACACCTCCGTTATCTGTGCAGAATGGAAACATTCAAAAGTCAGTTCTGTTACATCTGTATTTCATTATTCTATCCCCATTCTATTTCTACAATAGAATATTTTTTGTAGTGTAAATGTTCTATTTAGAATTATACCGTTGATATTTGCTGTGCCACATGTAAAGGGATCTTGCTGTAGTAGGCACACTACACAGGACAGAAATGGTTCCACACAGGTTTTCTACATCATTTATTTTATCTGGTGAATCTGTAATTGGATTCCTATCCGTACATCTTAACAAGCAAGGGTCTGGGGAGTTAAAGGGATTGTCCCGTTACAGAAGCTTATCTCCTATCCACAGGCTAGGGGATGTGTCTAATTAGTGTGGTTTTCGTGGGAATGGGGGCCATGTTCCCCTATTTGAATGGAGCAAAAGACATGGATGCACGTCTGGTGCTCCACTTAGCTCTGTGGGACTGCAGGAGATAGCAGAGTACAAGCTCTCAGCTATCTCCAGTAGCCCCATAGAGTTGTTGAGTCTTCTGCTCTATACAAGCAGGAACATGGGCCCCCATTCTCGTGATTGGTACCCACAAGTTCTCAGGTGACAGGGAGTTACTGATGGTAGTTAGGCCCCTTATCTGTAAGTTTACCTCTGATTGTAGAGTATTGTTTCAGTATATCTTCTTACTGCCATTATAGTATCTCTATATTACCTGTCTCATAATTTATACATTGCACTTTTTTTTATTATGCTGGATACCTAGCTTTATAACCAAGTTCTCCAAGTTTACTGCATACTTAACGGCGGTCTGTATTATATTATATGGCAATAAACTTGACCTTGACACAGTACCTGTTTCTGCTGAGAACAGTTTGAAGAAATTCAGTTGAGGAAAGGGGATAAAGATTAATACATATCCGTGGACAAAACTGAACAGAGATATGTATAGAGCTTACACCCTGTTCATTACACACACATATATCAGTTCATTTCTATATAAGAAGATAAGGTTGGCATGTGTTTTGGCAGGGCAATACCTTCATCTCAGTCCGAGTTGTCTGCACTGTACCTCTGGACAATGAATCAGGGCACTTACTCTTGTGATAATACTTTAGGCTACATTCACATCTGCATTTATAATTCCACAGCAGTATTTTTCCAGCAGAAACCCAGTATTCATACCAGAAACCCGGTGAACCCCATTATAGAGAATAGAATCTGTTAGGCGCCGGCAGTGTCTGTAATATGCTGGTTACAGCAATCCCAGTATTCTCTTACTATGCTGGAACAGAATATCAGAAATATAACCACAGGTGTGGACGTAGCCTTATGATTCTTGTTGAAAACCACGTAACAAGTATGGACAGTCGGGTCTAGCCCTAACAATGACATCAGACTGGTGTCCTTATATTAAATAGTTTTTTTAATTTAAGGCTCATCACTTCATTGCCTTATAACAATGTGGCATGTTATTTTACATGACTGCTTCTTACAATGACATTGGACACTCATGACCTACTATTAGTAAATATCCTTCATTAAACCGGTTTCTATATTTAAAAAAAACAGACTGAACTGGATGGGCATATGTCTTTTTATAGCCTTAGAAACTACGGGGCACATTGATTAAGACTGGCGTTTTAGACGCCGGTCTTAATAAGCCCTATACATAACTTTGGCGGCTCCACCGCTGCTTCTAAATGTAAGACAGCTTCCGAGCTGTCTTACATTTAGAACATTTTCTGGAACTAAACCAAGCATAGAAAATGATGAATGAGTCGTAAATGACCCCCTATATTACTATGTACAAGACCCTGAATGGTGACACCCAGAATCTTTATGATTTGAAGAACTTATAGGAAGGACCATACACAGAACTCCCAGGGCCCTAAAATTTAGACTGGGTGGGATATTAGTAGCCCAGCCCTTTTAATTGCCAATTATTAACGAACACAATACAAAGTACAAAAAGTTACAAACTGAATATTATTAGAAAATCAGAATGAACAGTGCACTTTGCTCTTACAAGGAGTGGAAGGCTTTGCAACACTTTATTTGTTTAGTAATATAACTCTTCAAATGACTTTATGAGAAGCTGAGAATTCATATTTTTTCCTATGTTGAACCGCAGAGCTTGTGCCTGTGAACTACATGTACATCCCATTGACTACAGTAGGCTGTGTGTCATTTTTGGGGGACATTCCAGTTACTTCCCCATTAGATTGTGCACCAGTCCAATATAAAAAAATATATAACTTTACCATGCACTAACTGTAATTTTAGCAGTTTGTGCTCCTGATTTTCCATTTATTTCTGAGACTTATAGTAGCTGTATGACAGTTTGCATTGTCACCTACAGTATATATCCATTCCTACCATATCTCTCAGGTTTCCATCACATTGAAAAAATCTCCTACTCCCTTTACTGTCATTGCATAATTTCTTTAAATCAAGAAATATCATTACATGGAAAAAATTATTGGCATCCACTTATGTACATTGGCCAGGTTTGGGGTGGCCCCAAAGCTACGCTGGGTCCCTCGGACACCGTCAAGGTGTCACCACGCGTTGCTGCTCTCCAGAAGGGATGGTAAGGCGTGATGCACCCCAATGGGAAATAAGTCCAGAGGTGTGCAGTAAACCAGTTTGATCCTTTACTGGACAAATTCAGGTGCAAAACAATACAGGCGAGGCATAGGGCTGGCTTCTCCAGTCTCGTCCCTAGCAGAAGAAGAAGGGTTTGATGCTGAGAAAAAGCCTAAATTAGCTGTCCCTATGTCTCAAAAGGCTGGTACCCTGGTAAAAGTCTGGAGGCCAATGGTCTGTAGCTCAGTAGTCTGGGTGGCTCCTTGGTCACCGGGCTGGTGACCCATGGTCTGTGGCTCAGCATCCCCATCTCAGTGTCTTCTCCTGGTCAGTCATGCAGACTGGCAGAGTCTTCCCCTCCAAGCACTGTTCCCTAACTGCAGCACACTAGGGGCTCTGACTGCTCTCCTTATATACAGTTTATGGCTAAACTAGAACCTTCTAGTGGGAGGGGTGGAGTAAAGAATCTCAGCACAAACAGTTGCAATGTTTCAACTCCCGTCTCTCATAGACTTGCATAAGAGCTTCAAAGATACTCAATGGCAATGACACAGCAGTTTATCCAGACACAAACAAGTTTCCAGACATAACAACATAGCAGACATTCAAAAGGTCAATCTGTCTGGTTTTGGTGGTAAAAAGTCAGAGTTTTTTTCCTCCAAAACATGCTCAATTACCAGCTTCTCATTCAAAGTCTCAAAAGTCTCTCAGTGTTCATTAATCCTTTCCACAGAGCCTTGCAAAGGCAGTGAAAATGAACAGGATATATATCACAGCAAACATATAAAATGTGGTTACACAGTATTAAACAGTATAAGTAAATGCAAGTTAACCCTTTAAAGTGAAATAAACTAAGACATTTTTAACTTTGCATAGGAGAAACAGGGGCAAATGTCCACAAATGTCAAGACTTCAAAGTACCCCTGCTCCAGGGCACTACATATGTATCAATAAAAATGTATATACATGAAGCTGGCAGCTAGGGGCATGAGGACAGAAAAGAGAAGCAGGACATACAATTACTTATTATATTTTGTATGAAAACGCAATTCATAAAATTTGGTAAGTTTATGCAATCAGAATGTATGCTGTGAGAATGTTGCTTTTTGGTAGTTACTGACATAATAGAGTATATATTCTGCTAACAAACAGCAGTGTTTCAACAGTGCAAACTACTTAAACTATATGGGGTGTAGAGGTTTTGGTCATACCTGGGCTTTATTATCTAAGGAGGCCTAAAAGGTCTCTGCTCCGTATGAGATGGTCAGCACCAAAAATGAGTGATGAGCGGGAGGTTCCATATTCGATTTCGCGGCTATTCGATTGAATATTCGTATTATATTCGTCAAAATCGAATATTCGTAATTATTTCATTTATCACGAAAAATATGCGATTTAAATAATCGCGTATTGCAATTTTTAACTTAAGGCTAGTACTTTCCTATTAGTTTGATATCTAGAATTAGGGAAGATGACGAATGTATTCGTCATATTCCTCAAAACGAAGATAACAAAGTATTCTCCATCTTCGTTTTTAGCTACCTATTCATCAACTTCGCTAATTCTAGCAATCAAATAGGAAAGTTGACTATAGAGACAGCTACGTTTAATTTGCTATGCGATTATATTACTTTGCTTTTTTAAAAAACTGAATAGTTAAATACTAAATTATTATAATGATTCTATTTATAAAAAAAAAAAGCAAAGTAATAAAATTGCATAGCGAATTAAACTTAGCTGTCTCTATAGTAAACTTTCCTATATGACTTCTAGAATTAGCGAAGTTGATGAATAGGTAGCTAAAACGAAGATGGAGAATACTTTGTTATCTTCGTTTTGTGGAATATGACGAATACATTCGTCATATTCGCTAATTCTACCAAGCCAACCATAGTAAACCAGGTCCAAGTTGAAATCGCAATTCGATTATTATAACTTGAATTAATCGAATTGCGATTTCAACGTAATTCTCAAATCCGACAGTACATTCTAGTATATGGAGACGTTCCCATGGTCATGGGGACGCTCCATGAGCACGGAAGTCGGCAGAAGCGGCAACGGGCACTGACTGGAGCAGCCAGGAATCCTAAGGACAGGTAAGAACAACTTTAGGGAAGTGGGAAAGAAAAAAATATAACAATTACAAAAAAATGCAAAAAAACCCAGAATATTCGATTTTGCAAATATATAGAACTATATTCTAAATATTCGTGAAATCTCGAAGTTACATGTGCAATATTCGAGAAAAAAATTCGCAATTCGAATATTCGTGCTCAACACTACTAAAAATGATGTGTGAAAACTGGGGGCCCTGTTACAGAATCTGCTTGCAGCCCAAGAGCTTTAAGTTATGCTTCTGATTTGATATATACAAGTTCTGCAGCATTGATTTAATCATATTTTGCTGGTCAAACAAAGATAGTTGGACTGTCAGTCAACATCATTGTCCATGGAACAAAGAAAAGTGCACAAGTTTTATTTCGCTGTGCTCTTGTGGCAACATTCAGACAGTCATGACCTGAAACGCGTAGGTGTGACTTTTTGTTTTACAATAGATTTTAATGGAGTTTGCAATAAAGCATATAGTTTTAATATATAAGTATGCAGCAGTTTGTCTTCTTTTTCAGTATGCAAGTACTGCCCTACACGTATTGTATCCCTCGATGGATACATGTGAGCTGGCTGTGTATTGGAACTTGCATTCAGACACAGTGGTTCATATAAATGATACTGGTTAAACTAATTATTAACTCTTATTCGTTTATGCTTCATATTGTGGAGATTAAGGAAGTTGCAGAGAATATGAGTGATATCATGAGAGGAAGCAAAACTTACAAATATAGTAACATAGTATATAAGGCCGAAAAAAGACATTTGTCCATCCAGTTCGGCCTGTTATCCTGCAAGTTGATCCAGAGGAAGGCAAACAATACCCCTGTGAGGTAGAAGCCAATTTTCCCCACTTAAGGGGAAAACATTTCCTTCCTGACTCCAATCAGGCAATCAGAATAACTCCCTGGACCAACGACCCCTCTCAAGTAGTTATAGCCTGTAATATTATTATTACGCTCCAGAAATACATCCAGGCCCCTCTTGAATTCCTTTATTGTACTCACCATCACCACCTCCTCAGGCAGAGAGTCCCATAGTCTCACTGCTCTTACCGTAAAGAATCCTCTTCTATGTTTGTGTACAAACCTTCTTTCCTCCAGACGCAGAGGATGTCCCCTCGTCACAGTCACAGTCTTTGGAATGAATAGATGATGGGAGAGATCTCAGTACTGTCCCCTGATATATTTATACATAGTAATTAGATCTCCCCTCAGTCGTCTTTTTTCTAAAGTGAATAACCCTAATTTTGATAATCTTTCAGGGTACTGTAGTTGCCCCATTCCAGTTATTACTTTAGTTGCCCTCCTCTGGACCCTCTCCAGGTCTGCTATGTCTGCCTTGTTCACAGGAGCCCAGAACTGTACACAGTACTCCATGTGGCTGCTGATTGGCTGCATGCATGGTATTCTGGGTCATCCCGCCTTCCCAGAGTTCCTTGCCCCACGTCCTCACACGTGTAGCCGCCATTTTAGCCGCCATTGTACCTGGCTAGCCGCCATATTAGGAAAAATGGTGATTTGTTACCAAGAAGCGCGAGGAAATTCGCATTTGTTCAGAATCAAATTTTTCCTAAAATTCGGAACGAATTCAACTTCGTCAGCTTCGATTTGCTCATCTCTAATTGGCACCACATTCGCTATGCGCCAATCCTGTAGAACACTCCCTGTCAGTATAAAGTCCTTAAATATCAGAAATAAGGGTCTGGCTATGACATTACTTACTTCTCTTAGGATATGGGAGTGTATGCCATCTGGTCCTAGCGATTTGTCTATTTTAATCTTTTTAAGACGCCGCTGTACTTCTTCCTGGGTCAGACAGGACACTTTTATGGGGAATTTACTTTTACATTCTGCATTTTATCTGATAGTTTATTTTCCTCAGTGAATACAGTGAAGAAAAAAATATTTAATAGCTTTGCTTTCTCCTCATCGCTCTCTGCAACTCCCCCCTCATCACTCTGTAGAGGACCGACACCTTCAGATTTATACTTTTTACCATTTATATAATTGAAGAACATTTTAGGGTTAGTTTTGCTCTCGTTGGAAATTAATCTCTCGGTCTCTAGTATGGCAGCTTTTATTAGTTTTTTACACATTATATCTTTTTCCTTATAGTTTTTCAGTGCTTCCTAGATAACCTCCTGTTTTAGTAATTTAAATGCTTTCTTTTTGTCATTTATTGCTTTCTTTACAGTTCTATTTATCCACATTGGTTTCTAATTGTTCCTTAATATTTTATTCCCATATGGTATGTACCTCTCACAATGAGATTTTAGGATGCTTTTAAAAATATCCCTTTTTGTGGCTGTATTTTTAATTTTGAGGACTTTATCCCAGTTAGTTAGGCCTATGGCCTATCTTAGTTGGCAAAATTTCGCTTTATTGAAGTTTGGTATTTTTGTTCCTCCCTGAAGAAACACTCTATTGAATCATAATTGGAAAGTTATGGTCACTATTTCCCAGGTGTCCCCCAACCTGCACATCTGTTGTTCTGTCAGGTCTATTGGTTAATACTACTGTAAGTCCAGTATGGCCGTCCCTCTAGTCGGATCCTGAACCAATTGGGAAAGGTAATTGTCTTTGGTTATTGCCAAGAACCTGTTTCCTTTATAAGATGTACAGGTTTCAGTTTCCCAGTCTATATCTGGGTAGTTGAAGTCCCCCATAATAACCACCTCATTATGATTTGCCGCCTTGTCTTTCTCGTTTAGTAGCAGATTTTCTGTGGACTCTGGTATATTAGGTGGTTTATAATAAACTCCTATTAGTAATTTATTATTGTTTTTGCCTCCATGTATTTCTACCCACAGTTACTCCACATGTTTATGTCCCTCATTTATATCTTCTCGGACTGTGGGCTTTAGACAGGACCCCCCCCCCCCCTCCGGATTTGGCGATCCTTTCTAAACAGACTGTAACCCTGTACATTAACCGCCCAGTCATAGTTATCATCCAGCCATGTCTCAGTTATTCCCACTATGTCATAGTCCTCCTTACACATCAGTAATTCCAGTTCCCCAGTTTTATTAGTCAGGCTTCTGGCATTAGTATACATACATTTAAGAGGTTTATGTATATTTTTTACCCTACACCTTTCCTTCTGAACTGTTTTGGTCCCTACTTCCATTTCTCCCCCAGTCCCATTACCTTGCCCATTGAGGTGCAGCCCATCCCTACGATAGGGCCTGTAGCCAAGAGAGAAGTCGGGCCAGTTCTCCAGGAACCCAAACCCCTCCTTCCTACACCAGTTATTGAGCCACTTGTTAAAGTGTAACTGCCGTTTAATTTTTTATTCCCTAATGGTATAGTACACCCTGCTGTATTAGTGCTTTTGTGCTTTAAAATTTGATCATTTTCAGTTTTACCTGCTAATAACTCCCACAAATGCATGCTACTTTCCTATTTAGCAGCTCTCATCTCACAGCGTTGCCATGTGCAGTCCGTCTTCTCAGTATTATAACAAGAGACGGATGAGCTCTGGGAGGAGGAGCTCAGCCGTGACAGCCTGCCATTGGTTCCGATATGGACCATGACCGCTGGATCTCCTCCAGCCCCTCCCAGTAATCTGTCAACCCAATCCGCGATGTGTCGAACTCGAGCGCCAGGAAGACAACACACCGTTCGATGATCCCGGTCTTTGTGACAGATTGCCCTATCTGTACCCCTAATAATTATGCATGTCATTGTCTTCTTAAGGCAGAGGGTATTCATGTTAGTTTAGTCACAAATCTTTAAATATTCTGTATGGAATAAATGTATAATGGACATAACTTTCCTCCAAATCCTTTTAAAAGGTCACTGTAGGTATAATATTTCGATTTCATAACATGAGGTACAGACACATGGATTGCAAGTCAGTATGAACCAGTATTGTGGATGGTGGGACTCTTTGTGGTGCCAGTGTGTTTACCTCTATTCCACCAGAATATGATGCTTAAGCCTGCTACAAATTTTTCTAACATAAATTAAAAAAAATGTTGATTTACCACATGCTCACCACTTTTCTAAAAAGATGGGCAGGGTGTGGGTGGCAGGGGACAGAGTTTACCTTACTCAATTTGTGCAGGAAAACTGGTAAATTACACCTGATAATTATCTTTACCAGCTCCTAGCTGGTGTAAACTTCAGTTTCTGGCACACAGACCTCCCAAGAGGCACCGAAATAAAGAGGCATGGCTCTTTATAAATATCACCCACGGACAGCAGAGGCTCATATTATCTACTGTGCATTCAACATAGATGCCAAATAGAATTATGTGCATGAACCCTTAACCATGACGGTAATTGGTTATTGAATTTTTCAACCACAGCCTTATTCATTGCAACAAATCATTTTAGGGTACAACCACATGGTCAGGTTTCTCCTTGTCGTTTTAGAGGCCAAAATCAGGAGTGGATCATAAAAGGAGTGAAAGTATAAAGGACAGATACATCTCCACCTCTTTTTTAAATTTACTCCTGGTTTTGGCTTCCAAATCTGCATCAGGAAACCTGACCATGTAGCCATACCCTTAGATGACTTATGTTGTCAAAATGAACATGTGCATATTGTAAGATGAGCGGTGTGGATGATGTGGTCAGCTTTGACATACTATTTCAAGGAAATGCCTGTTCTTATTTCTCATAATTTGCAATAAATACTAACGACAAGCTGGTGATCTAAGCCAATTCCACTGAAAACAAGCTTTCTATACTTTCCATTGTAAAAGACAGATGCATACGACTTGGCAAACACTTTGGTTTTATTATGAATTATAAAACAAATAAATCAATAACTTGTAAGATTCCTGCCGTGATCTCATTGTTGGCATGTTTATTGCCATGTGTTTTTTATTTGACAGCATTTCAAAAGTGAAACCCAGGTTTTTACAAAAGCTCCCCCTTCACACAAATAAAAATTCATATTTTGCTAGGGGGAACCTTGTACCCCAAACACACCCTTTTCAGTATATGTTCAGTGTCCATACTGATTGTTTCCTTAGTGATTTGACTGTAACCTCCATCCTTTACATTCTTTACTCATCCATTCCTTCTGAACGCCTATACCAGTAATGGCTAACCTTGGCACTCCAGCTGTGGTAAAACTACAACTCCCAAAATGCCCCCCTTGCTTGGCTGCTCCCAGAACTCTATAGAAATAAATGGAGCATGCTGGGAGTCGTAGTTTCACCACAGCTGGAGTGCCAAGGTTAGCCATCACTAGCCTATACTTTAGACTAAAAATGGAAAACAAATTTTGTATGGCTTAGGACTAAGGGTAGGGTAGATTAGTATGAGGTGAGTATCAGTTGAGAATAGGCGTGGACATGCAATATACTGCAGGCAAGATATTTCAGACACGTTTACAATACAGGTGATATCAGTGACATGATAAAATGCACAAAGATCAGTTTACTTTTATGAATAAGGTTTTTTTATGAGCTGAGGTATCCATGCAACATATAAACACAGGTAAACACTGCAAAATATGCATATCGCGTCTACATATAGGACTATGGTGCCTACTGTATATTATTCCTTAAAGAACCCACCATATTTCTCTATGTGTGTGATGTCACTATGTGACTTAGGCCTTTTTCTAAGACCACAACAGTCTCCAGTCTTTTAGAGTTTGGGGGAATTTCTGCCAATTTAGCCAAAAAGGCAACTGTAAGGCAAGGCATTGATTTTGCATCAGAAGGTCTGGCTCACAGCTGGCATTACATTGTGTGTTTGATGGGGTGGAGGTCAGGCCTCTATGCAGATACTCAAGTTCCTCCACACTAAACTCATCACACCATGTTTTTATGGACCTTGCCTTCTGCACTGGGGCTTAATCATGCTGGAACGGAAAAGGACCTTCCTTAAATTTTTTCCACAAAACTTTAAGTCTTAACTGTGTGAATGTCTTGGTATGCTGCAGCATTAGCTTTATCTTTCTCTGGAAATAAGAGGCCAAGCCCAAACCCTGAAAAGAGTCACAAACCATTATGTCTCCTCCATAAAATCTTTAGCACTATGCATTCTGATAGGTAGAGCCTGCCAAATCCAGATTTATCCATCAGACTTCCAGATAGGCATCTCTCCAGAGATCAAGCTTCCACTCTCCAGATCCCAGTGGCTTAGGGCTGTACACCATTCTAGTAAAGAGTATAGGCTTGTGTGAGGCTGCTGGAGCATGGAAAACCATGTCATGAAGCTCTTAAAGCATAATTCTTGTGCTGAAGTCACTTCTGGAGGCTGCAAACTCTTTGGTGAGTCAAATAACAAAGTATAGGTGATCGTTACATGCCACACTTTTCAGAACTTAGTGGCCCTGCTCTGCCATTTTTGTAGCCTACCACTTTCTAGTTGAACTGTTTCTTTGTTTCTACATAGCAATAACAGCCATTTTACACATTTAAAACAGGACAAGACAATACGTAAAGACACTTAAGACTTCAATAAGCCCCATATTAAAGCAGGCCATACACAGTCAATTGCTATCAGCCAAATGATTATACGGCCCTGAGATATCTCTCCCGACTCCCTTGCAACTCCCTTATACTCATATAGTACATGTTCGGTTCTGCCAAGTGTGTATGTGTTTTCAATGGAGAAAGAGAGAAGAAAGCCGTTATAAGACACCTCTGATGGCAACTTATCTACTGGGAGAACAAAAGGATATAATGAACATTTAAATTATTTTACCCGATTCCCCCCCCCCCCCTTCCCCGACATTATCTGTTAGGGATCGATGGGAGCTCTCCATACACATTAGACTGTTGGGTGAACATGTTGATTATATTTAATTAGGAGGGTTATCCATATAATTTTGGCCATATAGTATATGTTCTACCAGAGCATATGTACAGGGTCTGTGTAATGTGCACAGAATCATGGCACTCTAAGGCAGACAACCCTCAAGCTCTAAATACAGTGATAATGTATGATATATTTGGCAATTTTTCATTCCCATTTGTCAGTTGTGGTATTTTGATGTTCAGCTTTACTAATGTAACCACAATGTTATTGATTTAACACAAGAATTACGTATGTTCTGTTTCATAGGTATGTGGTTGTGTTATTTTGGGAGTCTCCATATGGCTTCGTGTCAGTTCAGATGCTCAGCAAGTAAGTAAGACTGTTGCAATATATGTTGAAATATGTAATATACTGTAATCACGCCATTATATAATGGAGCTTACAACACAGTATATAATACACTTTGGAAGGAATTTATCATTGTCGTGTATTTGAGGTTAGTTTTTAGATTGGAGTTGCTGTGCACACTTGCACCAAATATATGAAAAAAGCACACTGTAATATTTTTGGTACAAGTGCAATGAAGTCGCCAATAATTCAGTGAAAGTACGTCTGCCTGGTGTGGAGTTACGACTCTTCTGTGACTAATTAAAAAGTCAATCTTCATAAATTTCACACAAAAGTGATCTACTCTGAAATTCTGTCAAAATTTTCACTCCAACTCTGGATGGTGCAGTGCCCCAAAAGTCGCAACATTTTTGTGCAAGTGACCCCAAAAAGTTGCAAAGGTCCTATTTCAATCCTGAAATCTGGCATGCAGGGCTTGATAAATTCCCCCTTTGTATTGACAGACATTTCTACCACAGCCTATATACATACCACTAATTGGAATCTGAACCAAATGACGATGACGGATAAGGCTAGTTTCACACCAGCGGCAGCCTTCTCCGGCAGAGTGTTCCAGTGGGTGAACAGCCTGCCAGATCCATGCTGCCGTTAGTGCACGTGAGCCGCTGGAGGTCCACTCCTGCCCCGTTGACTACAATGGGGGTCGGGCCGGAGTTCCGGTGGCAGTACGGCAAACATGCCGAGAGGCGTCCGGAATAAAACTACGACATGAAGGCTGCCGCTATGTGAAACTAGCCTTAGATTATCATTTCTCATCAAATTAGTGGCTCTTTGAATCTACTAGTAAATTATTGAACTTGCAGCAAATCATTCTACCTGCTGATAACTGCTTGGAGTCGGAGTCCAGCTGCTGCCTCCTTTGCCAGTGAACAATGCTGGGGGGAAGCAGGAGCCCAACGTTGTTGCGGGAAAAATGCAGTATTATATGCTGCCCTTTCCATGCTATTTACAATGGCTCTCTACTCTGGCTATTAAATGTGGATACCTCTTCTATGACGTTCATAACTGGGCATATGGAAAGGATCTGCTGATGACAACCCTTTTTAGCCTCTGTGTTACTACTGTATTCATTTGAAGTTTGCATTTATTCAGTTAATTTTCCAAATTTTTTTCTGTAGAAATTTAATATTCAAGGAAGTGGTCTGCTCTCAGCAATTGATGTTATGATAGCAGTAGGATCCATAATTATGGTGCTTGGATTTTTTGGATGCTGTGGTGCTATAAGGGAAAGTCGTTGCCTTCTTCTTCTGGTATGTATTTGTGCCTAGCAATTTACATATTTATAAGGGTTTTCCAACAGTTTTTTACTGATGACCTACTGTATCCTCTGGATAGGTCATCAGTATCAGATCATTGAGGGTCCATCATCTGGGACCCCGACGATCAGCTGTTTGAGAAGGCACTGTCACTCCAGAGGATAGGTCCTCAGTTAAAAAACTGTCATAAAACCCCTTTAATCCCTGGCTATATATATATATATATATATATATATATATATATATATAAAAAAACAAAAAAGCAAAACCAGCAGCACAAGACCAAAAAATGATGTGGGTGCAAAATATCCTCAAAGCCGCAGGCTCAAACGGCTATAGATAAGTATAGATAGCAAAAGGATGAGGCAGCACTCCAACTTCAGGTGAAAACCGTGGATCCGTGCACAAGGGAATAAAGGATCCACGGTTTTCACCTGAAGTTGGAGTGCTGCCTCATCCTTTTGCTATCTATATATATATATATATATATATACACACATGTATGAGTGTTACCAAAACACACCATCATGCTACTTCCATAATAATTACATACAAATAAAGAAGCCACTTATTATTACTGCTCTTTAGGTATATGAACTGTAGGAACAGTTTTTTTCACTTACTTATATTTCTTTTGAGGACTTAGACAATATTAGATTGTTTTGGGTCCAACACCCAGCACCCCCACTGATCAGCTGTTTCAGGCATCTGGCAGCAGCGGAAACTATAGAGTATATGGAGCTGGAGGCAGACAGCATAGAATATTGTGTAGTGCTCATGCCAGGGTACTGCAGCTCTGCGCCCCATACAAGTATATGGGAGCTGAACTGCAGTATGCCAGTGTGGACCCTTCCGTGCACTGTATGGTTTCTACTGCTGGTGCTGATCGGTGAGGGTGCCAGGTGACAGACCCCTACCTATTTAATAACCTATCCTGAGGATAGGGTCATCAATATCTAAGTCCTGGGGAAAAAATCATTTAAATCGTAAAAAAAAAGCCAGGTTTCAGTATTTTTTTTTAGGTGTATAAATATAATATTTTACTTAGAAAATATAAGTTTACTGATACCAGCTGAGGCTATTTTCCATTAGAAAAAAATGGGACTGTCAACTGTAAAATGTATTTTTTCTGGAAAAACAAAGGAACAGAGTAGTACAGAATCTATAGTGTGGACAGATCCACTCTGCGGTGCCAGGATATAATGCCTCTACCTGGTTTAAAGGGCTTTGCTTTTGGCATATGTTCAACCCATAGAAACCTATTGGAATGTTCTATAACTTTCTGTAGATAAAATAAGGTTCCGAAAAATGTACTGCAGATCAGGACCATGGTGTGAACAGGACTTTAGTTGTTTTTTCCCAAATGACAAAACCTTTTCTCATTGGCTGTCCAGTATCACATGACACATTTGACAAACTAAATTTGTCTTAAATCTCAAACTGTATATTTTTACCTATCCAGCTTTTCAACATTAATGGTATTGCCACACATATCTGGCTGAAATCCGCAGTGCCAATTCTGCTGAAGACCTTGGAGCAGAAATGCTGCAGATTTGCTGCAGACTTAACCCTCTACAAAGGGTGAAATCCACAGCAGAAATCTGTAACATAAATGGACATGCTGTGGATTTCAAATCTGCACCTCAAGTTATGTATTTTTCTTAGTAAATTTCCACTGCAAGATTTGTGAAAATCTCATCCACTTTGTTGCTACTGTAAATGCTGCAGATTTTCTGCATGCAATTCTGCTGTGAAAAATCCTCAGCATTTAAGCCACATGTGCAAGCATCTTAAGGGTTTAATACACAGTAAATTTTAAAACCATACGACCCTTTAAGAGTTGTCCTGTACTTTCAATAGACTAGTTTTTCCAAGCAACGCATATAGAGAGCTCTTCAGAAAAGTATAAATGCATGGGTATTAAAAATATTCAAATGTACGAGTATGACTCATGTAATATTGTTCCAACACTCACTTCAATAAATTAAAATACACATAAATAAATCTGGAAAACGTCATATCACAGAGTAATAAGACATAAAATATGCTATAAAGTACTGTTCTTAAAATGTTTATAGACTAGACATGAAAGCAATGTTTTTACTAGGTTCACCTTGAACATTTCCAGCTGAAATCACATTCCAAGAAAAACTCCCAGAGAATAATAACAAAAGGGCACTTCCAAAGTCCACAATGCACATATAAATTGATGTACGTAGTATGAATATAAGTGTTTCTGCAAAATAAAGGTATCTAATCTAAACCTGTCAGTGTAAGTCTGAAGAGTTACATGGACAAACGGCACAGAACATATTGTGCCAGTAACCCTTTAATACACTGGAAGTATGCTCATAATTTAGGTGGAGTTCTGATCAGCCTCTTCCCATCTTCTTCTAGGTTAGGGCACGGCCACACAGTCAGGTTTCCTGATGTAGTCTTGGAAGCCAAAAGCAAGGGCTTAGTGATGCCCTGCAGGAAACAGCTGAAGATTGTGGTGTAACTGGAAATGACTGGGCCCAACAGCAAATTTTTGAATGGGCCCCTTTCACGATCAGTGTGGGGAAAAAAGTCCACACTAAACACAGGAGGGAAGGGAACAGTAACTGGGCCTGGAAACTAGGGAAGAAACAGGTCACCTCCTAAACAACCCTAATCCGGGCCCTAACTACCTATCAATATGAATAGACCTTGAAGGTAGGAATATTCATATGCTGTATACCTAGGCACTTATATCCCTATAAGGCCCTAGAATGAGGTTAGGACCAGAGACAACCCATTCCTCCCCAGATGGACGAATGGAAGTCTTTGTCTCAGGCCCAGATACAAACAGGGAATATAACAAACACAAAACAATAAGAAAAGACAAGACTTAGCTGAAAGTAGAAAACTGGCAACTTCAGAAGCACCACAGATTACAACGGTCTAGCTATTTAGAAGGCAGGAAGAAAATCTATAAACTGCACCTCCAAGAGTGAGAAGCAGCTACTTATGGGAAAGTTAGTTTACCAACAAGCAACACCTGAAACAGACACAATAAGATCCACAGTGAACTTGTCAATTTAACCCATGAGTTGCCAGTCTCTCCGATCTCCTGGTACCTGCCATGAGAATGTCCCTGACAGCCCCCCCAAGCAACTTCTTCACAACCCCCTCCTCCTGTGCAACTCCTACTCCTGTGGCAAGTCAAAATCGGTCTTTCAGACAAAGCCCGACAGCCACTCTGTCCATTTCCTACAGTGTTACTGTATACAATGTAATTTCATAATACTGTTGAGGGGGCCCTGACAATAAAATCTTTTAGTTCTCCTCCTGGGTGGGCCCCTTCTGAGTTCAAGCCCCAATGCAGCCGCTTACCTTGTTTCCCCTATAGCTATGCCCCTGGCTGAAGATTGTCCTGCGTGTGGCTATAGTTGATTTGGAATTTGTTTTGGAAGCCAAAACCAGGAATGGATTGAAAAAGGAGAAGTTGTGCCTGTCCTTTATATTTCTCTTCCAAAATTGTATCTGGATAACTGACCGTGTGGCTGTACCCTATGCGTACAACCACACGGCATGATCATGGGGTGTCCCATTAAGAAGAGGCCAGCTATATAGTGTGATCTTCATTAGTTAAATAAGAGGTTAGATTTTGGCCACTCTGTACTTGACCGCAGCACTGCTGATCCCCAAATGCCCCACGACCATGCTGTGTGGTTGTACTCTTGGTCTGCACATTCATGAGGTGCCGCTGTTAGATTATTTTTTTCTTGGTACATTAGAATGGAAACCCCACATACATGCTGATATATTTACTGCCTAACTTTGAAGTAGACCCTATGACCTGTCTACAATTAATCTTGACATTGGGGTTAGTGAGAATGATTGCAATTTATGTACAGCTTTTCAGAATATTTTAGCAACATATATGTAATATTGATGTTTTCAGCACTTTCATTTACCAGCTCTTTACTTTGTTTCTACATGTAGTTCTTCATTGGATTATTTTTGATCCTGGCACTTCAAATAACAGCAGGAATTTTGGGGGTAGTATATAAACCACAGGTAGGTTAAATACGTATATTGACTGGTGGCTGCCATTTCCGATTTAAAGCAACATTATTTTCACACAATATTTTCTTTGTTTTACTTTGCAAGTTGGAAGCGAAAATTAACCAAACTTTGCACGAACTTATACCATTAAATCAGCAATCTGAAGACTTAAAACAAGCATTAGAAAAAATCCAAGAAGAGGTAAGCCAGAGGAGCCTTTCCTTGTATACACATGAACTTTGATACTGAACTGCCTTTATGTATTGTATTTGTGTTCATTGTAAAGGCACAGTAGTCTGATGTTATACATGTAATATAATGGTGGCTATACTAACTGTTCGTGTCAGCTTTCATGTATGAGCTGAGTATGTATCAAGGTTAGCCTGTCTCATTATGGGGCCAAACATCACATTTAGTCGGGACAAGAGGTAGGCCCACACACACACTTGCTGTCTTTTATGTATAATAATGTAATGTAAAAATGTGTAATACTTGTAAAGATGTGTAAAATATTCACAATGCACAATCACAGCATCAATCACCATATGCGGACTATCTCTAAGTGTAGACTCCCAGTAAGAGCCAATGACATTATTTCCCCCACCAGTTTGCACTTAGTGTTTTTTTAATACCCAGAAACCAAAAGAAAACAGGATAGAAGACAATCTGTAGTTGAAGGGAAGGCAGTATAAAGCAGTGACAGAGAGGTGACTTTTTTGATTCATGTACATGTGCTGTCCGTGGTCTCCACAGAAAACAAGATTAGGGCGGGCAGTGAAGGATTTGTATGGAGATCGAGCACAGGTCAGGTCAGGCAGTGAAGGGTCAATATCCAGGACATGGGCAGAAGTTGGTACCCGGGCAGACAAATGAATACAGCAGGATACTAGCGGACTAGGAACCTATTGCTCGGGCACCTTCCCACAGGTGACTAAAAAACTCCAAGGTTACCAGGGGCAGAGCTACCTTGGCAACCCGGCACACCAGGAAGAACAGGGGAGCAGGAGGCAAGTTGGGCTGAAGCAGGTGAGCAGAACAGGGGCAGCCACTGGCCGCTGCTGTGACGGAGGTTCTGTTTATACTTCTTCTGTATCAAACAGCTAGGTCTAAGAAATGTACGACTTAATGAAAAAGTATTTTCTTTCAAATTAGGTAGCTACAATATGTAAGTAAAAATATGAACCATTCTGGTAATAGGTAGATTTATTAATGCAATAATAATATGCAGAGAAAGATTTATTGTGCATGTTCAGATGTGTTATAAGAGGAATTAAAAGGTTTCTACCGCCAGAATTACTGTTATGTAGCTGACTGACATTAGCGATGCGCTAATGTCAGCACTACATAACAGTATGTTTGTTACATTTCTCCCTGCAGCCGTTCTGATAAAACAAGCACTTTTATTATATGCTAATGAGCCTCTAGGTGCTATGTGGGCGTAGATTCAGCACCTAGAGGTTCCGTCTACTCACCCTTTATCCCGCCCAGGTCCTCCATTCTGCCCACCCGCCTCCTCTTGATTGATCTCACGGTTCGCAGCATCGCTGACGAAATCCCGCGCCTGCGCCGTTCACTTCTGTATTCGGCGCAGGCGCAGTGAGTGAATGATTCGCTCCTGGTGCCAGATTCCTCACTGCGCCTGCGCCAACTACCTCACAGTGAGGAAGCCGGCATCAGGAGAGCGGCCTTCACTCACTGTGCCTGTGCCGTATACAGAAGTGAACGGCGCAGGTGCTGGATTTCGTCAGCGATGCTGCGAACCGTGACATCAATCAAGAGGAGCGGGGCGGGCAGAACAGAGGAGCGGGGCAGGATAAAGGGTGAGTAGACGGAGCCTCCAGGTGCTGATTCTACGCTCACATTGCACCTAGAGGCTCATTAGCATATAATAAAAGTGCTTGTTTTATCAGAACGGCTGCAGGGAGAAATGTAACAAACATACTGTTATGTAGTGCTGACATTAGCGCATCGCTAATGTCAGTCAGCTACATAACAGTAATTCTGATGGTAGAAACCCTTTAAAGAAACTGGTCACCAAACACATTGCCATTCACCTTCACATTATCTAGGAAACATTTTTCTATAAAATATCACTTGTCATAGTATCCTAATTTATTAACACTGGAGTTTGAATGTGAGACTACCATCATTTTATAGACAATCGTCTTGACTATCACATACATAAATTGGACTTTCAACTATTTTGCATATGATTAGTTATGCAGATTCTTCTCATGTAACTGCATTGTTTTGCTCCTACAATTATAAAATTGTATTTCTATTATTTTGTCAGTATTTTGTAAATCCACCTTTGGCTTTCAAAAATGCCTGAATCCTTCTGGGTATGCCTTCGATCAGATTCAAACATGTTTAGACAGAAATCTGTTCCCAGGTCTCGTATACACATTCCCAATGTTGGTGCCTACTGGTCTACTTACTTGGATACAAATACAGCTTTTTCTTCAACTATACCCACAAGTGTTTGACTGGGTTGAGGTCTGGGGACTGCGGGGGCCAATCCAGAACCTTTACTTCATTGTCATTGAACCATATATTCTCCAATTTCACCATATGCCAAGATGATTGTTTATAAAATGATGGAAGTCCTATGTTCAAAGCTGTAGTGGATGGTGAGATATAGAGCCTGAAAGTCAAAAGTTCAAAACATTGTTAAATATATATATTTCATAATTTACCTATACAATGAACCCATTACACCACGAGGAACATATTAGGCTATTTATACATTTCTTTTCTTGCAGAAAGCCTCATTATAAATAGTGGTATACCTTCTATAACATTCCCATAAATGATTTTTTTATTACTGTGTTTTATAAAGTTATGTTCACATCGAAGGGTCCACTTTGTGCCTTCATCATATACTGTTATATATGATGGGAAAAATAGTACAGAGTGCCAATGAATGTCAAGCTGGGTCAATGGGATCCACTGGGTGCCATTGGTATCGACAGAATGTAGTGCCATTTTACTAAGTGGCTGCAAGACGATTGCCTGTTGTTAAAAGGATTGTCCAGGATTAGAAAAAAAACATTCTCCCAGATTTACTATTAGTTAGACAGGGTTGAAATATTTAAATGCCACAGAATTATCATAGTGGCTCAGTTTGTAGGACAAATTTAGTGAAAAAGACAGAAATTGTGGTGCCTTTTGGTGCAAAAAGTCACTTTAAGGCAACGCTCCGTTACAACATGCCCTACGAAGAAAAGGCACGTCCAATTGTCAAGCGTTGCATGAAACACTAGATGCAACCTTTGTGCTGAACTGCACCAAAATGGAACAAACCTTTAGACAAAATGAAGGTGCAGGGTCAATTGTGAATCTGGGCCATTGTTCTTTTTCAGAAAGAAACAGTGCCACAAGTGTCCATGGGTTGAGTCTGACATTGCAGTTTGGCTACAAGTGAAAAGGGCTAAGCGTAAATGCCACAACCAACCTGTAGACAGTTATGGTGCCATAACGGTTTTTGGGAGCAAGCGTCCAGATTGTTTTACTAATTTACAGTTATGATATGATATTGAGTGCAATTGTTTCCATCTTTTATATTTCGTAGAGCAAGTGCTGTGGTATTGTTAATGGCTTTACCGACTGGGGAAATACTATTCCAAATTCATGTAAATGCCCTCCAACAAACACATGTGCTTCTGCAATCTATAAGGAAGTAAGTACATTTGTTTCAAGTCTATGTCTGATATTGCTTGGCATGCAACATGCCCCATGACCTAGATGCACAGGAGTCTAGGGAATCCTAGATAAATGAGTGTATCTGTGTATAGAGAAGGAGTACAATCCTGTAAATCACAGGTCACCAATTAACGGGCCACGGACCGGTACCGTGCTGTTGATCAGTTGGTACTGGGCTGCATAGACACAGACAGTGTGAACTTCCCTGATGTCACAAGTTCCCTACGGTCGATGGAGTTTAGACACATAAGTGTAGACTTCACATGAGCCACGTGTGATGACATTACTCACGCTAGTGTGTGGAGACGCCATCCGCGCTACCATTTCCATGCGCAATTAGATGCCACACTTCTTGCCTTCTTCTTCCTTCTCCAGCAGCCCATGTGGAATTACAGATATCACTTGGATCTAACCTATCAGATTCATTCACCAGTGTTTACCGCCACTTCTACAACATAGTTCGCTTGGACTCCCTTCCATATCCTACCCTACCCCTTATACCTTATTTTATTACATTATTCACTATTACATCTAAATGTACATCTACATCCAAATGTAATAATTTTATGATATAATATGCACTTTTTTTTTTTACCTATGTTGCTATTTATATAAATGCAATTTTTACAAAGGCCATTAAGATTTACAATAGACTGCCACTTTCTGTTCTGATCACTTTTCAACAGTCATCTTATTATCATCACAGGCAGATTACAATGAAAGGCAACATCTCTATTATAAATCTGGAAGCATAAAACACAAGATTCACCACTGACATTAGGTGATGGTCACAGCTCTCCTCCTCCCCCTCCCTGTATAGTGACCAATGTTCAGGTCACAGATCATGCACACAAGAGTCTACCATAGAAGTGAAATACTTGAGATTAGGGTTGAGTGAACCTGAACTGCAAAGAACTTTGCGAGTTCGGGTACCCGGACCCGAACCCAGACTTTTTCACCAAAGTTCGGGTTTGGTGTTCGGGTGATTTTATTATTTTCCATTATAGCATGGTTATAACAGAAAATAATAGCATTCTTAATATAAAATGCTAAACAAAATTGCCATTGAGGGGTTAAAAATAATAACAAAAACTCACCTTATTCACTTGATCGCGCAGCCGGTCTCCTCTTCATTCTTCAGGACCTGCGATGACGTCACCACGCTCACCACGTGGTGAGGGCGGTGACGTCATTGCAGGTCCTGAAGAAAGAAAAGGATACCGGCTGAGTGATCAAGTGGATGAGGTGAGTTTTTTATTATTATTTTTGACCCCTCAATGGCCATTTTATTTAGTATTCTATATTAAAAATGCTATTATTTTCCATTATAACCATGTTATAATAGAAAATAATAAAGTGAAGTTCAGGTCCCCATTGACTTTAATGGGGTCCGGGTTTGAGTTCGGTGTTCGGGTCAAGTTTAGGTCCCGAACCCGAACTTTGACCTGAAGTTCGTCCGAACCCGGCGAACCCGAAATTCACCGGGTTCGCTCATCCCTACTGGAGGTGAATACATCTGGCACTAGTTTCCAGTGTTTATGTGACTGCTGTAAAGCATATCTCTGAATCGCTGCTAATGGAGCAGAGTAGCAGATTAGTCAAGATGGCTGCCCCATAATCATGTACAGAAAACAGGATAACATTTTTATAACAAAGTAAAAAAGGATTTGATGAAAATATCTCACTGGCTGGTATTAATACAATAATGTTCTGTTCCCCCTTTAAAAAAAAGCTTGGTATAGGCAGTAGAGCATTCTTGACTAGCACTATATTCACCATTCGCCCAGATAAAAACAGATTGCTATCTCTGCTGTTTGCTGTTTTGTTATAGGGAACTCCCCCTGCCCCCCTTTCCCAATCAAGTTCAGTAAAACCCCAGGGTTCTAGAGAACCCTGGTTCGGAAAACATTGTAGAAGCTGAAGCAGTCTGTGCCCTTGCTCTGCTAATCGGAGCAGCGGGGCAGCCAGGAAATTGCCAGGGCTAGGCTAAATGTCCGGCCCTATCAATCTTGTGGCAGGTGGGTGCTTCTTCCTCTTTGGGGACAGCCCCCCACAGGTAAAAAAAAGAAATTGCCTTAGATATAGAAGGGCAGACTGTGGATGCTTTATCTTATTGGTGACTTTATTCCCTGCTGATCCAGGATTTGCTGGATTTGCTTGCAGAAAGTATTACAGTATTACGGTAATAGCAAAGTGGATAACATTTTTACACATCCTATTTCCATGCTGCAGGAAATAAAAAATCACTTGTAAGTTGACATGCTGCGTTGATTTTATATCTGCAGCATGCAAATTAAAGCAGTTGTCCAGGATTAGAAAAACATGACTGCTTTATTCAAAATACAGCTCCACACATGTCCTTGGGTTGTGTCTGGTATTGCAGCTCAGCTCAACTGAAATGAGTGGAGAGGTGTGGCACTGTTTTTGGAAGAAAGCAGCCATGTTTTTCTAGTCTTGGACAACTCTTAATGGGTTTTCAGTGCTGATTTCACTGCAATGCATAGGGTGAAATCTACAACACAATTTGCATGTAAATTACGATATGCTAGAGCATCTTTTCTATTTCATTTATATTCCATGTGAAAAAATGTGTGAAATCCTAACAGGGACCTGGAACACATGTTAAAATAAGGGCAGAGCTGTCCAACACAGTACCCCTCCTAAACACTGGGCACGCCACAGTAGAGCAGGGCATGTTCCCCTTTACTTCAGAAGTACTCTAGCCCCTTGGTTAGTATGTTTTACAGTGGTTCAACATATTTCATATATATTATACTCCCAGAGAATTCCTTTTAACGCCTTAACGACCCAGGGCGAGAATGCTCGTCCTAGATGGCCGGTACTTTGGGCCCAGGATGAGCATTCTCGTCTTGCGGCCCTTCTGTTCCCCCATGTGCGGTGCCGCGATCAGCAGCAGGAATCCGGCTGTTACTAACAGCCGGATCCCTGCTGCATCCACTAGCATCGGTGATAACGCCAATGCCGGTAGATTCACCCCTCATATGGGGCGGTCAGTGCTTACCACGGCATATGGTAGGTTTGCGCTCCCTCTCCTTAGCCATCAGGTCCCCGGGGACCCAATGGTTGCCATGGCAGCCCCAAGCCATTCCAAGGCCTTGGGGCTGGCATGTACGGAGGCCTATGAGGACCAGCCCCCAGGCTGGGTCTCATAGGCAAACTATCAGTGTGTTACACTGTGTTATACACTAATAGTCAATGCAGTACAATACAGATGTATTGTGCTGCATTGAAACAAGAATCTGACCCTGTAATGTTGAATTCCCATAATGGGACAAAAAAATAATAATAATAAAAGTGAAAAAAGTGTTTTTAACAATAATTTTTTTTTTAAGTTTCAAAAAAAAAAAAAAAAAACCCTTTCCCATAAAAAGAGACAAATAAAATTAGGAAAGAAAATAAATAAACAGACATATTAGGTATCACCGCGTGCGTAACAACCTGCTCTATAAAGATATCACATGATCCCGTCTGGTCAATACCGTAAACAACATTAATAAAAACTGTGCTAATAAAAGCAATTTTCTGTCACCTTCCATCACAAAAAGTGTAATAGCAAGCAATCAAAAAGTCATACGCATCCCAAAATCATACCAATCAAATCGGCATCTCATCCCGCAAAAAATGAGATGCTACCTAAGACAATAGCCCAAAAAATACAAATAAACTATCTATGGCTCTCAGAATATGGAGTCTAAAACACTAAAACATGATTATTATTTTTTTTTTTATGATGTTATTGTGTAAAACTTAAATAAACAAAAAAAGTAGACATATTAGGTATCGCCTTGTCACCCCTCAGCTGAACACCGTAAAAAAATATAAAATAAGAACGGTTTGAGCAGGCACCTTGTTCCGATCACCGCCCGCTGGGCAGCGGTGATCGGAAATACACATGACGTACCGGTACGTCATGTGTCCTTAAGTACCGGGACAACATGCCGTACCGTTACGTCATGTGTCCTAAAGAGGTTAAGGTGAAAAATGGCAAGGTCCTTAAGGGGTTAATGGTAGTAGTAATAATAATTATTATTATTAAAAAGTTGGTTAATAACAGGCATATAAGTGACATTCTAACAAAGATACAAAAAAAAAGAGGTTTAAGAGGTTATTAATATATTAATACTTTGCTGAACTGTATGGCAAATTATCACACATGGTAAGAAAAAGTGTATACATTGCTATCATTATTAACCTTGTATGGATTTTTGATTTTTCAAACAGACATGTTCTTCAGTATTGGTTGACTACTACCAAAAAAATCTTATAATCATAATTGGAATTGCGTTTGGGCTGGCCGCAGTGGAGGTAATGTTTAAGGATATACAGTTGTCTAAATGTCACAAATTGGGTAATTTGTCTTCTGTGCAAAGTGTTAAACAGGTTTGAGTGTATTGATGGAGCAGAGCTTGGCTTGTTATGTTTGCTTTCAGTTTTTCATTTGATGCGTTTTAGGAGAGCTAACAGTATTTTTGAAATTAGGCAACAAAACATGACCTAGTGATAGCGATCAAACAGACATGGAACCAAAACATAAAAAACAAAAGAAAACAATTCTGTATATTGTGCTTTTCTTCTGTTATTCCTGTTTAAAATGTATGAATACGTTGACAAGTGTGTGTTACCATTCCTACCTTTCTTTTAAATTAAATATCCAGCCCAGACCACTATGACTTCTCCTGACCAATTCACACCCCAAACCAAACCCTAAAATGAATCCCAACCCTAACCATAAATTTAAAGGGAATGTGTAATCAGAAAATCACCTATTGTTTAAATCATGTTCTTATGTTAAAGGACTTCTGTCACCCCCCAAAACTAATTTTTCATTTTTGGGCATATTAAATCCAGAGGTGACGTCATCGGCGCAGGCGCACTGAGGGAGTACTGAGAAAGCGAGCGTCCTTCTCTCAGAGCGCCTGCGCCGAATGAGGTGCAGGCGCGGGATTTGAATTGCAGACAGGGCCAGCCGGAGGAGGAGAGCGTTCGCTGGCCCTGTCAATCAACAGGAGGAGGGTTTTTTTTTTTTAAAGGAGGATGCGGCGGCTACCAGCAAGTAGACTCCCTACTTGCTGGTAGTGAAGTCATTTTCATATTTTAAAAGATCGATTTTTTGTGAAACCAAGCCACAGAACAAGGTAAGAGCCCTATATAGGGAATAGTCGTCCAATAAGGATTTTAATATGCCCAAAAATGAAAAATGAGTTTTGGGGGTGACAGAAGCCCTTTAAACATATTTTAAAAAAAAATTTGGTGATTATTTTTAATCTTTCATGTCAAAATCTAAAAAAAATTTAAAAAAAAAAAACATAAAATATTGCAGTTTTTGCACTGGCCACTAGGACCACGTTTTGGTCAGTACATACCACTTTTCTGCAGTTATCTGCTTATTATGAAAGGCAGGATTAGAATTACATACATCACTATATATATATATATATATATATATATATATATATATAGATATATATATAGTTAACATAAAGTTAACATAAGTAAAGTTATTGGCCATTCCAGAAGTCTGGCTTCAAAAAGTCACAAAACAGGGCTTTTGTAACTTTTTATGCTCACTTGCGCAAAAATATTGATATTTTTACACAACTCACTCTAGTTTTAAAATCTAGGTGGGAAAGTGAGCGTGGTTAACCATGTTAATAATTTTCACTCCAGATTTATCACATTGACTTTTTAAGAAAATTCGCCAAAAAAAGTCACAATCTCACTCCAGCAGGAGAGTGGAGTAGGAAAACTGAAGTAGCTTTTCTAGACAAAAATGTAGCATACATGATAAATGTAGCTTAAAGTAAACCAACACAGACTCGAGCCTCATGCACACGACCGTTGTTGTGTCTGTTGTTCCGTTTTCCGTGATTTTCTGCGGACCCATTGACTTTCTATGGGTCCGTTGAAAACTCGGATAATGCACCGTTTGTCATCAGCGTCCGTGATCTGTTTTTCCAGTCCGTCAAAAAAATATAACCTGTCCTATTTTTTTAACGGACAAAGGTTCGCAGACCCATTCAAGTCAATGGGTCCAGGAAAAAACACGGAGGCACACAAGATTGTCATCTGCGTCCGCGTGTCAATGTCCGTTTATTTCCTATCATTTGCAAGGCAAACTTGACTTAGATTTAGAATGAATACCTGTGGTAAATCCTGATAGATGGGCACTAATTATCTCAGCTGCCTAATACTAAGGAAATCCTGAAAACATGACCGGCAGGTGGGCCCTGGGGACTGGAGTTGAGGAACACTGGAATAGCACATCCATAGTCACAGGTGCACATCCATAAAGCTAGCATGCAGACATGTCTGCATGCTAGCTTTATGGATGTACACCTGTGACTATGGATGTGCTAGGCTAAATTTTCTTTCTTATGTTTGGAGGGTAGCTCCCTCATTTAGATTGAGCACTTCCCATCCATCTGCCCAGGGCTTCTGAGCAGAGTATAAATATAACAGGTTCCTACACCGCCCTGAACATTGTAGGCTTAGGTCAAGCCCAGGAGAGGCAGTTCTGTTAGTGTTAGGTACCCATTTGCAGAAGCCACCTTGATGCCGGTAGATGGGCCCGACACACGTTTGATCAAAAATGTGCGCAAAGAGCTTCCATTTTTTATGTATAGTAGGTATAGTACCACTTTAATCCAGAATAATCCCTAATTCTTAGTTCTATTGTTTGCATGGGTAATGGTGGGATGCCATACGTTTCTGTTTGTCTTTTGAAATTAAAAAGTTTTAATAATCGTAAACATCTGCCCAGTTACATAACATGATACGGTATCAAACTTTCATATGGTACCAAATTCATTTTTCAATTCCAACTGAAAGGGGGCAAAACCAGGAACTTCTCAGCATCCCCTCGTACACTATACCACACATTATAGTTCTGTTTTATTGGACATTGTTTCGCATCTGCATTGTATTGCACATTTTTTATAATAGGGCTTGTTCACATCACTGTTATGTATTCCGTTACTTCTTTCTGTTATAACATGGTTATAACGGAAAATAACAGAATCCATAAGACGGAAATCAAAATGGAAACCTCTAAAGGTATTACGTTTTGATCCATCATAATAGAAGTACTGTATATGGGCAAGCATAACGGATCCGTCTGGTTTCTGTTATGCTGGACAGAAAACAAAGTCCTGTCGACAGTTCCCGTTATGCTTGTCCATATACTTCAATTATGACGGATCAAAACGGAATGCCTGTAAAGGTTTCCGTTTTGATTTCCGTCTTATGGATTCCATTATTTTCGTTATAACCATGTTATAACGGAAAGCCATAACGGAATACATAACGGTGATGTGAACCCACCCTTACTATGATTGAGCCATTCCATAACAGTTCGATGACATCAATGTGCTGTATTATAATACACCTCACCAGCTGTATGATGATATATATACAACCCTCATGAAATAGGCAGAATTATATTACCAGTTTTAAGAACCCAATTTGTATTAAGTTGTCATTTTAATAACAAATTTGACATTTATATTTTTGTACAATTTGTATATTTTTCTGTTTTTACAGCTCTTTGGCCTTGGTTTTTCCATGACCTTGTATTGTCAAATAGGGAAGAAATAAGGAGTCCTGGATTACATCAATTAATACAAGGCACTGGTTCACCTCAATGTGCAGCAATTGCTCTAGGCACAATCACTTCTTTTTCTCCCCATAGCTGTTTAATGTAATATACAATAAAGTGGATATATACAGTCTAATGTAATGCAATATCTTTTCAGTAGACAGTCACTATACACTCTATCTGTGCAGATGCAATAATTTCTAGACATCGATTCATGTAGCGCAGTTTGTTTTATTTTATAACATTTCTTGCCCCTATGATTTCTTTATTGTAATAAGTAATACATTTTTTAAAGACTATAAACACCTTCAGGTGCATTTTTTATGATTGCATTTTACTCATAATGGGCTAAAAAACTATTTTTTCAATGAAAAAAGTTTCAGTTTCTTACTTTCAGTTTCACACTGAGCCGTTCTGATGGCTGGACGTATCTTTGAACTCCTGACAGTTCATAAGCACTCATTTAAATCATATTCTTATCAGTTTGATAAGAATGTATCTATATTGAGTGTTTATGAGCTGTCAGGAGTTCAGAGATAAGGCTATACGTCCAGCCGTCAGAACAGCAGCATGATGACTTAGTATGAAACTAAAAGTAAGATACTCAACGCTGTAGGACAAAAGCTGTTGAAATTTTAAAATAAAGACCAATAAAAAAGTTTTAGACCCAAATGAGTAGAATGCAATTATAAAAAATGCCCCTGAAGGTGTTCATAACCTTTAAGTAGAACAACCTAGAAAACTTGAATCCATAATATTTTTATGTTCTTGAAGTTCAGTTGTGTATATATTTTTTTTAGATTGTGTTTATTGGCTTATTATGACATTACTAACCCATTATCAGTTTTTTTTTTTAAATAAATGAATTACTTCTTTTGGTGCTTGCATGCAATGCTTTATATACATTATATTTCTGATATAAATGGTTATGTATAAACTACTGAAATGTATGCAGTCTAATTAAAAGGCCTTACTTTTTATATCCAATGTTTTAATGTAATTGAAAGATATACTGTAACTAAACAAATAAATGAGAACCATGACAATTGTTTCCTATAAAAATCTTGTGGCTTCATATGGGTTGCCTAAAACAAAATACTGTGTGCTGTGTATTTGTACAATGACTATAATACACAGTGGTGTTACAGTGTGACAAAAAATACCTGCACATGTAGAGCTGAATGTAATCCCAACTGTACCTGTGGCCTAACCTCCTTGTGTTATCAAAAAGGCAATTAGATTTTATTTTCATTCTTGAACACCTACATGTAGTGATTTGCAAAAAAAGTCCATCAAGTTTAACCATGGAAAGGATGAGGATATGGATACAGGGAAGTGGGAGTAAATTTTAGAACTGTGGGAGAGATTTATCAAAACTGGTGTAAAGGAAAAGTGTCTCAGTTGCCCATAACAACCAATCAGATTCCACCTCTCATTTTTCAGAGCTCCTTAGGAAAAGGAAAGTGAAATCTGATTGGTTGCTACGGGCAACTAAGCCAGTTTTCCTTTACACCAGTTTTTATAGATCTTCCCCTTTGTTTTTACTTATTAATCCAGAAGAAGGCAAAATAATCTGCCCCAATGGTGAGAAATTTCCCTTGTCTTTCCATGTGGGGATCAGACTGCATCAAGTAAGAATTCTACACATTTACATAAGCATTCATTTTACTTAGCTCTAAGAATTCATCTAAGCCTTTTACAAAAACATCAACCACCTGCTGTGACCACGTCCTGAGGTAGACTTTTCCACAGATTCACAGTTTTTATGGTGAAAAACCTTGAAGCCTCTGGATATGCAGTGCTCTCATGTCTTCTAAAGGGCATATTGCATGAATTAGCTTTTCACCATATTTCTTTACCAGAACATCCAGTTTGGGCTTTCATGATGCAGTTATTTTTTTTTAAATCCCTGTGTCACAGTGCAGTTCACTGTGACACTCGCTGGGTGCATGCGCTCTTGCGTACTGGCTGCAGTTGACGTTACCCTGTATACTGGTTGCTTGAGTGGTGCGTGCTGGCGGCAGCCTTATTAATCTGTGAACTGAGTCCTGTGGATATTCTGCTCATTGTCTTTGTATCGCAGTGCGACTCGCTGTGACACTTGTTGTCATGTAGGCTGGCTGCATGCGCTCTTGCGTACTGGTTCTGGTTGACGCTCCTATACATGCTGGTTGCTTGGGTGGTGCATGCTAGCTGCAGCCTTCTACAGTGTGTGAACTGTGCTCTGTGAATAATGTGCTCCCTATGTCTATTTAGGGTTGATGCTTCCATGAGCTTGTTTGAGTATCAGGTGGTCAGGTGTCTTAATCATCCTGCTATTTAGACCTGTATGCAACATTTCTGGGAGTTCAGTCTGTCTTCAGGAATTTTGAGTGCAGGGTGCTTGCTCTCCTGACCAGTGTCTTTGTTACTCTACCCTGACTTGTGTGGTCAGTCTGATTATTCATTAGTGTCTTCTTTCCTAGTTTGTCTGTGAACACCATGCTGCCTGTTCTACATAGGTTCCAGGCTATTTTTTATGTATGTCTGTGAACGTCATGCTCTGTGTTCCTTGTGGGTTCCAGGCATGTTTGTATGTCTGTCTGTGAACACCAGGCTCCTTGTTCAGCATTGGTTCCAGGCATGTTTGTAGGTCTGTCTGTGAAAGCCATGCATTCAGTTCCATATGGGTTCCAGGCATGTTTGCCTGTTTGTCAGTAAACAACATGCTCCCTGTACCCTAATCCATGTGGGTTCCAGGCTATGTAACCATGTTTCTATGTTGTAATGTCTTCATGTCCTGTCTGTGAACACCATGCTTCAAGTTCTGCATGGGTTCCAGGTATGTTTCTATGTCTGTGTGAGATTGTTATGCTCTCTGTTCCGCATGGGTTCCAGACATGCGTCTATTTCTCTGATTATGTTCTTATCTGTCTATATTCGTCATGTTCCATGTATCCTGATTTGCATGGGTTCCTGACTATGTGACTTTGTGATCCTGTATCCTAGTCTTGTGTCTGAACAGTGTTCTCTTTCCTTGCAGGTCAGCTGCCAAGTTTACAGGGATCATCCAAGGAGGTAGAGGTCTGGGCACCCCCTTGTGGCAAGGACTAGATCCCTGTATAGCGGTTAAAGGGTGAAAACCAGGGAGCATTGGAATAACACCCTTAGGCCTCTTTCACACGGGCGTGTCCGGATTAGGTCCAGATGCGTCCCGGTGCATTGTGGCAAACCCGCGCGAGTAGGAACGCAGTTGCAGTCAGTTTTGATGTTCAGTTTTTAATCGCGCTGGTGCAATGTGTTTTGCACGCGCGTGATAAAAAACCGACTGTGGTACCCAGACCCGAACTTCTTCACAGAAGTTCAGGTTTGGGTTAGTTGTAGTGTAGATTGTATTATTTCCCCTTATAACATGGTTATAAGAGCTGAAGGGGTTAAAAAAATTAAAATATCTTAACTCACCTTAATCCACTTGTTCGCGCAGCCCGGCTTCTCTTCTGTCTTCATCTGTGAGCAATAGGACCTTTGATGACGTCACTGCGTTCATCACATGGTCCATCACATGAGTTAGATTATTATTATTATTTTTTTAACCCCTCCAGCCCTATTTTACTATGCATTCTGTATTCAGAATGCTATTATTTTCCCTTATAACCATATTATAAGGGGAAAATAATAATGATCGGGTCCCCATCCCGATCGTCACCTAGCAACCGTGTGCGTGAAAATCACACCGCATTCGCACTCGCTTGCGGATGCTTGCGATTTTCACGCCCCCCTATATATTTCTATGGGGCCTGCGTTACGTGAAAAACGCACAAAGAGGAGCATGCTGCGATTTTCACGCAACGCACAAGTGATGCGTGAAAATCACCGCTCATGTGCACAGCCCCATATGCATGAATGGGTCAGGATTCAGTGCGGGTGCAATGCGTTCACCTCACGCATTGCACCCACGCGGAATACTCGCCCGTGTGAAAGAAGCCTTAGGGTTTAGCCCAAAGTAAAACCGGTTACTTATCCGTCTGATCAGTACAGCTTGCTCTGCTATGAAACCTGCTGTCCTCTTAGCTGTGGTTCCTTCCTGGCCTGGTTTAATAAAACATTTGCTTTGGCTTTCTTTGGATCTTGTTGTCTGTTCTGTGTATGCTTGTGATATGTTCAGGGGTTTTCCAGACCCCTAAACATGACACCCTGCCTTGCATTTTGCAGGACAAGGTATTTTTCACTTTCACCCATTTTGGGCTAGATACTGTATAATGTATTGAAAAACTTTTATTAACCCCTTAGGGACACAGCCTTTTTACACCTTAGGACCAGGCCATTTTTTGCAAATCTGACCAGTGTCACTTTAAGTGCTGATAACTTTAAAACGCTTTGACTTATCCAGGCCGTTCTGAGATTGTTTTTTCGTCACATATTGTACTTCATGACACTGGTAAAATGAAGTCAAAAAAATTATTTTTTTTGCACAAAATAATACCTAATTTACCAAAAAATCTCAAAAATTAGCAAATTTCAAAGTTTCAGTTTCTCTACTTCTGTAATACATAGTAATACCCCCAAAAATTGTGATGATTTGACATTCCCCATATGTCTACTTCATGTTTGTAGCATTTTGGGAATGATATTTTATTTTTTGGGGATGTTACAAGGCTTAGAAGTTTAGAAGCAAATTTTGAAAATTTTCAGAAATCTTCAAAATCCCACTTTTTATGGACCAGTTCAGGTTTGAAGTCATATTGTGAGGCTTAGATAATAGAAAACTCCCAAAAATGACCCCATCTAAGAAACTACACCCCTCAAGGTATTCAAAACTGATTTTACATACGTCGTTAACCCTTTAGGTGTTGCACAAGAGTTATTGGCAAATGGGGATGAAATTTGAGAATTTCATTTTTTTGTTTATTTTTCCATTTTCACCCATTTTTTCCACTAACAAAGCAAGGGTTAACAGCCAAACAAGACTGTATCTTTATTGCCCTGACTCTGCCGTTTACAGAAACACCCAATATGTGGCCGTAAACTACTGTACGGCCACACTGCGGGGCGTACAGTGAAAGGTGCGCCGTTTGGTTTTTGAAAGGCTGATTTTTATGGACTGGTTTATTTACACCATGTCCCATTTGAAGCCCCCTGATGCACCCCTAGAGTAGAAACTCCATAAAAGTGACCCCATCTAAGAAACTACACCCCTCAAGGTATTCAAAACTGATTTTACATACGTCGTTAACCCTTTAGGTGTTGCACAAGAGTTATTGGCAAATGGGGATGAAATTTGAAAATTTCATTTTTTTGCCTTATTTTCCATTTTAACCCATTTTTTCCACTAACAAAGCAAGGGTTAACAGTCAAACAAGACTGTATCTTTATTGCCCTGACTCTGCCGTTTACATAAACACCCCATATGTGGCCGTAAACTACTGTACGGCCACACAGGGGGACGTAGAGTGAAAGGTGCGCCGTTTGGTTTTTGGAAGTCAGATTTTGCTGGACTGGTTTTTTGACACCATGTCCCATTTGAAGCCCCCTGATGCACCCCTAGAGTAGAAACTCCATAAAAGTGACCCCATCTAAGAAACTACACCCCTCAAGGTATTCAAAACTGATTTTACATACATTTTTAACCCTTTAGGTGTTGCACAAGATTTAATGGAAAATAGAGATACAATTTCCAAATTTCACTTTTTTGGCAGATTTTCCATTTTAATATTTTTTTTCCAGTTACAAAGAAAGGGTTAACAGCCAAACAAAACTCATTATTCATGGCCCTAATTCTGTAGTTTACAGAAACACCCCATATGTGGTCGTAAACCACTGTACGGGCACACGGCGGGGCGCAGAAGGAAAGGAATGCCATACGGTTTTTGGAAGGCAGATTTTGCTGGACTGGTTTTTTGACACCATGTCCCATTTGAAGCCCCCCTGATGCACCCCTAGAGTAGAAACTCAAAAAAAGTGACCCCATTTTAGAAACTACGGGATAGGGTGGCAGTTTTGTTGGTACTAGTTTAGGGTACATATGATTTTTGGTTGCTCTATATTACACTTTTTGTGCGGCAAGGTAACAAGAAATACCTTTTTGGCACAGTTTTTTTTTTGTTATTTACAACATTTATCTGACAGGGTAGATCATGTGGTAATTTTATAGAGCAGGTTGTCACGGACGCGGCGATACCTAATATGTATACAATTTTTTTTATTTATGTAAGTTTTACACAATGATTTCATTTTTAAAACAAAAAAAGTTTTAGTGTCTACATAGTCTAAGAGCCATAGTTGTTTCAGTTTTTGGGCGATTATCTTGAGTAGGGTCTCATTTTTTGCGGGATGAGATGACGGTTTGATTGGCACTATTTTGGGGTGCATATGATTTTTTGATCGCTTGCTATTGCACTTTTTGTGATGTAAGATGACCAAAAATTGCTTTTTTTACACCGTTTTTATTTTTATTTTTTTACGGTGGTCACCTGAGGGGTTAGGTCATGTGATATTTTTATAGAGCCGGTCCATACGGACGCAGGCAATACCCAATATGTATACTTTTTTTTATTTATGTAAGTTTTACACAATGATTTCATTTTTGAAACAAAAAAAATGATGTTTTAGTGTTTTCATAGTCTAAGAGCCATAGTTTTTTCAGTTTTTGGGCGATTATCTTAAGTAGGGTCTCATTTTTTGCGGGATGAGATGACGGTTTGATTGTTACAATTTTGGCGTACATGCGACTTTTTTGATCACTTTTATTACCTTTTTTTGGGAAGTAAGGTGGGCAAAATTTCTATTTTATCATAGTTTTTAATTTTTTATTTTTATGGCGTTCACCGTTCGGGTAAAGTAACATTACCGTTTTATAGATCAGGTCGTTACGGACGCGGCGATACCAAACATGTGTAGGGAATTTAATTTTTTTCATTTTTAATCAGTGATAAATGTGTTTTTTGATTTTTACTTTTTTTTCACTTTTTTTAACTTTTTTTTTTACCCAGACCCACTTGGTTCTTGAAGATCCAGTGGGTCTGATGTCTATATAATACAGTACTGTACTCTATATAGGGTACTGCACTGTATTTTACTTACACTGAACAGATCTATGCTTTCAGCACAGATCTGTTCAGCACCATGGACAGCAGGACGCCTGAGCAGGCGTCCTGTTGCCATGGGAACCTTCCCCGTCTGCCACAACTTCGCAGACGGGGAAGGGTAAGGACTGGGGTGTCGGGGGGCTGTCTGGGGGCTCTCTCCCTCTCCCATCGGGGGGCTGCAAAGGCACAGCAGCCCCCCGATCGGAGAGGGAGGGAGCTCCCTCCGCTGTTAACCTTTTCCATACAGCGGTCCGTACGGACCGCTGTATGGAAAGGGTTAAACGGCTGACATCGCATCAACGATGTCAGCCGTTTATACCAGGGTGCCAGCAATGTGCTGGCACCCTGGTATACCCACTCTACACCAACGATTACGCAATGGGAGGCGGGCGGGGGATCGCGATCCCGCCTGCCGCACCGCCCGCCTCCCGCACCGCCCGCACCGCCCGCAACCCTCCCCCTGCACCACCCGCCCACATAATATCATTCAGGGGTGCAGGGGGAGGAATAACATATATATTCTGGGCATTGTAAAGTTTCTGATCCCCGCGGTCAGGGACCGCAGGGATCAGAAACGGCAAAAAGCGCATCAAACCGCAGGTCTGAATTGACCTGCGGTTTGTTGCGATCGCCGACATGGGGGGGTCACGGGACCCCCCCGCGCATTTAGCCTAGGTGCCTGCTCAATGATTTGTGCAGGCACCTTGTTCCGATCACTGCCAGCCGGGCGGCAGTGATCGAAACAACACATGACGTACCGGTACGTCATGTGTCCTTAAGTACCAGGGCATCATGACGTACCGGTACGTCATGTGTCCTGAAGAGGTTAAAGGGAACCTGTCACGTTGAGCATGTTGGTTTAGCTGAAGGCAGCATGTTATAGAGCAGGAGGAGCTGAGCAGATTGATATATAGTTTTATGGGAAAAGATTCAGTAAATCTTGTATTTTGTCATTTAAATTCCTGCTCCTTCTGCGCTTTGAAGTCAAGGAAACTGTCCTTTCAGTGACTGACAGCTACCTGTTTGTACACAGTCATAGAGGAAAGCCTGTCAATCACTGATAGGACCGACTCCAAGCCAAGAATGAACAGGAATGTAAAAGAGTAAGGCTACTTTCACACTGGCGTTTTGGTTTCCATTTGTGAGATCCGTTCAGGGATCTCACAAGCGGTCCAAAAATGGATCAGTTTTGCCCTAAATGCATTTTGAATGGATAAGGATCTGGTCAGAATGCATCAGTTTGGCTCCGTTACGCCTCCATTCCGCTTTGGAGGCCGACACCAAAATGCTGCTTGCGGCGTTTTGGTGTCTGTCTGACGAAACTGAGCCAAACGGATCCGTCCTGACACACAATGTAAGTCAATAGGGACGGATCCGTTTTTACTGACACAATAGCCGTTTTGGCTATGTTAAAGATAATACAAACGGATCAGTTCTGAACGGATGCATGCGGTAGTAAATAGCATACAGACAGAAGTGGCAGTTGCTAGCCCACACTTTTAACTGTTGGCTTCTTCTGGGATGCTATCTTCTCAATATTCTCCCAAATAGTAAAAAATCATTTTGACATACATCTTGAGAGCCTGCTTATTTTTATTTCTCATTAACATTTTTTCCCTTAGGCCCCTTTCACACAGGCGAGTTTTCCACGCGGGTGCAATGCGTGAAGTGAACGTATTGCACCCGCATTGAATCCGGACCGAATTCATTTCTATGGGGCTGTGCACATGAGCAGTGATTTTCACGCATCACTTGTGCGTTGCGTGAAAGTCGCAGCATGCTCTATATTGTGCGTTTTTCACGCAACGCAGGCCCCATAGAAGTGAATGGAGCTGAGTGAAAATCGCAAGCATCCGCAAGCATGGTTTCTAGGTGATGATCGGGATGGGGACCCGATTATTATTATTTTCCCTTATAACATGGTTATAAGGGAAAATAATAGCATTCTTAATACCTCTAAGTAAATTAGGGATGGAGGGGTTAAAAAAAAAATATTAAATTAAACTCACCTCATCCACTTGTTTGCACTGCTCGGCTCGTCGTCTTTCTTCTTCTTTGATGACATGGGAGGAAAAGGACCTTTGGTGACGTCACTGCGCCCATCACATGGTCCATCACATGTGATGGACCATGTGATGAGCGCAGTGACGTCACCAAAGGTCCTTTTCCTCCCTAATTACTATTGGTGGGACTTTGGGGAGCAATATAACTGTGAGCGGCAAACTGGCCACTTAAAATGAGCACCAGTACAAAGAATGTCTCTTATAATGTGTACCAGTACAAAAAATGCTCTTGTTCTGTGTGCCAGTACAAAAAAGTCCCCCTCTTAGTGCCCCCAGTTGAACTAATGTCCCTATAGTGTCCCCATAATGTGTGCAAGTATAAAATACCCCTATATAATGCCCCCAGTAAATGCCCACATAGTGCTCCTCTCTCCTTCCCCATAATGTGCCAGTATAAAATTCCCTATATAGAGCCCCAAGTAGATGCCCCCATAGTGCTCCTTCCCATTCCCCATAGAGGCCTATCTTCAGTTGCTCATAATCTCTGGTTGCAACATCATTTACTTCTTTTGTGCTTATCTAATTGTTATACTGAGTTCAGGAGTCAAATGATAAGGAAACTGAGCAATATTTCAATCTCGTCATGGACTCTGACCACAGGTGGTGAGGTTCAGACATCTGATTGGTGAGGCCTCAGTAAAAAACTGTGCTGCAATCCATAAGGCCAAATTCCTAATCAAATATTTCTGAGAATAAATGGCTATGGAATAGAAAACAGTAGTTTCCTTCTTCTTCATTGGAAAGTCAAATTCCTTTAGTTTTGCTTCTGCAATGATTGGCTTGTCCTCTAAGGCTAGGTCTACACGTCGACATTTGTCGCGCGACAATTTGTATAATGGCAGTCTATGGTGTCGCACTGCAACATGCGACATGCTGCGACTGCGACTCAACAGTCGCACAAAAATCCATCTTGTATGGATTTTCTGCGACTGTTGCGTCGCAGTCGCAGTATGTTGCAGTGCGACACCATAGACTGCCATTATAAAAATTGTCGCGCGACATTAGTGCAACAAAATGTCGCGCAACAAATGTCGTCGTGTAGACCTAGCCCTAAAGTAATATAGAAACATGGGGGCTTTTACTATGTCTTTTTACGACAGAATTCTGGCATTGGAAAATCGCAAGTATCATCGAACGCTGTATTTGTAGTGAAATTTGCGACTTTTGGCGTGAAAAAAAAGCCTGTCTTGATAAATGTCCCCCATGGTTCATTTCAGTCTGATTTGACACTATACAGTATACACTCTGTGAAACAATGTGTTTCTTATTGTTATGTTACTGTACACGAATAATCAATACATGTTATTGTACATGATGAGTAAAGCATTATTTATAACATTACTCAAAGATGAAAAATTGTTCTAATTGAAAACCATTAATATTCTTCTTTTCTTTGTGCAGTATTTCCCTACATATATGTTCCAGGTGAGCAGCCATTTCCCCCCTCTTCATCCTCACTGTCCTATGTCTGGTTCTAAGACAACTGGCTGTAGCAGGAGCCTCCCCTACTGCTCTGCAATAAGCCACAGCCATTTCCCCCCTCGTCATCCTCACTGTCCTATGTCTGGTTCTAAGACAACTGGCTGTAGCAGGAGCCTCCCCTACTGCTCTGCAATAAGCCACAGCCATTTCCCCCCTCGTCATCCTCACTGTCCTATGTCTGGTTCTAAGACAACTGGCTGTAGCAGGAGCCTCCCCTACTGCTCTGCAATAAGCCACAGCCATTTCCCCCCTCGTCATCCTCACTGTCCTATGTCTGGTTCTAAGACAACTGGCTGTAGCAGGAGCCTCCCCTACTGCTCTGCAATAAGCCACAGCCATTTCCCCCCTCGTCATCCTCACTGTCCTATGTCTGGTTCTAAGACAACTGGCTGTAGCAGGAGCCTCCCCTACTAATCCACAATAATGTGTAGTTTAGGGAGGAAAAAGGTTTTTATCCCATAAGGAGGCATGCGTTTTTGAATTAGAAGATCAAGCAGAAAGAGAGAACATGAGTCACTGATTTTTAACCATTCTGTGGTAAAAGATATATCGTTCGTAAAAGTTGGTTTTAAAGATAGTCTCAGTCCACGAGGAACCAACCCCATGGTTTTGTATATGGACAAAAAGAACCAATCAATTTCATTGCGAACAAAGTTCTTGATCAGTTCAGAAATGTTACCGGGGGGTTCTCCAGTGGTTCTCCAGTGGTTCCATTTCTAGACTTGTTTTCATCCATAGTTGATGGTAGATTCATATTACTTTGTCGCAGGTCTGTTAAGGTTCCATTGGGTAGCGGGAACTCATGGAAAATTGGTAATCTCTGTACTTCCTTCCAAGCTCTTTTGAACAAGCTGGGTAAGTCATTCTTGAGATAGGTCCGACCTAAGTCAGCCACTGCTCCCCTGGTCGACCGTTGGTCTCCCATCGGTCGAACAATAGATCAGGGACAGGAAAGAAAAAAGAGGGGGTTAATCACCTGACTCTCTGGGAGAGGATCAGGATACTTAACTCGCAGGGCGCCAAAAGGTATGGATACAACAAGAAGAGGTTTTTAAAAATATAAAATATAGAATAAATCTAAAATGAATATATGAGGTTGCAATTTACGGCGACCACCAAGCCTTCTTTTATATTGCATATATTTTGGTGGTCGCCGTAAATTGCAACCTCATATATTCATTTTAGATTTATTCTATATTTTATATTTTTAAAAACCTCTTCTTGTTGTATCCATACCTTTTGGCGCCCTGCGAGTTAAGTATCCTGATCCTCTCCCAGAGAGTCAGGTGATTAACCCCCTCTTTTTTCTTTCCTGTCCTATGTCTGGTTCTAAGACAACTGGCTGTAGCAGGAGCCTCCCCTACTGCTCTGCAATAAGCCACAGCCATTGTGATTGTTAAGCCACACCGCTCAGTGATTTAGTAGCCAAAAATGTGAGAGATCTGATCTGCCATAAATCTATGTAAAATTATTCCAGGAATGTTTGTTTCAAGAGTTTGTAGAGAATTCTGCTTACTGACACAGGTTTATCTTATGCTTACTGCACTTTTATCAGTTAATTCTTTAGATGTAGTATTCCTTTAACCACCTCCGGACCGCCTAACGCACATGTGCGTTCCGGAGGTGGCAGGCTGGCGCACAGTCACGCATATATGCGTCATCTCGCGAGACGCGAGATTTCCTGTGAACGCGCGCACACAGGCGCGCGCGCTCACAGGAACGGAAGGTAAGCGAGTGGATCTCCAGCCTGCCAGCGGCGATCGTTCGCTGGCAGGCTGGAGATCCGAATTTTTTAACCCCTAACAGGTATATTAGACGCTGTTTTCATAACAGCGTCTAATATACCTCCTACCTGGTCCTCTGGTGGTCCCTTTTGTTAGGATCGACCACCAGAGGACTCAGGTAGGTCAGTACAGTCGCACCAAACACCACACTACACTACACTACACCCCCCCCCGTCACTTATTAACCCCTTATAAACCCCTGATCACCCATGATCACCCCATATAAACTCCCTGATCACCCCCCTGTCATTGATCACCGCCCTGTCATTGATCACCCCCCTGTCAGGCTCCGTTCAGACGTCCGTATGATTTTTACGGATCCACGGATACATGGATCGGATCCGCAAAAAGCATACGGACGTCTGAATGGAGCCTTACAGGGGGGTGATCAATGACAGGCGGGTGATCACCCATATACACTCCCTGATCACCCCCTGTCATTGATCACTCCCCTGTAAGGCTCCATTCAGACGTCCGCATGATTTTTACGGATCCATGGATACATGGATCGGATCCGCAAAACGCATGCGGACGTCTGAATAGAGCCTTACAGGGGGTGATCAATGACAGGCGGGTGATCACCCATATACACTCCCTGATCACCCCCCTGTCATTGATAACCCCCCTGTAAGGCTCCATTCAGACGTCCGCATGCGTTTTGTGGATCCGATCCATGTATCCATGGATCCGTAAAAAATCATGCGGATGTCTGAATGGAGCCTTACAGGGGGGGTGATCAGTGACAGGGGGGTGATCACCCTGATCACCCCCTGTCATTGATAACCCCCCTGTAAGGCTCCATTCAGACGTCCGTCATGCGTTCTGTGGATCCGATACATGTATCCATGGATCCGTAAAAAATCATGCGGATGTCTGAATGGAGCCTTACAGGGGGGGTGATCAGTGACAGGGGGGTGATCACCCTGATTACCCTGATCACCCCCTGTCATTGATAACCCCCCTGTAAGGCTCCATTCAGACGTCCGCATGCGTTCTGTGGATCCGATACATGTATCCATGGATCCGTAAAAAATCATGCGGATGTCTGAATGGAGCCTTACATGGGGGGTGATCAGTGACAGGGGAGTGATCACCCTGATTACCCTGATCACCCCCTGTCATTGATAACCCCCCTGTAAGGCTCCATTCAGACGTCCGCATGCGTTCTGTGGATCCGATACATGTATCCATGGATCCGTAAAAAATCATGCGGATGTCTGAATGGAGCCTTACAGGGGGGGTGATCAGTGACAGGGGGGTGATCACCCTGATTACCCTGATCACCCCCTGTCATTGATAACCCCCCTGTAAGGCTCCATTCAGACGTCCGCATGCGTTCTGTGGATCCGATACATGTATCCATGGATCCGTAAAAAATCATGCGGATGTCTGAATGGAGCCTTACAGGGGGGGTGATCAGTGACAGGGGGGTGATCACCCTGATTACCCTGATCACCCCCTGTCATTGATAACCCCCCTGTAAGGCTCCATTCAGACGTCCGCATGCGTTCTGTGGATCCGATACATGTATCCATGGATCCGTAAAAAATCATGCGGATGTCTGAATGGAGCCTTACAGGGGGGGTGATCAGTGACAGGGGGGTGATCACCCTGATTACCCTGATCACCCCCTGTCATTGATAACCCCCCTGTAAGGCTCCATTCAGACGTCCGCATGCGTTCTGTGGATCCGATACATGTATCCATGGATCCGTAAAAAATCATGCGGATGTCTGAATGGAGCCTTACAGGGGGGGTGATCAGTGACAGGGGGGTGATCACCCTGATTACCCTGATCACCCCCTGTCATTGATAACCCCCCTGTAAGGCTCCATTCAGACGTCCGCATGCGTTCTGTGGATCCGATACATGTATCCATGGATCCGTAAAAAATCATGCGGATGTCTGAATGGAGCCTTACAGGGGGGGTGATCAGTGACAGGGGGGTGATCAGGGAGTCTATATGGGTGATCACCCCCCTGTCATTGATCACCCCCCCCCCCCCCCCCCCCCCCCCTGGTAAGGCTCCATTTAGACATTTTTTTTGGCACAAGTTAGCGGATATTTTTTGTTTGTTTTTGTTTTTTCTTACTAAGTCTCATATTCCACTAACTTGTGTCAAAAAATAAAATCTCACATGAACTCACCATACCCCTCACGGAATCCAAATGCGTAAACATTTTTAGACATTTATATTCCAGACTTCTTCTCACGCTTTAGGGCCCCTAAAAAGCCAGGGCAGTATAAATACCCCACATGTGACCCCATTTCGGAAAGAAGACACCCCAAGGTATTCCGTGAGGGGCATATTGAGTCCATGAAAGATTGAAATTTTTGTCCTAAGTTAGCGGAAAGTGAGACTTTGTGAGAAAAAAACAAAAAAAAAATCAATATCCGCTAACTTATGCAAAAAAAAAAAAAATTCTAGGAACTCGCCATGCCCCTCATTGAATACCTTGGGGTGTCTTCTTTCCAAAATGGGGTCACATGTGGGGTATTTATACTGCCCTGGCTTTTTAGGGGCCCGAAAGTGTGAGAAGAAGTCTGGGATCCAAATGTCTAAAAATGCCCTCCTAAAAGGAATTTGGGCCCCTTTGCGCATCTAGGCTGCAAAAAAGTGTCACACATGTGGTATCGCCGTACTCAGGAGAAGTTGGGGAATGTGTTTTGGGGTGTCATTTTACATATACCCATGCTGGGTGAGAAAAATATCTTGGTCAAATGCCAACTTTGTATAAAAAAATGGGAAAAGTTGTCTTTTGCCAAGATATTTCTCTCACCCAGCATGGGTATATGTAAAATGACCCCCCAAAACACATTGCCCAACTTCTCCTGAGTACGGCGATACCAGATGTGTGACACTTTTTTGCAGCCAAGGTGGGCAAAGGGGCACATATTCCAAAGTGCACCTTTCGGATTTCGCAGGCCATTTTTTACACATTTTGATTGCAAGGTACTTCTTACACATTTGGGCCCCTAAATTGCCAGGGCAGTATAACTGCCCCACAAGTGACCCCATTTTGGAAAGAAGACACCCCAAGGTATTCCGTGAGGGGCACGGCGAGTTCCTAGAATTTTTTTTTTTTTGTCACAAGTTAGCGGAAAATGATGATTTTTCTTTTTTTTTCTTTTTTCCTTACAAAGTCTCATATTCCACTAACTTGCGACAAAAAATAAAAAATTCTAGGAACTCGCCATGCCCCTCACGGAATACCTTGGGGTGTCTTCTTTCCAAAATGGGGTCACTTGTGGCGTAGTTATACTGCCCTGGCAATTTAGGGGCCCAAATGTGTGAGAAGAACTTTGCAATCAAAATGTGTAAAAAATGCCCTGCAAAATCCGAAAGGTGCACTTTGGAATATGTGCCCCTTTGCCCACCTTGGCATCAAAAAAGTGTCACACATCTGGTATCGCCGTACTCAGGAGAAGTTGGGCAATGTGTTTTGGGGGGTCATTTTACATATACCCATGCTGGGTGAGAGAAATATCTTGGCAAAAGACAACTTTTCCCATTTTTTTATACAAAGTTGGCATTTGACCAAGATATTTTTCTCACCCAGCATGGGTATATGTAAAATGACACCCCAAAACACATTCCCCAACTTCTCCTGAGTACGGCGATACCAGATGTGTGACACTTTTTTGATGCCAAGGTGGGCAAAGGGGCACATATTCCAAAGTGCACCTTTCGGATTTCACCGGTCATTTTTTTACAGATTTTGATTGCAAAGTACTTCTTACACATTTGGGCCCCTAAATTGCCAGGGCAGTATAACTACGCCACAAGTGACCCCATTTTGGAAAGAAGACACCCCAAGGTATTCCGTGAGGGGCACGGCGAGTTCCTAGAATTTTTTTTTTTTTGTCACAAGTTAGCGGAAAATTATGATTTTTCTTTTTTTTTCTTTTTTCCTTACAAAGTCTCATATTCCACTAACTTGCGACAAAAAATAAAAAATTCTAGGAACTCGCCATGCCCCTCACGGAATACCTTGGGGTGTCTTCTTTCCAAAATGGGGTCACTTGTGGCGTAGTTATACTGCCCTGGCAATTTAGGGGCCCAAATGTGTGAGAAGAACTTTGCAATCAAAATGTGTAAAAAATGCCCTGCAAAATCCGAAAGGTGCACTTTGGAATATGTGCCCCTTTGCCCACCTTGGCAGCAAAAAAGTGTGACACATCTGGTATCGCCGTACTCAGGAGAAGTTGGGGAATGTGTTTTGGGGTGTCATTTTACATATACCCATGCTGGGTGAGAAAAATATCTTGGTCAAATGCCAACTTTGTATAAAAAAATGGGAAAAGTTGTCTTTTGCCAAGATATTTCTCTCACCCAGCATGGGTATATGTAAAATGACACCCCAAAACACATTCCCCAACTTCTCCTGAGTACGGCGATACCAGATGTGTGACACTTTTTTGATGCCAAGGTGGGCAAAGGGGCACATATTCCAAAGTGCACCTTTCGGATTTCACCGGTCATTTTTTTACAGATTTTGATTGCAAAGTACTTCTTACACATTTGGGCCCCTAAATTGCCAGGGCAGTATAACTACGCCACAAGTGACCCCATTTTGGAAAGAAGACACCCCAAGGTATTCCGTGAGGGGCATGGCGAGTTCCTAGATTTTTTTATTTTTTGTCGCAAGTTAGTGGAATATGAGACTTTGTAAGGAAAAAAGAGAAAAAAAAAAATCATCATTTTCCGCTAACTTGTGACAAAAAATAAAAAATTCTAGGAACTCGCCATGCCCCTCACGGAATACCTTGGGGTGTCTTCTTTCCAAAATGGGGTCACTTGTGGCGTAGTTATACTGCCCTGGCAATTTAGGGGCCCAAATGTGTGAGAAGTACCTTGCAATCAAAATGTGTAAAAAATGGCCTGCAAAATCTGAAAGGTGCACTTTGGAATATGTGCCCCTTTGCCCACCTTGGCAGAAAAAAAGTGTGACACATCTGGTATCGCCGTACTCAGGAGAAGTTGGGGAATGTGTTTTGGGGTGTCATTTTACATATACCCATGCTGGGTGAGAGAAATATCTTGGCAAAGACAACTTTTCCCATTTTTTTATACAAAGTTGGCATTTGACCAAGATATTTTTCTCACCCAGCATGGGTATATGTAAAATGACACCCCAAAACACATTCCCCAACTTCTCCTGAGTACGGCGATACCAGATGTGTCACACTTTTTTGCTGCCAAGGTGGGCAAAGGGGCACATATTCCAAAGTGCACCTTTTGGATTTCACCGGTCATTTTTTACACATTTTGATTGCAAAGTTCTTCTCACACATTTGGGCCCCTAAATTGCCAGGGCAGTATAACTACCCCACAAGTGACCCCATTTTGGAAAGAAGACACCCCAAGGTATTCCGTGAGGGGCATGGCAAGTTTTTAGAATTTTTTATTTTTTGTCGCAAGTTAGTGGAATATGAGACTTTGTAAGAAAAAATAAAAAAAATAAAATCATCATCATTTTCCGCTAACTTGTGACAAAAAATAAAAAGTTCTATGAACTCACTATGCCCATCAGCGAATACCTTAGGGTGTCTACTTTCCGAAATGGGGTCATTTGTGGGGGGTTTCTACTGTCTGGGCATTGTAGAACCTCAGGAATCATGACAGGTGCTCAGAAAGTCAGAGCTGTTTCAAAAAGCGGAAATTCACATTTTTGTACCATAGTGTGTAAATGCTATAACTTTTACCCAAACCATTTTTTTTTTGCCCAAACATTTTTTTTTTATCAAAGTCATGTAGAACAATAAATTTGGCGAAAAATGTATATATGGATGTCGTTTTTTTTGCAAAATTTTACAGCTGAAAGTGAAAAATGTCATTTTTTTGCAAAAAAATCGTTACATTTTGATTAATAACAAAAAAAGTAAAAATGTCAGCAGCAATAAAATACCACCAAATGAAAGCTCTATTAGTGAGAAGAAAAGGAGGTAAAATTCATTTGGGTGGTAAGTTGCATGACCGAGCGATAAACGGTGAAAAGAGTGTAGTGCCGAAGTGTAAAAAGTGCTCTGGTCATGAAGGGGGTTTCACCTAGCGGGGCTGAAGTGGTTAATCTAGGACATACATGTACATCTTGGAATGTCTTGTTTACATCATAAGGCTGTATTACACTGGACGATTTTTCGGCTGATAATCGCTCGTTAGCAATCATCTTGCAGTCTAATACTGTCACTGATTGCCCGATGAACGAGCAAATGTTCGTTCATTTGGCAATTCTGATTTTTAAGCATGCTTAAAAATCAGCGCTTGCCAGCAGTAGACTGTGCGGTCTAATAGACAATATAGGGACGAGCAATGGCATAGCGATCTCTCCTCCCCATGCTGCAGGGGAAATCGCTGTATGTAATAGCAGCGGTCTCCTCTGCTAGCTAGCAAGCGATTGCCAGGAAGGAACACTTCCCTCCCAAAAATCGCTTGCTCAATCAGCCAGTGCACATGCTTGACCTGCTGCTCCACTGAATTAGGGGGTCTTATTCTCGTGATAGGTGGGGGTGGGATATGGGATAACTTGACATAACAGAATACCCCGTTGTGTTAAGACTCAATGCTGTACATGTATGTCATGGCAATCACTCAGGGTAAGAAGCGGTACCCTTACAATAAATATAGGGGGCCACGCCATTTAGCCCCCATAGATTCCACAGGGAATAACCCATTGTGAACACAGGCATCAGTGGATTACTATGGCCCTTCGTGTGCCATCTGTATTCCAGTTACACTTCCAGGCTGGAAATTTATTTTCAAATCATGTATAAATGGTCTATGAAAATTACTGACAGAACACGGCTGCTATCCATGTTGTGTCAATGGTATTTATGGAGCCATAGACTTCAATGGGCATGTTTGGACCACATCACGGACCAAGGTTCTGCACGTCTCCATGGTTTTTCCACTGACCCATGGTGAGCGGAAAATCACTGGTGTGTAAGTAAACACATTAAAATCAATGGGTCCATGTGCAGAACATGGACAGCACACATCCATGATTCAGGGCCTAATATTGTAACAAAGTGCAGCCAGCAAGTAACACTTTATAGCCTCGCATATACTACACTAATATTCATGTCTGCCAAATCTATAACAGTCCATTGAAAACAGAATGAAAATAACATCATTATTTCCATGTTTTTCTATCATATATGAAGATTTATTTATCAGTAATTCTAAAGAATGTATAAAAGCTGTTTCTTTATGGTAGCCTATTAAGTGTCATAACTGTGACATTACATTCTCCAGGCAATACCAATAACCTGAATGATATGGTTCATAGGAAGTTTAACAAGAAGGATTAAATTACATGAAAGACAATGCCCATATGTTCAGAGGACACACATTTCCAACAGATGAGCCCAGTAAAGAGATGCAAGTAAACCTGCATGACAATGATTTATTATTAAATCATAAATCTTTAATGGAAACAAATACAATTATTGTATTATATTAACCCCTTCCTGTAAAATCACATATTGTATATGTACAACGGATCCCTTCCCATATCCCAAAATGTAACTGCAAGCAATCCCAGATGCTGATTGTTTTTGAAAAAAATATGTTTTCTTATTCTAGGATCATCAATAAATAGTTTAAAAAAAATATGTAGATATTGACCAGTGTAATAAAGTTATGCCATTTATTAAAGGGATTATCCAGGAAAAGATATTTATGACTTATCCTCAGTATAGGTCATCAGTATCAGATCTGCAGGGGTGTGACACCCAGGAATCTCACCGATCATCTCAGGGGCGTAACTATAGGGGAAGCGGCTGCTTTGGGGCCCTGACCCAGAAGGGGGCCCATCCAGGAGGAGGAGGACTAAAAGATTTTGTCAGGGCCTCCTCAACAGTATTACACAATGAAATTATATTCAGTAACAGTATAGACAGTGTATAAAACGGATGGAACAGCTGCCGGCCCTGGTCTGAGAGAGCGATCTTTACTAGCCACAGGAGTGGGGGTGGCATTAAAGGAAGGGGTTGCGAAAAAAATACTGGGGGATGGGGGCCCCATTCAAAAATTTCTGTGGGGCCCAGTCATTTCTAGCTACGCCACTGGATCAGCTGTTAGAAGAGGCCTTGAGCGCTGCAGCCTCTTCCTAGGCCAAGTGACATCACTGTACATCGGTCATGTGATGCAGCTCACCTACGACGTATGCCACTCAGGCCCCTGCTGATGTGGTAATGATTACCTATCCTGAGGACAAGTCATCATTACCTTTTCTAAGATAACCCCTTTAAGGAGACTGGTGGTTACTGTATAAGACTAAATAGAAAAAATATAATAATGGAATTGCTTTTTTATGCTTTTTGCCACAAGCAAATGACCGTGTATAGAAAGATTATGCCAAAAATGTACAGCTTGTCCCAAAAAACGAAGTTGGAAAGGAAATCTGTCATCACATACCTGTAACTGAAGCCATCTGCCAGATCTGCGCTTGTCACCAGTTCTCAAGTCTCACAGCAGAGGGTTTGGTGCATGCACAGTACATGGCTGAAGATTGCTGGGCAGATTACTTTGATGAATGAGAGGTGGAAGAGAAAGAATTGTTTCCGTTCTGAATGGTTTCTTTATAATAGTGAGGAAAAGATTTTTATTTTTTTTAAAAGAGTGTTAGTCAAAGAACCTATTGGAATAAAAAATCCAAAAGATCTTAGAATAACAGTAGCAGAGCACCAAGGGGAGGAAGAACTAGTGTCAAAGAGTAAGGGATAAGTGGCTGCCGATAGTGGCTGAATGTGTAGAGAAAACTACCACTAATAGGTGCAAAGTAGAAGAAAAAAAAATGAACACAGCCACTAAAAAGGCGCCAAATATCGAATTGTCGCTATCTGATTTAGAACAGAAGGAGACACTTTTAAGCAGGTCTATTATAAAGAAGAAAAAAGGAACACGGATATTTTAACGCTATGAAGCAGTGGAATAGTAAGCACAATAAGGCTATGACCTGAATGAAAGTTGATCAATAAATAAGACAAACATATAAAACTTATTATAGACAATGTTTGTTAAAAACAAAGGACAGAAGTTGACTCACTTCACTAAGGAGGGGGTCAATGGGATAAAGCTCAAGACACCCATAGACTCAGCCTCCCCTGGCAGGATTGCATGTAGTATCTCAGTAAAAACACAGCAGTACCAAAGGTGTTACTTCGGGTGATTTCCTTTTATTGATTTTCTTTGATTTCAAGTCAGGATAAATATGTGAACAGCATTCTGACTGCTCCTGAAGAAGGGGAATAAGAGAACCCCCGAAACGCGTTGAGCCCACCTGTAATACCAATAAAAGGAAATCACCTGAAGTAACACCTTTGGTACTGCTGTGTTTTTATTGAGATACTACAAGCGATCCTGCCAGGGGAGACTGAGTCTATGGGTGTCTTGAGCTTTATCCCATTGACCCCCTCCTTAGTGAAGTGAGTCAACTTCTGTCCTTTGTTTTTAACAAACATTGTCTATAATAAGTTTTATATGTTTGTCTTATTTATTGATCAACTTTCATTCAGGTCATAGCCTTATTGTGCTTACTATTCCACTGCTCCATAGCTTTAAAATCTCTGTGTTCCTTTTTTCTTCTTTATAATAGACCTGCATAAAAGGGTTGTCTGGGCTCAGAGCTGAACCCGGACTTATCCTCTTCTTCCCCCACTAAGCCCCTCCGATATGAGCATTGGAACTGTAGGTTTGGTGGACCAAGGAAGTCCAAGAAAAACGGACAGAGTAAAGGGCGCAAATCCACAACCAATGGAAGAAAAAAATTGGTTTATTCAGGACAACGCGTTTTGGGGTGCATGACCCCTTTATCAAGTCTACAGGAAGAAATGTATTGGTCACATACATTGACTTTGGTGAATAAGTGTGGATAATAAACCGTAGCGATAGTAAATATGCATACACATGTATAAAAGGTATAAAAGAGTAGATGCGTGATTTCTGCATTTGAAAATTGAATTGAATTGGATGGAATAGAGGATATTAAAAACATACATATTACATGGGAACACTTACTGATAAAATATATATATATATATATATATATATATATATAAAAGTATACAGGCATGGTAAAAGAATGTGATAATAATATAATAATAAAGGTACGGTGGTCTCTAGGGGATTCATTGGAGGTACCTTGGACGTTTGCATTTGAATATGAGCCCACGGTTAACTATCTACTAAGAACGTTATGTTTCTGGTGTCAAGACTTTGTGATCATAGTGACATAATTTTGGTCGTATGTAAGGTGCATTTTGGTCCTAGGGGGGGGCGCAGGAGGAATAATGGAGAGGGGGGAACACTTGCTGAAAAAAAGGGGGGGGGGATGTGGTGACATGTAAGGGATAAAATGGTGGCAGATTGTAAAGGTGTATATGGGTGGGATGGGTGTCTAGGGTGAGGGAGATGAGTAGACATATTGAAGAGGAGGTGCTTGGCTTGTGTGGAGGTAACTGACCTGGTGGATCGCAGGGGAGCCGCTCGTATCCCAGCATGTGGGATGTCTGGAGTGGTTGATTCACAAAAAAGGCGCGCATTGTTGGCATTTTGAAGCGCTCGACACGTGGGGTGGGCGGGGCTGGAGTGGTGACACTGGGCGGAGGGGGGGGGGGGGGCCGGGGATGACGAGAGGTGCTGGAGGTGGGCGGGTGTAATGTCAGTGGTGCTGGCCGGAGGGCGGGTGGAGGCGGGGCACTTTGCTGCCGGAGACGGAGCACTCATCGCATGGAGTGGGCGGAGTTGCGAGAGTGATGCAGGCCGGAGGGCGGGCGCGGAGCGAGAGGCAATGGGCAGTGGGCGGGTGCTATGTTGGTGACGCAGTCTCAGGGGGCGGGCGGGGGCGGGGCGGGACGCTGCTGGATTCTCGGCTCTGATAGTGTGTAGTGGGGACGGTGGGGCAGCCAAGGGGCTGGTCGGGGGGTGTGGAAGGGAGATGGGAAGAGTGGAGTGACGGGAAGGACCGATAAGGGATGAATGTGGATTAAACTAGGTGGGTGTAAATTGACATATGTCCTGCTGGAGTCAATTGAATAAATAAATAAAAAAATACATTGCATCTCTTGTGTCCTGTTGAGGTAGATTGAATGTTATGGTTGTGCAAGTATGAGTTTATGGGGAAATGGTGACTGGCCCAGAGACGTGGGTAAAGGGATATGTATATGTCTGTATTTATATGTATTATATACTGCAGGGTGTAAACATATAAGTATATATATATGTCTGCGGGGTCCAGGGGGCAGGGATTTGGTTAACCTGTGTGTATGGGTGGGGTGTGGGGTGAAGTGTTGACGTGGTGGAATGAAAATGGGATGTGTGTGTGTGGTGGTGGGGTGTGTAATGTGTAATGGTGTGTAATGAAACGAAGGTTTGGTGAATTGGGAAAAGGGTATTGAAAGGGATTTTCATAATCTTACTTTTGATACATTACAGATTAGACACATATATTATACAAGCCTCCTGTCTTGTGAAATGCAGCACATCGAATTAGCACATATCACACCCTGCCAGTGCTGGACACAATAGCAGCCTTCCTGACCAAAAGGCTATTTAACATCTCACCTCACATACATTGACAGGAACCTGTGATTTCCTATTTAACTTGTTAGCATGGAGAGAGAAACCTGTTCAATGTAAAATAACCCTTTCATGTATTGTATATAGCAGATGTCAGCATTGTTTAGCAAAGTTTCAACTGTATATTGACAAACACTATGTTCCCACCCCCAGCAAGCCCTATATAACTATGTGCTGGAGAATAAAGATTTCAGATATTGACAACCTATGTTGAGTCAGGGCTGTCTTATCTCTCTGATCAGAAGCAAAGGGGATATTCGTTGCACAGGGAAATATTCACGGGTGTGGAGGTCTGAAGCCTCATAATATAACCATCATAAACCTGCCTAGAAAAATAGCTAACAGTTTGGTGTCAGAAGGTGGGATCTGCCAAAGCAGTATCGGGTAGGTGATTCTATATTTAAGATATATATTATTACTGCCCTATACTGTAAGAGTGGATTATTTGAACCCGGTAAGCGCTTCTGATAAGCGTCTCCCAGGAATCTGATATTCCTAAAGTAATAGAGGGATCTGAAATTCCAGAGGAATCTGATATTCCTAAAGTAATAGAGGGATCTGAAGTCCCGCAGGAATCTGATATTCCTGAAAAAAAAAATGGGGTCTGTATTCCCCTAATTTGAAAAACAGTATTGTGTGCAACGAATATCCTTTGCTAAACCTGTATATAGCTGTATAGTTGCTTAAGCATTTTTTTAGTCGTTATATATATGTATAAGGTTGAATTTACTGTATAGACTGTGTATAGATTATGTATAGATTGTATGCGAGTTCATGCTGAAATTGAAGGTATAAAATTGGCCATCAATAGTTTAAAATCTGCCATAGATTCAGGAGTAATATGAGCCTGAATTAGAAGTAATACCATCCAGAATAGTTTAAAATCTGCCATAAATTCAGGAGTAGTTATGAACCTGAATTAGAAGAAATAGGATAAAAAAAACACATAAACTGATAAGCATAAGGTCTATCAGTAAGTATTTTCGCACTGAACACAAACATAATTATCCTTAGATAAACCTTCAAATTCAGCTGATCTCACTGTATATTTTAGCTAAGTAAAAAAAATGGGCAATTCTTATGGTAAGAAGGATCCCATAAAGAAACAATTTTAAAATTTGGAACTGAAAATCATGTACCCTGAGTCTGCTGCAAATCTCTATGGTGAAACTGTCTCCTAAAAATGAATTGGGGAAAAGTCTAAAAAATGTTTGTCCAGAGGTGTTTAGGTCCATTTTATACTGATCCTTGGGTTGATAATATGTGTAAATGGACAGAAGGAATGAAATGTACTGACCCGTTCCCAAGAGAAGGGTCTTTTTCAGACTTTCATATGGCCATGATCAAGAGCCTGTGTCTGAATGACATAGACACTTTTCCATGGTACAAAGGAGACCCTCATTGGAATAAAATGTATATGAATACTTGTGGCCAAGCATGGCTATCTGTGCAGAAGTTTTGGACTGACTTGTGCAGTTCAAATACAAAACAACAAAGTAGAATCCCCATTGTGACTCCAACTCCTGTCCCACCCCCATAATTAACAACAGAATCAGATGATAAGATATGCGCACACTTGACTCTACCACAGGTTCCTGGCTTTACAGAACCTGAGGAACAAGTTTTGTCTGAGAATACTAGCCAGCCTATTGTACAGTCTGCACAGCCCAGTAGAACAATATATGCAAGGGCATCAAAGATTCAAGGGATGAGCAAAGACGCTAAATGGTCTATGCTCAAAGGGAGGAGTAGTATGGGCAGACCTTTCCCAGCCCCATGGACAATGAGTCCATTAATTCTGATGCCTAGATACTTGCAGCAGATACAAGAGGAATATATGACCAAACTGATTGAAAAAATAAAAACATTGATTATGATGATATTTCGCTTTTGTTTCCCTTGCCAACAGGTGCACCAACCCAACCCTTGTCTTAGAGGAAAAGATGGCACTGGATTATCTTTTAGCTTCTAAGGGGGGGGGTTTCTGTGAGTTTATAGGAGAGGACTGCAGATACCAGGGATAAAGTCCAGGCCCATATAGATAAGGTCACTGTAATTCAGGGCATAGATAGGGCTATTACTAATGGGAGATAGAATCCTTTCACAGCTTTGGGTGGTTTTAGAGATTTCCTGTTTTCCATAGGTAACTGGTTAAAGGAAATAGGAGTATATATCCTCATGTTGTTGTTTTTCTCTTTATCATATATATCCTGGTGAGATGCTCCTGCTGTTTGATCGATCGGATCGCCCAGTCACGTGCAGATAATCACATCCTCATTGCAGCTCCCAGATACACCACGGATCAACCTATGTCTTTGATGGAAAGGATGTCCAACTAAACGTTCATCGCCACGCCACACCTTACCACATCAGGACATCGCTCAGAGTCTACTCCCCGAAGAATCGAACCAAAGGATGGAGCATCATCATGGAGGCAATAACACCCAAGGAGCACCACAATCGACGAGGGCAAGCTGAGGAAACCGAAGATTCAGCAAGAGACTCAAAGAACACAGGGGACATATTATAGACAGGAGGGAACTGTCGTGGAAAGTTTTATTAAGCATAGGATGACTATGGTAGACTTTCTTTTTGGCTTAGGAATGGTATGTAGGTCTATAGATCAGCACTCTGGTTCCTGCTACCCATGTGAAAGCCGCCACCGTTGGTTTGAGAGGGATCTAATGGCTGCTGGCTCTGAGAGCAATGTTCTTAGTGAAAGCTACCAGCGGGTCCTCATCAGCAACGGTGGGGTATGGCACGCTGATGCCAGTCTCACTGAACCATGGGCGCCCCAACATGAAACATTGGTTGGTGAGACTGGTGTCCATGTGAATGCTATATCACCTTTCTTGGTCGACCCTGTTTTAAAAGACCTTCCTCAGGGACTGATCCCCCCTTTTGGAACCATGTCTAACAGAGATTCACTGTAGGTTAGTAGCATCTTTGTACCAGATTGAATAGATGCTGTCCGATTAGGGCCACATTTGTTTAAAAAAAGGGCTGATTCATTTGGGAGCATTTGCGCGTGTTCTGGGTGTGGTGGTGGATGGTGAGTGTTTGAGCGCCACCCACGGGCACTCTCAGGAAATGTGCGAATGTGTACCTTCCAGGTCTAAAAGGAATTTCTATTGGTCAAGGCATAAGGTGGAATGTACCTGCATATCTGCAACTTTACTGGGCAGCCATGTGCCATAGAGGGCGGGGTTAGCCCAGTAAAAGGTCTAACCCGAATATCCTATCTATGTGCAGAACTTGCATGCCTTATGTTTTTTCTTACTTTTCTTTCTTCTCTCTTTTCACTATGCAGGAGATTTTTTCCTACTGTGCGCCAAATTACACAGAAGGTTTTTTTCATCTCCTTCATAGTCTTTAGTGTCTTCATGGGTCACACACACACACACATATTTAGATATATATATATACATATACACACACACAGCCTTAGATGGAGGAAAACATACAGTGATCCCGTTTTTATATATATATATATATATAAAAGTCGGGATCAATGGTTGGATTGAAAGGGATTTTCATAATCTTACTTTTGATACATTACAGATTAGACACATATATTATACAAGCCTCCTGTCTTGTGAAATGCAGCACATCGAATTAGCACATATCACACCCTGCCAGTGCTGGACACAATAGCAGCCTTCCTGACCAAAAGGCTATTTAACATCTCACCTCACATACATTGACAGGAACCTGTGATTTCCTATTTAACTTGTTAGCATGGAGAGAGAAACCTGTTCAATGTAAAATAACCCTTTCATGTATTGTATATAGCAGATGTCAGCATTGTTTAGCAAAGTTTCAACTGTATATTGACAAACACTATGTTCCCACCCCCAGCAAGCCCTATATAACTATGTGCTGGAGAATAAAGATTTCAGATATTGACAACCTATGTTGAGTCAGGGCTGTCTTATCTCTCTGATCAGAAGCAAAGGGGATATTCGTTGCACAGGGAAATATTCACGGGTGTGGAGGTCTGAAGCCTCATAATATAACCATCATAAACCTGCCAAGAAAAATAGCTAACAGGTATATTAGATCCAGTGTGATGGCGTGGGAGGAGGGGTCGCATGGCGGTGGGATAGGGGTGATGCGCTGAAGTAGGATGCCAACCACTCCGTTATATTCGAGGATTCATTACTCACCACCCACGACGAAAGTCTTTTAGAATCCTCTTCCACACCCCTCAATCTAACAGAAAACCACTCTGTGTCTTTTTTACCGCTACCCGGGGCACTGACCCCGGAAGCGACATACACCCTAAGACAACCTGCAGGCAATACCACAATAATTACGGATTTTTTCAAACCAGCTCCGAAAAAACAGAAGGGCCAAAAAAGAAAAAATGCCGCAGAGGACGGAGAGGAGGAGCAGCAAACAAAAGAAAAAAGCAAGGGAAGAACCAGGAAAGCGAACACACAGAACCACCAAGATCCAAAGAGGAACAAAATCACACAACGGTAAAAATTTTCAATCTCTCCAAATTCAACCTTAATGCCGCACAAATTTCAGTACTACAAAAAGGCCTATCATTCTGCCCAGCAGAGAAATTTAATGAATTCGAACTGTTTGTGGATCTGAACACCTTCATCAGGAACGTCACCCTACAGAGACATTTTGCCATCGAAGCCAAACACTGCCAAAACAAGAAAACAGCAAACACCCCACCGGATCCAGTTTCTTCACCCACTACCCATACCGGTTTAAAACCAAGATCTACGTTTAACCCCATCCACCGTAGAGGGAACCATATCAACACCTTTTTCTCATTAGTATCTGACGACATGAGAAAAATTAATGTAAACACCAAAACAAAGAAAAACCTAACAAAAGAAGAAAAACAGGCAGTAAAAGAACTCAACAATAATGACTCTCTGGTCATTCGAAATGCAGACAAAGGCGGAGGAATCATATTACTGAATAAAGAAGACTACATCAAAGAAGCCAACAGAATCCTGGGAGATGCACTATACTACGAACCTCTCCCCCACAATCCGTTATCCGACGACAAAAAGAATCTGGACAAATTGCTGAAACAAGCTGAAGAAGACCACATTCTCACAAAAAAGGAGAAAGAATACATTACAATAGACCATCCCAATACAGCGTTGTTTTATTATCTGCCAAAAATCCACAAAAATGACAAAAACCCACCCGGAAGACCCATCATCTCTGGGATAAATTCACTAACAAGCAATTTGTCCCACTACGTAGATATTTTCCTACAAAAATATGTTCTGGATCTCCCCTCCTTCCTACAGGACTCTACTCAACTAATCACACTACTCAAAGAGATCACCTGGGACCCCTCGTATAGCTGGCTCACCTTGGATGTGGTAGCCCTCTATTCCAACATCCCCCATGAAACGGGAATCAAAACAACAGGCTTTTATTTAGAGACAGACAGTCTCCTCTCCAAGACACACAAAACCTTCATCCTGGATGCAATCCACTTCATTTTAAAACACAATGTATTTTGTTTTGAGGGCACGATCTATAAACAACGGAATGGCACCGCTATGGGGACGCGCTTCGCACCAAGTTTTGCGAACTTATATATGGGCCGTTTTGAGGAGGAATTTATCTACAGCGAACACCCGTGGAAAGAAAAGATAGTCTTCTATAAAAGGTACATTGACGACTTGATCCTGATATGGAAAGGAACCTCAGAAGAGGCGAACGCCTTCATTTCTCACCTCAACACAAATACGTGGAATCTCAGTCTCACAGCAAACAGTTCAATCACTTCGGTCGAATACTTAGATCTGATTCTCTACCACAGCGATACAACAATAATGTCCAAAACTTTCTTCAAAAAAGTAGATAGCAACAGCTACCTGGATTACAAAAGTGCACACCACAAAAAATGGAAAGACAACATCCCCTTCAGCCAGTTCAAAAGACTGAGGAGAAACTGTACCACCACGGAGGACTTCATCTCACAGAGTCATATCTTACGCTCAAGATTCACCAGTAAAAAATACCCCAGAGGGATTATTGATGGCGCCTTCAAACGAGCCAGCATACAAAGCCAGGAGGATTGCCTGACGAAGAAGGACAAAACCAAAGAACCAGAGGCCGCAACCAAATTCAAATCCACCTTCATTACTACGTTCAATTCAAATCACGATGTCCTGAGGAACATCCTCTCAAAACACTGGAACATCCTAAAAAATGACCCCTTCCTCAAGGAAACCATTCCAGCCAAACCCCATATTATCTTCAGAAGGGCGAGGACATTGAAAAACATACTCGCACCCAGCAAACTGAAAAAGAAAAAACCCACAACAATAACCACTTCAGCCTTTTTCCCAGATTTGATAGGAAGTTACAAATGCAGTCACGCTCAATGCAAATGCTGCATGAGTATCGCCAACCGAACAAAAAAATTTAGAAGCAATGTGACAGGAGAAGAGTTCCAAATAAAGAGTTTCATGAACTGCTCCTCCTCATTTATAGTATATCTGGCGGAATGTGAATGCGGACTGCAATATGTGGGTCGAACCATACAGACACTCAGGGAACGCCTAAATAAACATCGGTGGAACATTGTACACGGATTCCAGAAGCATAGCGTTTCTAGACATTTCCTATCGCGTCACGACAAAGACCCTGCCAAACTCCACATCATACCGATCGAATCCATCAACGAAACCTGCCCAGATAGATTCAGAACACTCCAAAAAAGGGAGATGTTCTGGATCTTCAAATTGCAGACGCTGGAACCCTATGGTCTCAACGAGAGTCTGGAGAACAGGTGCTTCTGACTCCAAAAACCCGTTCTTCCTCCCCCGTTCGTTCTTCATTTTATTTTTCATTTATTTATTTATTAATTATTTATTTATATATATTTATTTTTTTCCCCTCCCCCCCCCTTCACCCCCATCCCCTCCCCCCCCCTTTCGCCTTGGCATCCTACTTCAGCGCATCACCCCTATCCCACCGCCATGCGACCCCTCCTCCCACGCCATCACACTGGATCTAATATACCCTTTTCCCAATTCACCAAACCTTCGTTCCATTACACACCATTACACATTACACACCCCACCACCACACACACACATCCCATTTTCATTCCACCACGTCAACACTTCACCCCACACTCCACCCATACACACAGGTTAACCAAATCCCTGCCCCCTGGACCCCGCAGACATATATATATACTTATATGTTTACACCCTGCAGTATATAATACATATAAATACAGACATATACATATCCCCTTACACACGTCTCTGGGCCAGTCACCATTTCCCCATAAACTCATACTTGCACAACCATAACATTCAATCTACCTCAACAGGACACAAGAGATGCAATGTATTTATTTATTTATTCATTCAATTGACTCCAGCAGGACATATGTCAATTTACACCCACCTAGTTTAATCCACATTCATCCCTTATCGGTCCTTCCCGTCACTCACTCTTCCCATCTCCCTTCCACACACCCCGACCGTCCCCACTACACACTATCAGAGCCGAGAATCCAGCAGCGTCCCGCCCCGCCCCCGCCCGCCCCCTGAGACTGCGTCACCAACATAGCACCCGCCCACTGCCCATTGCCTCTCGCTCCGCGCCCGCCCTCCGGCCTGCATCACTCTCGCAACTCCGCCCACTCCATGCGATGAGTGCTCCGTCCCCGGCAGCAAAGTGCCCGCCTCCACCCGCCCTCCGGCCAGCACCACTGACATTACACCCGCCCACCTCCAGCACCTCTCGTCATCCCCGGCCCCCCCCCTCCGCCCAGTGTCACCACTCCAGCCCCGCCCACCCCACGTGTCGAGCGCTTCAAAATGGCAACAATGCGCGCCTTTTTTGTGAATCAACCACTCCAGACATCCCACGTGCTGGGATACGAGCGGCTCCCCTGCGATCCACCAGGTCAGTTACCTCCACACAAGCCAAGCACCTCCTCTTCAATATGTCTACTCATCTCCCTCACCCTAGACACCCATCCCACCCTGGCCCCCACCACCTAAGTTACTATTTATTCACCCAAACTTTATCTACTTTGCTCCTTCCACACATACCTATGGACATATACACCTTTACAATCTGCCACCATTTTATCCCTTACATGTCACCACATCCCCCCCCCTTTTTTCAGCAAGTGTTCCCCCCTCTCCATTATTCCTCCTGCGCCCCCCCCTAGGACCAAAATGCACCTTACATACGACCAAAATTATGTCACTATGATCACAAAGTCTTGACACCAGAAACATAACGTTCTTAGTAGATAGTTAACCATGGGCTCATATTCAAATGCAAACGTCCAAGGTACCTCCAATGAATCCCCTAGAACCACCGTACCTTTATTATTATATTATTATCACATTCTTTTACCATGCCTGTATACTATATATATATATATATATATATATATATTTTATCAGTAAGTGTTCCCATGTAATATGTATGTTTTTAATATCCTCTATTCCATCCAATTCAATTCAATTTTCAAATGCAGAAATCACGCATCTACTCTTTTATACCTTTTATACATGTGTATGCATATTTACTATCGCTACGGTTTATTATCCACACTTATTCACCAAAGTCAATGTATGTGACCAATACATTTCTTCCTGTAGACTTGATAAAGGGGTCATGCACCCCAAAACGCTTTGTCCTGAATAAACCAATTTTTTTCTACCATTGGTTGTGGATTTGCGCCCTTTACTCTGTCCGTTTTTCTTGGACTTCCTTGGTCCACCAAACCTACAGTTCCTGTACTCACCCATTCGGCGGTTCGGCACCGACCGAAGGGAGTTTGGACAGAGCCGGCGGCACCAACCAACCCTCACGGGCACTCAGCTCTCATTGCAACGAACAGGTGAGCATATTACCTCTCGTCTGAAAAGGGAAATAATCCTCTACATATTCACCCTATGAGCGCCTTCTCTTTCTTTTTGTCTACAACCGATATGAGCATTGAGCATTTCATGCTCCGATGTTCTCCATTGTCCTGCGCGATCCAGCAAGGGATTTTTCTGGAGATCTGTTGATGTACCGGGCACTGGGTCCCCTACACAGCCCCTCTGACATGGGTATCGATCATTTCATGCTCCGATGCTCTCCCTTGACCTGTGCTATATCACGCAGGGCAAGGGATGTTTGTTTATATTTTTTACACTGCTAGGCGGAGGCTTCCACCTAACAGTGCGCCCAGTGACATCACCTGCACTAATGGGTGGGATTTAGCGCTGCCCTAGCCTGTAAAACAGCTAGGCTAAAGCCCGCCAATCAGTGCCAGCAACATCACTGGGAATGTTGTTAGGTGGAAGCCTACACCTAGCAGTGTAAAAAATATAAACAAACATCCCTTGCCCTGCGTGATAGAGCACAGGTCAAGGGAGAGCATCAGAGCATGAAATACTCATGTTAGAGGAGATTAGAGGGGTAACAAGAGAATATAGCTGGGTTCTACTCTGAACCCAAACAACCCCTTTAGGTTATGCATATAGATAATTTAAACATAATTATTTCAAAAATAGAAAAATCCTGTAATTTATTTATTTTTTATTTATTGTCATTACCTCACCATTTGGTGCCTACTATTTCGATTATAGAGACTAGTTGAGATATAGGACATGACTCTCTCTCTGAGACCAGTTGATATATGTCATGACATACACAAAGCACCTCTTGACTTCTGGGAAAAATATTAGCAAATTGTTAGGTCTAACATCTGCTGCCATATGTTTTAGAATGGGGAATCCACAGAAAAGAGACCTGAACCAATGTGATACATAACAAGGTTCAGAAGATCTGTATATACTGATATCCAAAAATGGATATAGAAAACATGGTATGAAATCTACAGAAGAGCGACCTGAGCCTTTGTAATATATAATAAGGCACAGATTAACAGATCCTACATGAGAGCCACATTATTTTCTTACAGCTCATTGGCAGGAATGCCTTCCGGCCTATCAAACATGCAAATGTCATGCCTAACATCTGCTGTCTTCAGATAGGCTTCGGAAATCTAATTTGAATATATTTCCCAGTATACCACAGGGGCAACACCTAAGTAATCCATATAATAGGGAATTTACAGAAAATAGTCCTGAACCAATGTAAAATATACCAACAATTCTATATACTGATATCCTGAAAACAAATATATATATAGTTAAGCAGATTAGTGTAACAGCCTCATCCCTCCCACGACAAATAATACATTGGGGCAGTATTATAGTGGTTATATTCTTAAAAACAGAAGGCAATACTGTAGCACTTACTTTGTTATACAAAGGAAGTAGTATTATTTCTCTCCCTCTCCATTTCTCTATCTCTCGCTCCTTTTGTGGGTGATAGTATATTAAAAGCAGCATTATAGCAGTTCTATTCTTGTATATAGAAGGCAATCCTTTAGGAATCATATTCTTGTACATTGGAGACAGTATTATAGTCTCTCTCTCCTTTAATAGGTACAGAAATTACAGTAGTTATACTCTTGTACATAGGAGACAGTATTATAGTCTCTCCCTCAGCCCTTATTATATAGAAGCATTACAGTAATTATATTCTTCTACATAGGACAAAGTACAGTACTAATCTCTCTCTTTCGCTTCTTTGGTGGGTGTTAGTATATTGTAAGTAGCATTACAGCAGTTCTATTCTTGTATACAGAAGGCAATCCTTTAGAAATCATATTCTTGTACCTAGGCAGTATTATAGTCTTTCTCTCATTCCCTTAGTAGGTATAAGTATTGCAGTAGTTATACTGTGTTAGGGTACTTTCACACTTGCGTTAAAGTTTTCCGGTATTGAGTTCCGTCCTAGTGGCTCAATACCGGAAAAAAAATGATCAGTTTTGTCCCAATGCATTCTGAATGGAGAGTAATCCGTTCAGGATGAATCAGGATTTCCATTAAAATGTATTAATGCCGGATCTGGTATCAAGTGTTCTGGCATGCGCAGACCTTTAAAAATGTAAAAAAAATAATAAATACCTGATCCGTTTTTCCAGATAACACCTGAAAAACGGATACGGTATTGCTATGCATTTGTCAGACTGATCAGGATCGTGATCAGTCTGCAAATGACATGCGTTTGCAAACTGTTTTTCTGATCAGGCAGGCAGTTCAGGCAACTGAACTACCTGCCGGAATCAAACAACGCAAGTGTTAACCACCTCAGCCCCCCTAGCTTAAACACCCTTAATGACCAGACCACTTTTTACAATTCTGCACTACACTACTTTCACCGTTTATTGCTCGGTCATACAACTTACCACCCGAATGAATTTTACCTCCTTTTCTTCTCACTAATAGAGCTTTCATTTGGTGGTATTTCATTGCTGCTGACATTTTTACATTTTTTTGTTATTAATTGAAATTTAACGAAATTTTTGCCCAAAAATGACATTTTTCACTTTCAGTTGTAAATTTTTTTTTAAAAAACGACATCCATATATAAATTTTTCGCTAAATTTATTGTTCTACATGTCTTTGATAAAAAAAAATGTTTGGGTAAAAAAATATGGTTTGGGTAAAAGTTATAGCGTTTACAAACTATGGTACAAAAATGTGAATTTCCGCTTTTTGAAGTAGCTCTGACTTTCTGAGCACCTGTTATGTTTCCTGAGGTTCTACAATGGCCAAGACAGTACAAACACCCCACAAATGACCCCATTTCGGAAAGTAGACACCCTAAGGTATTCACTGATGGGCATAGTGAGTTCATAGAACTTTTTATTTTTTGTCACAAGTTAGCGGAAAATTATGATTCTTTTTTTTCTTACAAAGTCTCATATTCCACTAACTTGGGACAAAAAATAAAAACTTCCATGAACTCACTATGCCCATCATGAAATACCTTGGGGTGTCTTCTTTCCAAAATTGGGTCACTTGTGGGATAGTTATACTGCCCTGGCATTTTAGGGCCCAAATGCGTGCAAAGTAGTTTGAAATCAAAATCTGTAAAAAACTGGCCTTTGAAATCCGAAAGGTGCTCTTTGGAATGTGGGCCCCTTTGCCCACCTAGGCTGCAAAAAAGTGTCACACATGTGGTATCGCTGTACTCAGGAGAAGTTAGGGAATGTGTTTTGGGGTGTAATTTTACAAATACCCATGCTGGGTGAGATAAATATCTCGGCAAAAGACAACTTTTCCCATTTTTTTATACAAAGTTGGCATTTAACCAAGATATTTCTCTCACCCAGCATGGGTGTATGTAAAATGACACCCCAAACCACATTCCCCAACTTCTCCTGAGTATGGCGATACCACATGTGTGACATTTTTTTGCAGCCTAGGTGGGCAAAGGGGCCCACATTCCAAAGAGCACCTTTCGGATTTCACAGGCCATTTTTTATAGATTTTGATTTCAAACTACTCCGCACGCATTTGGGCCCCTAAAATGCCAGGGCAGTATAACTACCCCACAAGTGACCCCATTTTGGAAAGAAGACACCCCAAGGTATTTCGTGATGGGCATAGTGAGTTCATGGAAGTTTTTATTTTTTGTCACAAGTGGGGTAGTTATACTGCCCTGGCATTTTAGGGGCCCAGATGCGTGAGAAGTAGTTTGAAATCAAAATCTGTAAAAAATGCCCTGTGAAATCCAAAAGGTGCTCTTTGGAATGTGGGCCCCTTTGCCCACCTAGGCTGCAAAAAAGTGTCACATGTGGTATCTCCGTACTCAGGAGAAGTTGGGGAATGTGTTTTGGGGTGTCATTTTACATATACCCATGCAGGGTGAGAGAAATTTCTCGGCAAAAGACAACTTTTCCCATTTTTTTATACAAAGTTGGCATTTGACCAAGATATTTATCTCACCCAGCATGGGTAAATGTAAAATGACACCCCAAAACACATTCCCCAACTTCTCCTGAGTACGGCGATACCACGTGTGACACTTTTTTGCAGCCTAGATGCGCAAAGGTGCCCAAATTCCTTTTAGGAGGGCATTTTTTGACATTTGGATCCCAGACTTCTTCTCACACTTTAGGGCCCCTAAAAAGCCAGGGCAGTATAAATACCCCACATGTGACCCCATTTTGGAAAGAAGACACCCCAAGGTATTCAATGAGGGGGCATGGTGAGTTCATAATGGAAATTGTTTTTTTTTTTTTTTTTCTCACAAAGTCTCACTTTCCGCTAACTTGGGACAAAAATTTAAATGTTTCATGGACTCAATATGCCCCTCAGCGAATACCTTGGGGTGTCTTCTTTCCAAAATGGTGTCATTTGTGGGGTGTTTGTACTGCCCTGGCATTTGAGGGTCTCCGCAATCATTACATGTATGGCCAGCATTAGGAGTTTCTGCTATTCTCCTTATATTGAGCATACAGGTAGGGATGAGCGAACTCGAACTGTATAGTTCGGGTTCGTACCGAATTTTGGGGTGTCCGTGACACGGACCCGAACCCGGACATTTTCGTAAAAGTCCGGGTTCGGGTTCGGTGTTCGTCGCTTTCTTCGCGCTTTTGTGACGCTTTCTTGGCGCTTTTTGAAAGGCTGCAAAGCAGCCAATCAACAAGCGTCATACTACTTGCCCCAAGAGGCCATCACAGCCATGCCTACTATTGGCATGGCTGTGATTGGCCAGAGCACCATGTGACCCAGCCTCTATTTAAGCTGGAGTCACATAGCGCCGCCCGTCACTCTGCTCTGATTAGCGTAGGGAGAGGTTGCGGCTGCGACAGTAGGGCGAGATTAGGCAGATTAACTCCTCCAAAGGACTTGATTAACTGATCGATCTGCAGCTGTGGATCATTGAGCTGCTGATCCTCAATTGCTCACTGTTTTTAGGCTGCACAGACCGTTTGTCAGTCACATTTTTCTGGGGTGATCGGCGGCCATTTTGTGTCTTGTGGTGCGCCAGCACAAGCTGCGACCAAGTGCATTTAACCCTCAATGGTGTGGTTGTTTTTTGGCTAAAGCCTACATCAGGGTGAAGCTGTCACACCAAGTGCATTTAACCAGCAATAGTCTGTTCATTTTTTGGCCATATACAAAATCAGGGGCAAGCTGCGCCTGTCACCAAGTGCATTTAACCCTCAATGGTGTGGTTGTTTTTTGGCTAAAGCCTACATCAGGGTGAAGCTGTCACACCAAGTGCATTTAACCAGCAATAGTCTGTTCATTTTTTGGCCATATACTAAATCAGGGGCAAGCTGCGCCTGTCACCAAGTGCATTTAACCCTCAATGGTGTGGTTGTTTTTTGGCTAAAGCCTACATCAGGGTGAAGCTGTCACACCAAGTGCATTTAACCAGCAATAGTCTGTTTATTTTTTGGCCATATCCCAGTCTAATTCTGTCACTAAATCCATACCGGTCACCCAGCGCCTAAATACTAGGCCTCAAATTTATATCCAGCTAAATCTGTCCCTAGTGCTGTAGCTGGGCGAGTTATTTAGTGTCCGTTCAAGCACATTTCTTGTTCTGGGTTGAAATACAATTCCCAATTTAGCAATTTCATAATTTAGTGGTTTCTGCTATATCAGAGCTATTTGAAATCTATCCCTAAAAGGGTATATAATATTCAAGGTGCACATTGGGTCATTCAGAATAACTTCACACACACCCGCTACTGTGTATTTCCAAGTCTAATTCTGTCACTAAACCCATACCTGTCACGCAGCGCCTAAATACTAGGCCTCAAATTTATATCCAGCTAAATCTGTCCCTAGTGCTGTAGCTGGGCGAGTTATTTAGTGTCCGTTCAAGCACATTTCTTGTTCTGGGTTGAAATACAATTCCCAATTTAGCAATTTCATAATTTAGTGGTTTCTGCTATATCAGAGCTATTTGAAATCTATCCCTAAAAGGGTATATAATATTCAAGGTGCACATAGGGTCATTCAGAATAACTTCACACACACCCGCTACTGTGTATTTCTAAGTCTAATTCTGTCACTAAACCCATACCTGTCACCCAGCGCCTAAATACTAGGCCTCAAATTTATATCCTGCTAAATCTCTCGTTAACGCTGTCCTGTTGTGGCTGGGAAAGTTATTTAGTGTCCGTCAAAGCACATTTTTTGTTCTGGGTTTAAATACAATTCCCAATTTAACAATTTCATAATTTAGTGGTTTCTGCTATATCAGAGCTATTTGAAATCTATCCCTAAAAGGGTATATAATATTCAAGGTGCACATTGGGTCATTCAGAATAACTTCACACACACACGCTTCTGTGCATTTCCAAGTCTAATTCTGTCACTAAATCCATACCGGTCACCCAGCGCCTAAATACTAGGCCTCAAATTTATATCCCGCTGAATTTGAATACAATACATTGGGCCAAATAATATATTTGTTGTTGTGGTGAACCATAACAATGAGAAAAACATCTAGTAAGGGACGCGGACGTGGACATGGTCGTGGACATGGTCGGACATGGTGGGTGACGTGAAGCCTCATTCTCTGCTATGACATGCAGACTGATTCTCTGCTGTCATGAAGCCAGATTGTCTGTTACGGGACCTCTCTGCTCTGCCTGTGTGCTAGGCCTAAATATATGCCAATGGACTGTTGCAGTGGTGGCTGACGTGAAGCCTCATTCTCTGCTATGACATGCAGACTGATTCTCTGCTGACATGAAGCCAGATTCTCTGTTACGGGACCTCTCTCCTCTGCCTGTGTGTGTGCTGGGCCTAAATATATGCCAATGGACTGTTGCAGTGGTGGCTGACGTGAAGCCTCATTCTCTGCTATGACATGCAGACTAATTCTCTGCTGACATGAAGACAGATTCTCTGTTACGGGACCTCCCTCCTCTGCCTGGGTGCTGGGCCTAAATATATGCCAATGGACTGTTGCAGTGGTGGGTGACGTGAAGCCTGATTCTCTGCTATGACATGCAGACTAATTCTCTGCTGACATGAAGACAGATTCTCTGTTACGGGACCTCTCTCCTCTGCCTGTGTGTGTGCTGGGCCTACATATATGCCAATGGACTGTTGCAGTGGTGGCTGACGTGAAGCCTCATTCTCTGCTATGACATGCAGACTAATTCTCTGCTGACATGAAGACAGATTCTCTGTTACGGGACCTCCCTCCTCTGCCTGGGTGCTGGGCCTAAATATATGCCAATGGACTGTTGCAGTGGTGGCTGACGTGAAGCCTCATTCTCTGCTATGACATGCAGACTGATTCTCTGCTGACATGAAGCCAGATCGTCTGTTACGGGACCTCTCTGCTCTGCCTGTGTGCTAGGCCTAAATATATGCCAATGGACTGTTGCAGTGGTGGGTGACGTGAAGCCTCATTCTCTGCTATGACATGCAGACTGATTCTCTGCTGTCATGAAGCCAGATTGTCTGTTACGGGACCTCTCTGCTCTGCCTGTGTGCTAGGCCTAAATATATGCCAATGGACTGTTGCAGTGGTGGGTGACGTGAAGCCTCATTCTCTGCTATGACATGCAGACTAATTCTCTGCTGACATGAAGACAGATTCTCTGTTACGGGACCTCCCTCCTCTGCCTGGGTGCTGGGCCTAAATATATGCCAATGGACTGTTGCAGTGGTGGGTGACGTGAAGCCTCATTCTCTGCTATGACATGCAGACTAATTCTCTGCTGACATGAAGCCAGATTGTCTGTTACGGGACCTCTCTCCTCTGCCTGTGTGTGTGCTGGGCCTAAATATATGCCAATGGACTGTTGCAGTGGTGGCTGACGTGAAGCCTCATTCTCTGCTATGACATGCAGACTAATTCTCTGCTGACATGAAGACAGATTCTCTGTTACGGGACCTCCCTCCTCTGCCTGGGTGCTGGGCCTAAATATATGCCAATGGACTGTTGCAGTGGTGGCTGACGTGAAGCCTCATTCTCTGCTATGACATGCAGACTAATTCTCTGCTGACATGAAGACAGATTCTCTGTTACGGGACCTCTCTCCTCTGCCTGGGTGCCGGGGCCTAAATATCTGAGAATGGACTGTTCCAGTGGTGGGTGACGGGAAGCCAGATTCTCTGCTATGGAACCTCTCTCCAATTGATTTTGGTTAATTTTTATTTATTTAATTTTTAATTTAATTCATTTCCCTATCCACATTTGTTTGCAGGGGATTTACCTACATGTTGCTGCCTTTTGCAGCCCTCTAGCTCTTTCCTGGGCTGTTTTACAGCCTTTTTAGTGCCGAAAAGTTCGGGTCCCCATTGACTTCAATGGGGTTCGGGTTCGGGACGAAGTTCGGATCGGGTTCGGATCCCGAACCCGAACATTTCCGGGATGTTCGGCCGAACTTCTCGAACCCGAACATCCAGGTGTTCGCTCAACTCTACATACAGGTAATGAGATTTTTTTTTTCCGATTTCGATGTGGATGAATGAATCATTGCCGGGATTTTTTATTTTATTTTTTATATGCAAAGTGTTTGCCAAAGCATATGAACACCGCCGCCTCCTCAGCTCATATGCCTCGGCAAACGTATCTTTTACTGCAGAGGAGAAATCTCGTCTTGCAGCGCCGCATACACCGACTTTTGTGTAATCTGACAGCAGCGCAATGCTTCTGTCAGAATGCACATCAGTACTGCAGCTAGTCGATCGGTTGGTCCACCTGGAAGGTAAAGAAAAAAAAAAAAAAACAGGCCGCAACGCAATAAATTTTATTAACTTTATAATAACATTTGAACAGAACATATAAACTTTATTTAACTTTTTGAACTGAACGTTAACTTTTTTGCTTACTGGTGATTTTTATTTTTTACCTTTATAGGACAAACCTCTCCTTCCCCATGGGACAATGTGCAAAGCGCAAATCGCCGAAACATGTGGCAAAGTACATTATGCACTTTGTCCCAGGTGAAAGGAGAGGTTTGCAGCAGCTGTGTGTGAATGGGCCCTAATAGCCCTGTGTGCCTGTCCTGTGAGATGCAATCCCTATGCTAAGTGTACCTGTGTGTGGTACTTCCGGAAACACTCCCCTAAGCATAGGGCAGGGTGGTCAGGGCAGTCAGGACAGAAATAGCGGGTGTCACGCATTATTCCACTCCTACTACAGACATGACATTTTTTTCAGGGTGACGGTCAGTTTGAGGTACCAGCAACGACACTGGGGAAATGTCGCTCGTGTAGACGGCTCACTACACTGGTGGATGGGGCCACGGAACCTCGATGATCTTGATGATCTCTTCCTGAAATTTGAGGAAGGATCCTGTTCTCCCAGCCTTACTGTAGAGAACAAAACTATTATATACAGCCAATTGAATTAAATATACAGACACCATCTTATACCAGCGTCTGGTCCTGCGGGAAAGGAGATAAGGAGCCAACATCTGGTCATTGAAGTCCACCCCTCCTATGAGCGAATTATAGTCGTGGACACAGAGGGGCTTTTCAATGACACTAGTTGCTCATTCAGTTTGGATTGTCGTGTCTGCATGAATAGAGGAGAGCATGTAAACGTTACGCTTGTCTCTCCATTTCACCGCGAGCAGTTCTTCATTACACAAGGCAGCCCTCTCCCCCCTTGCAAGACGGGTGGTAACGAGCCGTCGGGGGAAGCCCCTGCGACTAGGTCGCGCGGTGCCACAGCAGCCAATCTGTTCTAGAAACAAATGCCTGAAGAGGGGCACACTTGTGTAGAAATTGTCCACATAAAGATGGTACCCCTTGCCAAATAAGGGTGACACCAAGTCCCAGACTGTCTTCCCACTGCTCCCCAGGTAGTCAGGGCAACTGACCGGCTCCAGGGTCTGATCTTTACCCTCATAGATCCGAAATTTGTGGGTATAGCCTGTGGCCCTTTCACAGAGCTTATACAATTTGACCCCATACCGGGCGCGCTTGCTTGGGATGTATTGTTTGAAGCCAAGGCGCCCGGTAAAAGGGACTCGTCTACGCAGATGTTTTGCTCAGGGGTATACAAATCTGCAAATTTCGGGTTGAAGTGATCTATGAGGGGCCGAATTTTGTGGAGCCGGTCAAAAGCTGGGTAGCCTCTGGGACGGGAAGTGCTGTTATGACTAAAGTGCAGGAAACCCGGGATGGTCTCAAATCGTGTCCTGGACATGGCAGCAGAGAACATGGGCATGTGATGAATTGGGTTTGTGGACCAATATGACCGCAATTCATGCTTTTTGATTAGACCCATGTTGAGGAGAAGGCCCAGAAAAATTTAAAATTCGGAAACTTGGACGGGTTTCCAACGGAAAGACTGGGCATAAAAGCTTCCCGGGTTGGTGGCTATAAATTCAGTGGCATATCGGTTTGTTTCTACCACAACTAAGTCCAAGAGCTCCGCAGTCAAGAACAGCTCAAAAAATCCCAGGGCCGAACCGATCTGAGCTGTCTCAACCCGAACTCCAGGCTGGGCGGTGAAAGGGGGAACTAATGGTGCGGCTGAAGTTGGGGACTGCCAATCAGGGTTTGCCAGCACCTCAGGGACTCTAGGGGGTCTACGGGCCTCTCTGTGCGGTGGCTGCGACGGGGTAACTATTGTACGTGCCACCGTACCAGCTTCAACTGCCCTTCTGGTGCTCGCCACTTCACCATGTTGTACGGCAGTGCTGCTTCTAGGTCCAGGATGGGCTGCGCTGCTGGTGTATGCCTCACCACGTAATCCGACAGCGCCAGCCCCACTCTGCTGCCCTTGAAGCGGATCCTGCGCAACCTGTGGTCTAGCAACACGGGCCGGGTACGCCTGGTGCTATCAGGGACCTCAACCTCCTCGTCCAAACTTTGGGTCAGACTGCCACTGCTTTCTACAGGTTCATATTTTGACCCGCTAGATTCATCAGATGAGGGTTCCCATTCCTCAACCGACTGGGTCAGAAGCCTGTAGGCCTCTTCAGAAGAATACCCCTTGTTTGCCATTTGGTCAACTAAATTTAGGGGGTATTCCCTGAGACTACCCAAGACAAAAAAGCAAGCCTGTCTTACACATGGGAGGCTAGCGAAGTACCGGAGGCCGCTGCGATTGATAAAAAATATCAAAACAGATTTTTTTATCGCCGCAGCGCTTGTAAAGTGATTGTGCAGTGATAAAAAAAATAAAAAAAATTTGTCACTGCTGCGGGGCGGGTGTGGGTGAACGCACGTGTGGGCAACCGATCAGGCCTGATCGGGCAAACACTGCGTTTTGGGTGGAGGGTGAGCTAAGGTGACACTAATACTATTATAGATCTGACTGTGATCAGTTCTGATCACTTACAGATACTATAAAAGTACAAATGCTGATTAGGGATACGCTAATCAGCGACTGTGGCGCAGTGGGCTGGGCGCTAAACGATCGCTAAACTACCTAACCAAGGGGCCTAAACTATCCTAAAACTATCAGTCAATACCAGTGAAAAAAAAAGTGACAGTTTACACTGATCACTTTTTTCCCTTTCACTAGGTGATTGACAGGGGCGATCAAGGGGTGATCAAGGGGTTAATTGGGGTGCTGGGGGGTGATCTGGGGCTAAGTGTAGTGTTTGGTGGCTACTCACTGTGATGCCTGCTCCTCTGCTGAGACCAACCGACCAAAAGGACCAGCAGAGGAGCAGGGAAGCCATTTAACACCTTATATTTATAAATATAAAGTGTTAACTGGCTTCTGATTTGATTTTTTGAAAATCGCCAGCCTGCCAGCAACGATCATTGGCTGGCAGGCTGGTGACGAAATACAACTCTAACTTTTGCCGGCCCGCGATGCGCATGTGTGGGCCGGCTTTGACCGAAATATCGCGTCTTGCGAGATGACGCACCGGCGCGTCCACCTGGAATAACAGGGCCACCGCCAGGACGCGATCCTGCGTACGGCGGTCCTGAGGAGGTTAAAGTACCCTTAGGGTACTTTCACACTAGCGATTTTGTTTTCCGGTATTGAGTTCCATCACAGGAGCTCAATACCGGAAAAAACTGATCAGTTTTATCCTAATGCATTCTGAATGGAGAGCATTCCGTTCAGGATGCATCAGGATGTCTTCCGTTCAGTCATTCTTACGTTGTTTGGACGGAGAAAATACCACAGCATGCTGCAGTTTTATCTCCGGCCAAAAATACTGATCACTTGCCAGAATGCCAGATCCGGCATTAATTTACATTGAAGGCATTAAGTGTTCTGGAAAAACAGATCCGGATTTCCCATCTGCGCAGACCTTTAAAAGTGCAAAAATATAATACCGTTGATGACATCGGAGAGACGGATCCGGTATCTCAATGCATTTGTCAGATGGATCCGCCTGACAAATGCCATCAGTTTGCGTCCGTATTGACGGAACTGCCTGTTGGAATCCTCTGCCGCAAGTGTGAAAGTACCCTTATATGGTGGCCATGCTTGCAAAGTACAGGAAGAAGCCCCAAACTCTCTGGTGGTGGGGACCGCCCGCAGGAGTATGCAAAGACTGACTTTTTTTTCCATTGTGTGAAATCACGACCACTGCTGCTGGACTGCAGGGTGGTTGTAACCCTTGGATATGAGCAGTGTATAATGTGATAGAAAGATGAATCAGGCCAGGAAAGGAAGCAATATGGACAATCACAATACATTAGTAAGTGCCTTGTATTAACTTTCTCTGCATGATACTGTATATGCCATTTGCTAAAGTGACAAAACCACTTACACTTTAATAGTGAGATCTCTAGAGCCTTTCTGAAGGATTGAAATAAAGATAAGAAAACTGGATGCTGTAACTGTTTTTTATTGCATTCAGACCCACAGATCTGATACTTCAAGTAAAAGCCTTCTGGTTCTTTTACATGAACCAAAGTTTTAGGTAAGTACCAGCAGTGAACCAAACATCCACAATAACTGCTGAACCTGATTTACATGCAGCAATCACCTTGCTACAATTGCTTGTCCCCGTAGAGAATCATTGTTTGTGGGCAGCAGAGCCCTGTGTACAAAGGACAATCTGCTGCATTAAACATTTAGGGAGATTTATCAAAACTGCTGCAAAGGAAAACTGGCTTTGTTGCCCATAGCAACCAATCAGATTCTATCTTTCATTTTCTACAGGAGCTCTGGAAAATGAAAGATGGAATCTGATTGGTTGCTATGGGCAACTAAGCCAGTTTCCCTTGCATCAGTTTTGGTAAATCTCCCCCAATGATTTTCTGTGCCAAGAAGAGCATCTGCTTGTTTATCAGATGATCATGAGCACCTCTTACACAGACCAATTGTTACAAACGCTCATTACTGACAAATTAGCCCTCTGGGCAGTCTCCTGGTCCTCAGACTGAATTGCGCAAAATAGGTTTAACCAGGCATAGGATTCAGCACTGTGTTACCGGCTGAATCCCGATTCGGTGCTCTGGTGGCGGCGACAGGGCAACTTATACTGGACCATTATGGGGGGCACTACAGGGAAGGGGAGGGCAGAATTTAGAAGCGCTATGGGGGCATCTACTGGGGGCATTAAAAAGGGGCATCTTTTCCTTGCACATTATGGGGGTATTTAATGGGGGAATTTATACTGGAACATTATGGGGGACACTATGAGAGCATCTTTTCCTGGCACATTATGGGGGCACTATGGGGTTGGGGGGACACTATGGGGGCATATTATATAGGCAAATTATTGGGGCATTGTGGAGAAGGGGAAGAAGCACTATGGGTGCATCTATTTGGGGCACTATATAGGGGCATTTTATACTGGCATATTATGTAGGACACTATGGGATAGGGGAGAGGAGCACTATGTGGGCATTACATAGGGGCACTATGGGGACATTAACTCAACTGGGGGCAGTAAGAGGGGGAATTTTTTTGTACTGGCGCACAGAACGAGAGCATTTTTGTACTAGTGGACATTATTAGGGGACTTTTTTTGTACTGGTGCTCATTTTAAGAGGCCGATGTGCCCCCCACAGTAATATTGCTCCCCAACGTCTTACCAATAGTAATATTTCTCTGCCAGAGTGCACTTAGTAGAAAAAATGCCACTACAGTGATCCAGAAGTAATAATGCTCCCATAATAGTAATTATGTTCCCCAGTAGGATTTGAGGGACATAATGTTTACACTATTACTGTCAGGGGCACTATTTGCTAGGTGCAGTTATTTTAGAGCAGTGTGTGCCAATAATTATTAAAGAGCACTATCAGCGTGGTACTAGTATTATCAGGGGGTTATCTGCTTCTGCTGGATAGAATTGGGGAGCACAGCGGGCACTATCTGTGTGGTATTAGTATTTTCAGGTGTACAGTCTCTGTAGTATAGTATTGGGGAGCACAGTGGGAACAGTATTGGGGGCACTATCTGTGTGGTACTAGTATTTTCAGGTGTACAGTCTCTGTAGTATAGTATTGGGGAGCACAGTGGGCACAGTATTGGGGGCACTATCTGTGTGGTACTAGTATTTTCAGGTGTACAGTCTCTGTAGTATAGTATTGGGGAGCACAGTGGGCACAGTATTGGGGGCACTATCTGTGTGGTACTAGTATTTTCAGGTGTACAGTCTCTGTAGTATAGTATTGGGGAGCACAGTGGGCACAGTATTGTAGGTGTCAGGATGAGGTGTTCAGAAGGTGGGGAAGAGAATGAAAGGTAGGAACCCAAGATGTCTTTTTGTCAAACTGCAGAGACGAGAGATTAGTGAAAAACCATCCTAGCGGTCTGGTCTGAAAGGAGAAGATGAGGAAAGAGAATATCTACATCAGAAGAGAAGTCACTGGATGTAAGAAGTATGTGGCGCTGTATTCTATATGTTTGACAGCACTGAATATAATGTGTATGCAAACATGTTTTTAGTGCTAGGTACAAATGTGTATAAAATGTATATGGTATAGGTATATCTACTGTAAGTATAGCCTATGCGCAATTTATATACTGTAGGCTGTATCATATATTGAGAAAATAAACAAAGAACGGAGCTCCCAGTACCGTTTACAAAAATATAATTTTTTTTATAACATGATTAAAATATATATAGATATTACTATATGTAAGCCGTTAAAAAATAAGGGAGAGTGACAGAAAATGCGCCATCCTGGCACTGCACACATATCAGAAAAATAACAGACGTATCCAAATGTAATATAATTACATGTTTGAACATATAGTAAGTTGCACATATAGAGGATATATAGTATGAGTCTCAATCATAATGGCTACACGGCTAAAGGATTAGGGACCACATGCATGTGCTAAAGTGTCTAGACTGGAAGAAATTCACAGTGATAACCAAGTATAGGAAAACACCTACAGTTGCAGGAAAAAGTATGTGAACCCTTTTGAATGATATGGATTTCTTCACAAATTGGTCATAAAATGTGATCTGATCTTCATCTAAGTCACAACAATAGACAATCACAGTCTGCTTAAACTAATAACACACCAAGAATTAAATGTCACCATGTTTTTATTGAACACAGCATGTAAACATTCACAGTGCAGGTGGAAAAAGTATGTGAACCCTTGGATTGAATAACTGGTTGAACCTCCTTGGGCAGCAATAACTTCAACCAAACGTTTCCTGTAGTTGCAGATCAGACGTGCACAACGGTCAGGAGTAATTCTTGACCATTCCTCTTTACAGAACTGTTTCAGTTCAGCAATATTCTTGGGATGTCTGGTGTGAGTCGCTTTCTTGAGGTCATGCCACAGCATCTCAATCGGGTTGAGGTCAGGACTCTGGGCCACTCCAGAAGGCGTATTTTCTTTCTTCTCCCGCCAAGACCATCCTATCACATGACTATGTCACATGATTTTGGGCGTGTTGGCGGGACGCCAGCCGGGAGGAGAGCTGGGCACGGCTTGACTGGGGCTCTGCGTGCCGATACACATACACAGGTGGGGACAAGTATATGTGATTATTTTTCTACATCTGATTGGTGGAAGAGGCATATAAATATGTGATTCACAGTGATGGCGTTATCCCCGGACGAAGGCACACCGAAATGCACGTAGGGGTATCGCCATCCTGGTTGGTACAGCACACTATCACTATTAGGTGAGTCCCTGTCTTTTGGCTTTACTGGCATTGGATATAGGTGTTTTCCTATACTTGGTCATCACTGTGAATTTCTTCCGGTCTAGACACTTTAGCACATGCATGTGGTCCCTAATCCTTTAGCCGTGTAGCCATTATGATTGAGACTCATCCTATATAATCTTTATATGTGCAACTTACTATATGTTCAAACATTTGCTAATTATATTACATTTGGATACGTCTGTTATTTTTCTGATATGTGTGCAGTGCCAGGATGGCGCTTTTTCTGTCACTCTCCTTTATTTTTTAACGGCTTACTATATATATATCATATATATTTTAATCATGTTATAATAAAAATGATATTTTTATAAACGGTACTGGGAGCTCCGTTCTTTGTTTATTTGCTTGTCATACTCGGGAGCTGGTACCGAGTCATTTGTATAAGTGGCCCATAGTTTTGTTGGGTGGACATTTGCTTCCACTCCTACCATCAGGCCATTTTCTGGTCTCTTTTTTCTATTCTGTATCATATATTGGTGTATATTGTATACACTGACGAGTTGATGTTTAGGCTCCATATCTCACCATCCACTAAAGCTTCGAATGTGAGACTACCATAATTTTTTAGACAATCATCTTGCTATTTCATACATAAATTGGACTATTTAGCATATGATTAGTTATGCAGATTCTTACATAGTAACATAGTAACATAGTACATAAGGCCGAAAAAAGACATTTGTCCATCCAGTTCGGCCTGTCATCCTGCAAGTTGATCCAGAGGAAGGCAAAAAAAACCCTGTGAGGTAGAAGCCAATTTTCCTCACTTTAGGGGAATATAAATTCCTTCCCGACTCCAATCAGGCAATCAGAATAAATCCCTGGATCAACGATCTCTCTCTAGTAGCTATAACCTGTAATATTATTACGCTCCAGAAATACATCCAGGCCCCTCTTGAATTCCTTTATTGTACATGAATTCCTTTATTTTACATGTATTCTTGTCATGTAACTGGACTGTTACTGTTTTGCTCTTGGTGGTGGAGCAATCTTTTTCATTTTGTTTACTACAAATTACAACCTGTTCTCACATTCCCTAATAGTTTAGTGTGTTATTAGGTTGATTCCCAAACAAAAGGTCACTGGTTTGAATCCAGGAGCAGCCATGAAGATTTCCCAAGAAAAGAGAAACAGCATCATCCAGCTCATCGATAACGGTATCTCACCCAAGTATATTGCCAAACTGCATCATGTGAGTGCCATGAGAGTTGGAAGAATACAAAATGAAGTCTGTCCATCCACTCCAAAGCCAAGAGGTGGACATCCAGGCAAAATATCTGAGTCAACAAGTCGGCTCATCACAAGGTCTATCTGGCGTGACACACGTGGCAGTGGAGGTGGCTTGTATGCTTCATAATAGTGAGATCACGAGATATCCATGTAAGCACCGTACAATATTCATTGCAAAAGTCTGGAATGGTGGCATGAAAAAAGGTGAAGAAGCCTCAACTTCAATATCATCATAAGAAGTGTCGGCAAGTGAAAAAATGTGCGAGTGAAAAAAAGTACAAACAGTGGACAGTAGAAGATTAAAAGCAGGTGATTTGGAGCGATGAGACGAGAGTCAATAGACTAGGCTCTGATGGGTGCAAATAGGTCTGGAAGAAACAAGAGAAAAGAGGGCTAATGGATTGAGAAATTGAAGGAACTGTCAAGTTTGGTGGAGGAAGCCTGATGATATGGGGTTGTTTCACTGCCAAAGGCGTTGGATACTTGACCAGGATCGATGGTGGTTTCACTGCTGAGCTCTATGTGAGTATTCTACAGGATGAGTTACTTCATGCAAATGAGTACTATGGGGATGAAAAGGATGACATAGTGTTCCAGCAGGACAACGACCCGAAGCATACGCCGAGATTGGCCAGGAATGGTTCAATGACAATGAAGTAGAGGGGCTGGATTGGCCCCAACAGTCCACAGACCTCAACCCAATCTAACTCTGGTGGGTAGAGTTGAAGAAAAAGCTGTATTTGTATAAAAATAATGGTAGTCTCACGTTGGAAGCTGTAGTGGATTGTGAGATTTGGAGCCTGAAATTCAAGAGTTCAAAACATTGTTACCCTTTTGCTTGTCAGTGTATGTGATGTATTTATGTGAGTGTAGTGTCTATATAGTCTGTATAAGTATGCATACCTTCCAATCATCCCAGATCTGGGATAACTACTGTGTGGGGGGCACTAGACAGGATTGGGACATGTACAGATAGGCATTGGGTGGAGTTAGAGGTGTGGCCTTAATGTTTAAAAAAACTTGTTGAGTGCCGCTGATATTTTAGCTCCTTAGGCGGGTTAAACGTTGGGTGGTGTGTATGTGTAGTGTATATATGGTGTATTTATGTATGTGTGGCATGTATATAGTGTATTTATGTGTATGTGTGTTTCGTATATATGGTGTATGTACATGTAACTATGTGCTGTGACGCTGCGTGTCAACCGTTGAGTAAGGAACCTGCTGTTAAAAATTTGAATCCCACCCCTGGGTTTAACTTCTTTGACTCCTAAAGGTTGGACTTCTACAAGAAAACGATAATTAAACACAGACCCCAGTGTAATACACAAATGGAACCACAAGATGGCAACAAAACCTTACAAAAGAGCTTAGGGACAAGGGAAGTCTGGGTTCTTAACTGTTTTATTACTGGAGTGTTATCTCCCTTCCTTATCAGTCCAATTTTCCCAGTATTAGCAATGGGCCTATTTAACTGAAAATAACTATTTAAAGAAGTTTCAGAGACTTACATATTGATGACCTATGCATGTGTATGTATATGTCTATATACAGTACAGACCAAAAGTTTGGACACACCTTCTCATTCAAAGAGTTTTCTTTATTTTCATGACTATGAAAATTGTAAATCCATACTGAAGGTATCAAAACTATGAATTAACACATGTGGAATTATATGCATAACAAAAAAGTGTGAAACAACTGAAAATATGTCATATTCTAGGTTCTTTAAATTAGCCACCTTTTGCTTTGATTACTGCTTTGCACACTCTTGGCATTCTCTTGATGAGCTTCAAGAGGTAGTCACCTGAAATGGTCTTGAAGGAGTTCCCAGAGATGCTTAGCACTTGTTGGCCCTTTTGCCTTCACTCTGCGGTCCAGCTCACCCCAAACCATCTCGATTGGGTTCAGGTCCGGTGACTGTGGAGGCCAGGTCATCTGGCGCAGCACCCTATCACTCTCCTTCATGGTCAAATAGGCCTTACACAGCCTGGAGGTGTGTTTGGGGTCATTGTCCTGTTGAAAAATAAATGATGGTCCAACTAAACGCAAACCGGATGGAATAGCATGCCGCTGCAAGATGCTGTGGTAGCCATGCTTGTTCAGTATGCCTTCAATTTTGAATAAATCCCAAACAGTGTCACCAGCAAAGCACCCCCACACCATCACACCTCCTCCTCAATGCTTCACATGTAGAGTCCATCCGTTCACCTTTTCTGCGTCGCACAAAGACACGGTGGTTGGAACCAAAGATCTCAAATTTGGACTCATCAGACCAAAGCACAGATTTCCACTGGTCTGATGTCCATTCCTTGTGTTCTTTAGCCCAAACAAGTCTCTTCTGCTTGTTGCCTGTCCTTAGCAGTGGTTTCCTAGCAGATATTCTACCATGAAGGCCTGATTCACAGTCTCCTCTTAAGGCTACATTTTCTATATCCCGATTTTCGGTCCGTTTCTTTGCGGATCCGTTGTTCCTGAAAATGTTTCCGTATGTCATCCGTTTTTTGCGGATCCGCAAAAAACCGGAAACATGTATAAATTTCAATAAGCAAATAAAGTTGTTTGGATTTCTTTGAAAAAAATAAAAAATAATTAAAATGTAATTTCCAGGAACGGAATCCGCATAAAACGGATGACATACGTAATGACATCCGAATGTCTTCCGTTTTTTGCGGATCCATTGATTGTACCAGGATCTGAATTTTGCGGAAAAGAATAGGACATGTTTTATATTTAAACGGACATGCGGAACGGAACAACGGAAACGGACAGCACACATTGTGCTGTCTGATTTTTTCCAGGACCCATTGAAAGTGAATGGGTCCAGATCTGGTCTAGATCTGTTCCGCAAAAGACGGAACAGATCAGGATAGAAAAAACGGACGTGTGAATGGACCCTAACAGTTGTTCTAGAGATGTGTCTGCTGCTAGAACTCTGTGGCATTGACCTGGTCTCTAATCTGAGGTGCTGTTAACCTGCGATTTCTGAGGCTGGTGACTCGGATGAACTTATCCTCCGCAGCAGAGGTGACTCTTGGCCTTCCTTTCCTGGGGCGGTCCGCATGTGAGCCAGTTTCTTTGTAGCGCTTGATGGTTTTTGTGACTGCACTTGGGGACACTTTCAAAGTTTTCCCAATTTTTCAGACTGACTGACCTTCATTTCTTAAAGTAATGATGGCCACTCGTTTTTCTTTACTTAGCTGCTTTTTTCTTGCCATAATACACATTCTAACAGTCTATTCAGTAGGACTATCAGCTGTGTACCCACCTGCCTTCTCCACAACGCAACTGATGGTCCCAACCCCATTTATATGGCAAGAAATCCCACTTATTAAACCTGACAGGGCACACCTGTGAAGTGAAAACCATTTCAGGTGACTACCTCTTGAAGCTCATCAAGAGAATGCCAAGAGTGTGCAAAGCAGTAATCAAAGAAAAAGGTGGCTACTTTGAAGAACCTAGAATATGACATATTTTCAGTTGTTTCACACTTTTTTGTTATGTATATAATTCCACATGGGTTAATTCATAGTTTTGATGCCTTCAGTGCAGGGGTGTAGCTATAGGCTCATTGGCCCTGGTGCAAGAATTCAGTTTGCCCCCCCCCCCCCCTTACCTTCAATACCATTTCCTAATACCACCAGACCCCTGCACGCCCACCGTGCCCATGCCCATATTGATGATGATATAGCTGCCGCTTGTGCTGGAATCAGTCTATGGCCGAATGCACACGGCCGTGAACGGTCCGTGGTATCCCGGCCTGGATTCCTGCTGACAGCAGGAGCGCACTGACGCCGTGCGCTTCATACCGCCACTGTACTACAGTAATACACTCATATAGATCATACGAGTGTATTACTGTAGTGCAGCGGCGGCATGAAGCGCATGGCGTCACAGCAACCAATGACACCGTGCGCTCCTGCTGTCAGCAGGAATCCAGGCCAGGATACCACGAACCGTTCACAGCAGTGGAACACAAGAATCCAGGCCAGGATACCACGAACCGTTCACAGCCGTGGAACACGGCCGTGTGCATTCGGCCTATATGTGTCATTCTGCAGCATGGGAGGTACATAGTTCTTAATTTTCCTTCACTTATCCTTTCAGTTTGCTTCATCATATGCCAGCAGCGCTATTAACATCGCCGCCAAACCTGCCATTATTGCTCACACAGGGCTGGTCAGCACTGGAAATATGGGCGTGCAAGTGCAACACCTACAGTGGCGGAAATAATTATTTGACCCCTCACTGATTTTGTAAGTTTGTCCAATGACAAAGAAATGAAAAGTCTCAGAACAGTATCATTTCAATGGTAGGTTTATTGTAACAGTGGCAGAAAGCACATCAAAAGGAAAATCGAAAAAATAACTTTAAATAAAAGATAGCAACTGATTTGCATTTCATTGAGTGAAATAAGTATTTGAACCCTCTAACAAAAAAAGACTTAATACTTGGTGGAAAAACCCTTGTTTGCAAGCACAGAGGTCAAACGTTTCTTGTAATTGATGACCAAGTTTGCGCACATTTTAGGAGGAATGTTGGTCCACTCCTCTTTGCAGATCATCTCTAAATCCCTAAGGTTTCGAGGCTGTCTCTGTGCAACTCTGAGCTTGAGCTCCCTCCATAGGTTTTCGATTGGATTAAGGTCCGGAGACTGACTAGGCCACTCCATGACCTTAATGTGCTTCTTCTTGAGCCACTCCTTTGTTGCCTTTGCTGTATGTTTTGGGTCATTGTCGTGCTGGAACACCCATCCACGACCCATTTTCAGTTTCCTGGCAGAGGGAAGGAGGTTGTCGCTCAGGATTTCACGATACATGGCTCCGTCCATTTTCCCGTTTATGCGAATAAGTTGTCCTGTGCCCTTAGCAGAAAAACACCCCCAAAGCAAAATGTTTCCACCCCCATGCTTGACGGTGGGGACGGTGTTTTGGGGGTCATAGGCAGCATTTTTCTTCCTCCAAACACAGCGAGTTGAGTTAATGCCAAAGAGCTCTATTTTGGTCTCATCAGACCACAGCACCTTCTCCCAGTCACTCTCTGAATCATTCAGGTGTTCATTGGCAAACTTCAGACGGGCCTGCACATGTGCCTTCCTGAGCAGGGGGACCTTGCGAGCCCTGCAGGATTTTAATCCATTGCGGTGTAATGTGTTTCCAATGGTTTTCTTGGTGACTGTGGTCCCTGCTAATTTGAGGTCATTAACTAACTCCTCCCGTGTAGTTCTAGGATGCTTTTTCACCTTTCTCAGAACCATTGACACCCCACGAGGTGAGATCTTGCGTGGAGCCCCAGAGCGAGGTCGATTGATGGTCATTTTGTGCTCCTTCCATCTTCGAACAATCGCACCAACAGTTGTCACCTTCTCTCCCAGCTTCTTGCTAATGGTTTTGTAGCCCATTCCAGCCTTGTGCAGGTCTACAATTTTGTCTCTGACATCCTTGGACAGCTCTTTGGTCTTTCCCATGTTGGAGAGTTTGGAGTCTGCTTGATTGATTGATTCTGTGGACAGGTGTCTTTTATACAGGTGACTAGTTAAGACAGGTGTCCTTAATGATGGTGACTAATTGAGTAGAAGTGTCTAACCACTCTGTGGGAGCCAGAACTCTTAATGGTTGGTAGGGGTTCAAATACTTATTTCACTCAATGAAATGCAAATCAGTTGCTATCTTTTATTTAAAGTTATTTTTTCGATTTTCCTTTTGATGTGCTATCTGCCACTGTTACAATAAACCTACCATTGAAATGATACTGTTCTGAGACTTTTCATTTCTTTGTCATTGGACAAACTTACAAAATCAGTGAGGGGTCAAATAATTATTTCCGCCACTGTATGGGAGCAGTGACTGTCACCATATTGCCGTGAGTGACTGATTCCAGCACAAGCGGCAGCTATATCATTAGTCACTCACGGCAATATGGTGACAGTCACTGCACCCATAGGTGTTGCACTTGCACTCCCATATTTCCAGTGCTGACCAGCCCTGTGTGAGCAATAATGGCGGGCTTGGCGGCGATGTTAATAACCCTGCTGGCATATGATGAAGCAGTGATGATGATGATATAGCTGCAGCTTGTGCTATGAATGGTATGTTCTATGGGCCATAGACCATTACATGATTTATAGGACTCTGCTGTGACATCTACCAGTACTTGTAGGATAGCAGTAGTGGGTCCTCTTACTTGCAGAGCTCATTTGCAGCTGCACATGTGGCTAGAACGGTGCTAGTAAGAGGACCCACTACTGCTATCCTATGTGATGCTAGTGTACTCTAGCTACTAGCAAGCAGCCAGAGCAGAGACCGTCTCCGAGTCTCTGCTAGTCACGTCGCCACGGCTGCCCTTACCTCAGTCCCTCAGGTGGCACGCAGCTTCTCCTCCGCCGCTCCAGTCACGTCGCCACGGCCGCCCTCTACTCACTCCCTCAGACGGCACGCAGCTTCTCCTCCGCCGCTCCAGTCACGTCGCCACGGCCACCCTCACCTCACTCACTCGGGCGGCACGCTCCACTTCTGGCCAGTACTTCCAGACGGGACCACTCCCTCTCCTGGCTGAGCCTGCGCCTGCACAGCTGCACGCACGGCTCTGCCTCCGCCCCCCTGTGAAGTTAGCCGCCGGCAAGTACTGTACTCTGCAAATCAGAGGCCAGGGCTTCACTCAGTCTCTCCTGGGGGGCCCCGTGGGCCCCCCTGACTTAGGGGCCCGGTCGCAATTGCGACCGCTGCGACCCCTATAGCTACGCCACTGCTTCAGTGTGAATCTACAATTTTCATAGTCATGAAAATAAAGAAAACTCTTTGAATGAGAAGGTGTGTCCAAACTTTTGGTCTGTGTCATTTAAACAATAGTCTTTTATTTTGTTCAACACAGACTTAACAAATGCTCGCTTACTTCAGCGTGTAAACACAAAGAAACACAGTCCATATGAAATGGTACAACTCACAGTCCTCTGTAGTTCCAGAGTTCCACCCCCCGCTGGAGAGAGGGGAAAAGAGTAGGCCACGGCAGGCTTATCCACAGCAACACACCACACAGCTTTACTCCCAGTCTGTTACCCTTCCTGACTAGGAACCACACCCCCAGCTCTGCTGGGATTCCTGGCTTAAATATGCCAGCCAACACCTGGCCTGGATACGTGGGAGTAGTCACCCCACCCTGCTCTTTGACTACTCCAATGAAACCCGGCCCGGATCAAACTACTTCTAGCAACTGTCAGTAACCTAGGGTTACTGACAAAACATTACCGGTTCATTTCACTGAGGCCAGGCACCTCGGGGACATGTATCTATCATCTATTATGGCAAATTGTGCCATCTCACAATGTATATATATATACACACAGTATATCTGTGTATGTATGCACGTGTGTATATATGTGTCTATTAGGGTTGCCACTCGGCTGGTATCTCACCGGCAAAGCCCCTGCCAGTGATTTTTTTTCTACCAGCAATATTAATTTCTGGTATTTTTCTACAAGGCCTGTTACTAATGAGCACTTCCATTGTGGAGCTCTCATTAGTACAGCCTTTAACCCTGGGTGTACTAATGACGAGGGGGGGGGGGGGGGCATTAATTCTGGAGTGCACTAATGGGGCTATTAATCTTATTGGGGGATACTAATTGGGGCATTATTAATTCTGGGGTGCACTAATGGGGGCATCATTAATTCTGGGGGGCACTAAAGGAGGCATTACTATTACTGAGGGGGTTTAATGAGGGCATTAATATTACTGGGGGACACTAATGAAGGCATTAATATTACTGGGAGCCACAGCAACAACATCAGGACACGCCCCACAGACACCACCTTTGGAGTGTGGCTTAACTTGGCCGGTATTTTTTTGTTTGGAAAGGTGGCAACCCTAGTACGTCGCTGTATTTGGTAAGCACGGAGAAGCAGTGCCTTCTCAAACAACTGATTGGCAGGGGTCCCAGGTGTCAGATCCACACTGATCAGATACTGATAACCTATCCAGAGGATAGGTCATTACTATATAAATCATTCTGAGCCAACCTACATATGTTTGATATTATTTTTCAATGGACACCTTAGACCTTTCTTTTGTGCCATTAGATGACAGGTAGAATATTAAAAAATATATATTGAAGGAAAAACTATGAAAATTATGAAAACAATTAGGGTAATTTATCAAACTGTTGTAAAGTAGAAAAGTGGTGTAAAGTTGAACTGGCTTAGTTGCCCATGGCAACCAATCAGATAACTTCTGATTGTCCAAAATGAAACATGGAATCTGATTGGTTGCTAAGGGCAACTAAGCCAGTTCTACTTTACACCAGTTTGATAAATGACCCCCAATAATTTGTACTGTGAAAATGGATGTTGTGATTTGTGTACTTTACCTACTGGCTGGGCCAACTGCAAGATTTCAAAGGACTACAGAGCATTTATAATTTGGGGGGGCCTATTTTTCTATTGCTGGTTATATGGCACTGTACTGCCAGTACAGATGTTGTACAGTGCCAAAACATTAAAAGCTCCTTCAAGCTGACTTTTTTATGTTATCCTCCTAAGGTACATCAGTAGAACAGTTAACACATATGCTTAACCCCTTCTATCCCGGGCCAGTTTTCACTTTCCTTCCCAGGCCATTTTTTTTTGCAAATATGATATGTGCCACTTTATGTGGTAATAACTTTGGAATGCTTTTACTTATCCAAGCCATTCTGAGACTGTTTTCTCGTGACACAGTGTATTTCATGACAGTGTGATTTGAGTCTACATATTTCACCTTTATTTATAAAAAAAAAGTCCAAAATTTACCAAAAATGTGGAAACATTCTTAATTTTCTAAATTTGAATTTCTCTACTTTTAAGACAGATAAGTAATACATGAGTAATAGCTCATAAAATAGTTATCAATCAAGATTAGGCTTAGAATTTTAGAAGAAAATTTCCCAAACCATTTTTTTTAAGCAGCAATTCAGTTATAAAATTATTTTGAGGGGCTTATATAATAGAAACCACCCATAAATTACCCCATTTTAGAAACTACACTCCACAAGAATTAAGGGAAAATGGAGGTAAAATTATTTTTTTGGGCAGATTTACACAGATTCTGCAGTTTACAGAAATAACCCATATGTGGTAGTAAACATGGCAGTGGTCAGAAGGAAAGGAGTGCCATTTGGTTTTTGGAGGAAGATTTTGCTGGAATGGTTTTTGGGCAACATTTTGTAATTTAAGAGACCCTGACGTACCTGTCACGCCATTGTTCATGGTCGTGACTCCTTGGGAGCCGCATGCAGTTGCCCGCGGTCTGGGTGTTTTGTCAACCGCAGTAGTAGTTTGCCTCTAGTGCGGTTGCCGCGGACAACAGGTGTTTGTTGGCAGTGTAGTAGCCTGAGCTGGTTGCTAGGCATCTCACTGTTGATGCGTGTGGTTGCCTCTGCCTATGTGTGTGTGTGTATATATGCACTTTCTATGTCTGGTGTGCACTGGGTTTTAGTTATGTGTGCACTTCCCCTTTAAGTGGCTTTCTTTCCTTGCCTGGTGTAGGAAGGGTTAACTCCCTTCTTAGTGTGTGAACACTGGGTGTGTCTGTGTGTGGGTGTGGCCACTTTGGGCTATAAAGCTTCTGCTGAGATCAGAAGTCTGAGGGGTACTCCAGCCTTCTTATTAAGCTGGAGTCATCCTCCTGGTTCCTTTACCATCTGCCAGTGTGGGCCACCCTTGTGGTCATAAGTTTATGTTACATGATGTTATTTTATGTTTATGTGGTGTCTATTATTATTGCAGCTATGGATCTGGGTTCCTGTGTGTTTATGTGTGTGTGCTGTGTCCTTTTATGTTGGGTGTGGACAGCAGCAGTTGAGCACGGGATCCAGTCAGTGTGTCTGTGGCAGGTAGGGGCGGGAGTCTTTCTCTCTCCTGCCATATCCATAGGCTGTTGATGTTTCTCTTCCCTTGCAGCTTGACCAGTTTAGACTCCTGTCCGACCGTATCCAGGAAGAACAGGTTGTCTTATCCAGCTCCTAGCTCAGGGACCTGTCCAGGGCTAGTAGGGAAGCGAGGTTCCTGAGTATGAGCCCTCCTACCATCAGGGTCGGCTCATACAGCTAGGAGTCAGGGTCAGATTAGGGATGCGCTAAGAGGTGACCTGCTCCCTAATTCTGTTGACCTGGTCAAGCAGCTTCCACTTAAGTTAACATCACACGGATTAGAGTTACCCCCACTCTAATTCGTGACAGTACCCCAACAGTGGAAACCCTCAAAGTTACCTCATTTTGGAAACTACACCCCTCAAAGAATTTATTAATGGGTGTACTGAGCATTTTGACCCCATAAGCATTATTTTATGGAATTTAGAAACACTTGGCTGTGAAAATGAAAAGTTTCATTTCTTTCAATAAAATGTTGCTTTAGCCTCATATTTTTCCTTTTCACAAGGGGTAACAGGAGAAAAAGCACCCATAATAGGTTACCTATTTTCTCCTGCATACAGCAGCATCCCATGGCTGTTAATTGCTGTAGGGACACACGGCAGGACTCAGAAGGGAAGAAGCACAGATTTTGATGGATTGGTTTACGGGCTCCATTGGCTTTAATTTTTTGCATGATGAGGTGACGTTTTCATTGGTATCATTTTGGGATACATATGACTTTTTCATCACTCGATATTACGCATTTTGTCAGGCGGGGGTGACAAAAAATGACTGTTCTGGCATAGTTTATTTTTATTTTTACAGCGTTCACCTGACAGGGTACATCATGTGATATTTTTATACAGCCAGTTGTTACGGATGCGGCATTATCTAATATGTGTATTTTTTAAAATTTTTGTTAAGTTTTACACAGTAAAATCATTTTTGAAAAGGATAAAATCTTGTTTTTGTGTTGCCATTTTCTGAAAGCCATTTTTTTTTATTCTTTGTTACCATTTTCTTAAATTCTTTTCTTACATATTCTTATGGAGGGTCTAATTTTTTCAGGATAAGAAGACGGATTGATTGGTATCATTTTGGGGTACATACGACTTTTTGTATTACACTTTTTGTGAGGCAAGGTGAGAAAAAAATGGCCGTTTGGTCACTGTTGTTATTATTCATTTTTTACAGCATTCACCTGATGGGGTGGATCATGTGATATTTTTATAGAGCCTATCAATACGGTTGCGGCGATACCTAATACATCTACTTTTCTTTTTTTTCCAATTTTATATAACTTAATTATGGTCAAAGGGGACTTTTTTTATTTTTACTTAAAACTTTTTGTCAAAAGTTTTTTATTTTTTTTTAATTTGTAAAATTCTTTTTTATTTTTACTTTTTTTTGTCCTACTGTGTGACTTCAACTTTTGGGTGTCTGATCCCCTGTGCAATGCATTACAATACATGTGTATTGTAATGCATTCACTGTCAGTGTATTACCATTGTAATTCACTGACAGCCTGCTTGCCTGTGAGACCCAGGGGGCTGAGTCTCACAGGCTTCCGTAGAAGGCAGCCATGATGCCTGTGGAAGGCATCGGGCTGCCTTCCCAGTCATCGGGTCCCCATCACCCGTTCCTGCAACCGCCCGATCAATGCGCCATACCTGTACGGCACTGGCGCTTAAATCATGTCCCGCAGCACCCTACATGTACACCGGCAGTTGGGAAGGGGTTATTTGTATTAAGCCGACACCTTTGATTGCTTTTCAATGAGTTCATCATGATGAGCCCTACCAGCCAGTATGTCTGGTTTAATAGGGTTGACCCTGGTGACAGAGCCACTTTAATAATATATGTGGTGTGAGTGTAATGTAAATTACACCTTTAGGTGTAAAAGTAGACCAGTGGGTTTGGCATGAGTTGCAACCTTTTTGCAACTTTTGCAAAAGATGCACATGGTAACTGAACCATAATCCAGGTCTAATCTCAGTTTTAGATCTTAACCACCTCCCGTCTGCACGTTGACTAAAAACATCCGGGAGGTGGTTCTATATCTCTGAATGGACGTTTCTGAATGTCCATTGAGAGATTGCAGCTGCACGCTAATCGAACAGCTGCAGATCAGATTGCCTGCTGTCAGTGACACCAGGGAAACCCTTAGAGAAGGCACGGACAGTTCCCAGGTGTCCCTGCCTTCTAGATCGCTGTATACACAGCCCTCACTGAGCACTGTGTATACAGTGCAGTAAGCGCTATGCGCTTCCTGTTCCGGCCCGGCGGCTATGTGACCGCCGGGGCCGGAGAGTGCAGGAGCTGTCGGTTCTTTCACAGTCCTCGATCAGCCCTGCACTGAGGCTGTACAGCGCAGTATACCGCTGTACAGCCTCTCTGGGGGGGGTGTTTCCCCTGTAACTGGTGCTACTTTGTCAGCCCCAGTTACAGGAGAAATCAATATTAGGAAAAAAAAAGTGACGTTAAATGTCCCCCAGAGGTCTTGTATGAAAAGTGTAAAATAAAAAAATAAAGTGTTAAAATAAAAAAATAAAAAAAGGTTTCACATGTAAAAAATAAATAAATCCCCAAGTAAGGAAGAAAAAAATAGTAAAAAATAAATAAAATAGACATAGCTGCGTCCGTGAAAGTCGGCTCTATAAATATATCACATTGACCAGTCCGATAAACACCATAAAAAAAACTGTCAAAAGAAGCAATTTTTGTCACCTTACATCATAAAAACTACAACACCAAGTGATCAAAAAGGCGTATGTCCCACAAAATGGTACCAATAAAACAGTCACCTCATTCCGCAAAAAACGAGCCCTGACATAAGAAAATCATTTAAAAAGAACTATAGCTCTCAGAATATGGACACATTGAAACATATTTTTTTGTTTCAAAAATGCTATTATTGTGTAAAACTTAAATAAATAAGAAAAAGTATACATATTAGGTATCACCACGTCTGTAACGATCTTGTCTATAAAAATGTCACATGACCTAACCCCTCAGGTGAACGCTGTAAAAATAAATAAATAAAAACTGTTCTAAAACAACAAATATTTTGTTCACCTTGCCCCATAAAGTGTTATAATAAATGCTCAAAAATAGTACCAATAAAACTGGTACCTTACCTTATCTAGTTTCCAAAATGGGGTCACTTTTTGGGAGTTTCTACTGTAAGGGTGCATCAGGGGGGCTTCAAATGGGACATGACATCTAAAAACCAGTTCAGCAAAATCTGCCTTCCAAAAACCATATGGCGCTTCTTTTGTTCTGCGCCCTGCCGTGTGGCCATACAGCAGTTTATGACCACATGTGGGGTGTTTCTATAAACCGCAGAATCAGGGTAATAAATATTGAGTTTTGTTTGGCTGTTAACCCTCAATGTGTTAAAGAAAAAAATGGATTAAAATGGATTTTAAAAATTTTAAAATTTGATCTCCATTTTCCTTTAATTCTTGTGGAACGTCTAAAGGGTTAACAAAGTTTGTAAAATCAGTTTTAAGTAACTTGAGGGGTGTAGTTTCTACAATGGGGTTATTTATGGGGGTATTTACTATGTAAGCCCCACAAAGTGACTTCAGACCTGAACTGGTCCTTAAAAAGTGGGTTTTGGCAATTTTCTTGAAAATTTTAAGAATTGCTTCTAAAATTCTTAGCCTTCTAACGTCCTAAAAAAATAAAATGACATTTCCAAAATGATTCCAACATAAAGTAGACATATGGGGAATGTTAAGTAATACATATTTTATGAGGTATCACTTTCTGTTTTAAAAGCAGAGAAATGGAAATTTTTAAAATTGTGAATTTTTCAAAATTTTTAATAAATTTAGAATTTTTTCATAAATAAAGATAAAATATATTGACTGAAATTTATGACTGTTATGACGTACAATGTGTCACGAGAAAACAATCTCTGAATGGCTTGGATAAGTAAAAATGTTCCAAAGTTATTACCGCATAAAGTGAGATATGTCAGATTTGCAAATTTAGGCCTGGTCAGGAAGGGGGAAAATGGCCCGGATGTGAAGTGGTTAAACATAGACCATTGGGAAAAGTGGTGAGGATCATGAAATGTTGCAGTTGCCATGAATGTGACTTTTTTTACATTACAAAACTGACATATTTGCTTTCATAGATGATTCCCATAATATGTATAATTTCATGGGCATAGGGTGACCATGGAGACGGTTTCTTATGCCATATGTTCTAACTTTTTTAGAAAGAGATTGTCATGTACTCCATGCAGTCCGCAATGCACAGGCACTATCAGTAGGGCTGCCATATGAGGAGGCAGGACCCATTCACTTCAATCCCACATCCAAAATAGTGCATGCACAGACAAAAAAAGCACAAAAGCAATCCGTGGGGTTCTGGACTTTGCTCCACACCTTCCGGATTGCAGATCCATTCAATACAGGCACCGGCCTACAACGGCCGTGTGCCTGAGCACGTAATCAGAATTAACCTGGCCAAATATAATTGCACCAAATGTGGTAAACCTATGAAACCCCCCGGCCCCCCCAAAAAACAAAACCCAAACCCAAAATTGCCCAAATGGTAATCTGTGCATGCACTGCAAGTTGGTGCATGTGCAGTTAAGATTCTAGGAAACCATAATGACCATCTGGCCTGTGGTGGAGAGATCCAACAGATACCATCTGGAGAGAACACAGGAATGGGGATGACCCATGTGGCATCAGAATGCCATAGCAATGCAGGAAATCCCAGGAGGGACTACTTGCTACAACCTGAAAAAGTAAGAAAAACTATGAGAGAACCCGGGGCGTACATAGAAATTATAAGGCCCAATAGCAAAAATCAGTACATTTATTAGAGCTGATTAGTGAGGGTGTGGGATGTTATGGTAAGGCTACAGTCACACGATTGTATATGTTTAGCAGTCCGCAAAAAAAAAAATGATGACGTCCGTATGGCATCCGTTTTTTTGTAGTGTGCTACACCAAGCTAATGGCGCAGGGTCAATCCAGCACCTTGCCTTTTTAGGCTATTTTCACACTTGCGTTCAGGGTTCCGCTTGTGAGTTCCGTTTGAAGGCTCTCACAAGCGGCACCGAACTGATCCGTCCAGCCCTAATGCATTCTGAGTGGATGCGGATCCGCTCAGAATGCATCAGTATGGCTCCATCTGTCCTCCGCTCCACTCAGCAGGCGGACACCTGAACGCTGCTTGCAGCGTTCGGGTGTCCGCCTGGCCGTGCGGAGCCAAACTGATCCGTCCAGACTTACAATGTAAGTCAATGGGGACGGATCCGTTTGAAGTTGACACAATATGGTGCAATTTCAAACGGATCCGTCCCCCATTGACATTCAATGTAAAGTCTGGACGAATCCGTCTGAGTTCAAATTTGACTTAGATTTTTTTCTGAAATATAATGCAGACGGATCCGTTCTGAACGGATACCATTGCTTGCATTATAGGAGCGGATCCGTCTGTGCAGACACCAGACGGATCCGCTCCGAACGCAAGTGTGAAAGTAGCCTTAGAAATAGGCTATTACTATTAATTTCCCCCACACAGTAGTGTCCCCACACAGTAGTGTCCCCCACACTGCCCCCATACAGTAGTGTCCCCCACACAGTATTTTCCCCCACACTGCCCCCCACACAGTAGTGTCCCCTACACAGTAGTGTCCCCCACTCTGCCCCCCACACAGTAATTTCCTCCACACTGCCCCCACACAGTAGTGTCCCCCACACTGCCCCCATACAGTAGTATCCCCCAAACAGTAGTGTCCCCCACGCTGCCCCCCACACAGTAGTGTCCCTCACGCTGCCCCCACACAGTAGTGTCCCTCACGCTGCCCCCAACACAGTAGTGTCCCCCACACAGTAGTGTCCCCCACGCTGTCCCCCACACAGTAATTTCCCCCACGCTGCCCCCACACAGTAATTTCCTCCACACTGCCCCCACACAAAAGTCCCCCCACACAGTAGTGTCCCCCCACACTGCCCCCATACAGTAGTCTCCCCCACACAGTATTTTCCCCCACACTGCCCCCACACAGTAGTGTCCCCCACACAGTAGTTTCCCCCACACTGCCCCCCACACAGTAGTGTCCCCTACACAGTAGTGTCCCCCACGCTGCCCCCCACACAGTAATTTCCTCCACACTGCCCCCACACAGTAGTGTCCCCCACACTGCCCCTATACAGTAGTATCCCCCAAACAGTAGTGTCCCCACGCTGCCCCCCACACAGTAGTGTCCCCCACGCTGCCCCCACACAGTAGTGTCCCTCACGCTGCCCCCAACACAGTAGTGTCCCCCACTCTGCCCCCCCACACAGTAGTGTCCCCCACACAGTAATTTCCCCCACGCTGCCCCCACACAGTAATTTCCTCCACACTGCCCCCACACAATAGTCCCCCCACACAGTAGTGTCCCCCCACACTGCCCCCATACAGTAGTGTCCCCACACAGTAATTTCCCCCACACTGCCCCCCACACAGTAGTGTCCCCCATGCTGCCCCAACACAGTAGTGTCCCCCACACAGTAATTTCCCCCACACTGCCCCCCCCACAGTAGTGTCCCCCACACAGTAGTGTCCCCCACGTTGCCCCCCACACAGTAGTGTCCCCCACACAGTAGTGTCCCCCACGCTGCCCCCACACAGTAATTTCCCCCACACAGTAGTGTCCCCCACACTGCCCCATACAGTAGTATCCCCCACACAGTAGTGTCCCCCACGCTGCCCCCACACAGTAGTGTCCCCCATGCTGCCCCCCACACAGTAGTGTCCCACACGCTGCCCCCCACACAGTAGTGTGCCCCACACTGCCCCCATGTAGTAGTATCCCCCACACAGTAGTGTCCCCCACACTGCCCCCCACACAGTAGTGTCCCCATGCTGCCCCCACACAGTAGTGTCCCCCATGCTGCCCCCACACAGTAGTGTCCCTCACATTGCTATCCCTCCCATAATAAATTATTACCATATTCCCCCCCACGTCCTCCTGTGTGCACCCCCCTCATGTCCCCCAAAGTTGCCACATTATAAAATAAAATAAAAGTTTGTCCCCACATGTCCTCTGTGCACCCCCGCCCCCTCATGCCCCCCAAAGTTGCCACATTATAATATAAAATAAAAGTTTGCCCCCACACGTCCTCTGTGCACCCCCGCCCCCTCATGTCCCCCAAAGTTGCCACATTATAATATAAAATAAAAGTTTGCCCCCACACGTCTTCTGTGCACCCTAGCCCCCTCATGTCCCCCAAAGTTGGCACATAAAAGAAAAAAATAAAGAAAGAAGGAAACCCTAAAGCTAAATACTTACCTGTGCTTGCTTGCAGAGTCCCGGCACAGCCGGGATTTCACTACCGCATAGGCTTCAGGCCTACTAGACCTGAAGCCTATGTCGGTGATCGGGCACGGGGCAGCAATAAGCGCTTCCATCTGTGAAAAAGAAAAATTACATTTTTTTTTCTAGCAAAAGTGACTTTAGGCTCAAATTTTTCACTTTCAAAAGGAAGAACTGGAAAAAATGCACCCCATAATTTGTTGTACATTTCCTCCTGATTACGGAAATACCCCATATATGCTTGATTACTGCTATATAGGCATACCACAGGGTTCAGAAGGAAAGGAGCACCAAATAACTTCTGCAGGGCAGATTTCTCCTGAATAATTGACAGGCACCATCTTGCAACTGAACACACCCTGATGTGAGAAACCCAAAAAAACTGACCCCATTCAGGAAACTACACCGCTCCAGGAATGTAGTGACCACATTGGCCCCAAATGTGGAATTAGAAAAGACTTGACTGTGAAAATGAAAAATAAAACAAAAATTCCTAGCAAAAGTGACTTTTTTCCCTTTCACAAGGAGGAACTGGAGAAAATACACACCATAATTTGTTGGCCATTTCTTTATTTATTTTTTTGCAATACCCCATTTATGCTTGCATACTGCTATATGGGCATACCACAGGGGTCAGAAGGAATGGAGCACCACATCATTTCTGGAGGGCAGATTTTTCCTGAATAATTGAACATGCACCATCTTGCAATTAAACACACCCTGATGTACCCCTAGAGTGGTAAACCCTAAAAAGTGACCCATTCTGGAAACGACACCCTTCGAGGAATCTTTCAAGGCATGTAGTGAGCACTCTGGCCCCAAAGGTGTTTCATGGAATTGGCTGTGAAAATGAAAATTGACAATTCTTTTTCTAAATTTTTCACGTTTACAAGGAAGAACTGGAGAAAACGCACCCCAAAATTTGGGGTACCATTTCCTCCTGATTACAGAAATACCCCATATGTGTTCAAACCCGGCAGTATTAGTACATAGCAGGGAGTTAAGGGGAACCTGTCACCGGGATTTTGGGTATAGAGCTGAGGACATGGGTTGCATATGTATCAAATATTTTTTTTTTTCACAATAAAAGCACACAGAGCTATGGGGACTGGGTATTGCGGATATGCTAGCGGACATCTAGCAACCCATGTCCTCAGCTCTATACACAAAATCCCAGTGACAGGTTCCCTTTAAATACAAATTGCAAAATATAGATTTTGCAAGCAGGCCTGAATAAGCAGACATTGATTTTAGGTGCCATGTCGCATATAAAAAATTCCTGAGAAATGACCCATTTTGAAAAGTGCACCCCTGCATGAACATTTTAAGGGCACCTTTCACCAAACAGGCGTTTAACAGGAGGCAGAAACACTTGTCAAATAATTTAAAAGCACACAGCTGTAAAAATTTAAAATTACTACCAGATCCCACTTTTTTACTTTCACAAGGGGTAACAGGAGAAAATGTACCCCGGTATGTGTTACCCATTTTCTCCCCATCATGACAACACCCCATATGAGTTTGTAGCCTACTGTATTGGCATATAGAAGGCAAACTGCAAAATATTGATTTTGCAGGCAGGCCTGAATATGCACACATGGATTTTAGGCGCCATGTTGTCGCATGTAAATAATTCCTTGGGAAAGCCAGGTGCTGACTGGTTCAGCACTTGTCACCTCCATATGACACCACCCCCCCCCCCCCCTGCAGCTCCATAACAAGCCGGAGCTGAGATGGGCCAGTCTATAGAAACCAGCCAATGGCAGCGATTGGAGCTGCAGAGGGGAGGAAATACCTCCCTCAGCCCTTAGTTAAGATGACTGCCCACTGTACAGAGCAGCCATCGCACCCCGGTCATTGAGCGATTATGCCGGGTGTTCTTTCTGCTGTACTAGTAGGGTGCTGGTCAGGAAGGGTTTAATGCTGAGAGGTCATTTTTTATACCGGCAATTAATATTTTCTTATAAGACCTGTTACTAATGAGTGCTTCCATTGTGGAGCTCTCATTAGTACAGCCTTTACCTCCTCCACCTAAAATAAAACTCACCTCCTCCATTTGATCGGGCCACAGTGAGCACTCACTTCTCACTGGATGCTCAGGACAGGACCTGCGAGACGTCATCACGTTGGAGAGCAGGTCCTGTCCTGAGCTTCCACTCAGCAGTGAGCATTCACTGCGGCGTGATCAAATGGATGAGGAGAGTTATTTTTATTTTTTTGCAGAAGCAAAGAAGGGGGGCACTAATGGGGGCATTACTATTACTGGGAGGCACTAATAGGGAGCATTATTAATTCTGGGGGACTAATTGGGGCATTACTATTTCTGGGGGAACTAATTGGGGCATTACTATTACTAGGGTGCACTAATGGGGGCATAACTATTACTGTGGCACACTAATGGGGGTATTACTATTACTGGGGGGCACTAATGTGGGTACATTATAAATTCTGGGGTACACTAATGGGGGCATTACTATTACTGGGGGAGCTAATGGGGGCTTTAATATTACTGGGGTGCACTAATGGGACCATTACTATTACTGGGGGCATTAATATTAATGGGGGGAACTAATGGGGGCATTAATATTAATGGGGGCACTAATGGGGCCATTACTATTACTGGGGGGCACTAAGGGGGCATTACTATTACTGGGGGAATAATATTACTGGGGGGTACTAATGGGGGCAATATTAAGTCTGGGGGCGCTAATGGGGGCCTTACTATTACTGGGGGCACTAATGTGGGATTATTAATTCTGAAGGGCGCTAATGGAGGCATTATTATTCCTGGCAGCACTAATGGGGGCATTAATATTACTGGAGGGCACTAATGGAGGCATTAATATTACTGAGAGCCACAGTACGACAGCGACCTTATGCCTCATTCACACGTCAGTTATTTGGTCAGTGATTGTGAGCCAAAACAAGGTGTAGATCTTTCCCTTACATCTTATGCCTGTGGAGGCTCCAGTACTGGTTTTGGCTCATGATCACTGATGGAAATCACTGACCGAAACACTGACGTGTGAATGGGGTGTGGGGTGTGTCTTAACTTGGCCAATATTTTTTGTTGGGAAAGGTGGCAACCCTAGGTCTATGACCAGTCCACCCCTGTCAATGGCATCTAATGAACCTAAAAAACAAAGGACAAAATACAATGGGGAGCTTTATCAAAACTGGTAACACAGTAACATAGTTTATAAGGCTAAAATAAATACATTTGTCCATCCAGTTCAGCCTGTCATCCTGCAAGTTGATCCAGAGGAAGGCAAAAAAAACAACAACTGTGAGGTGGAAGCCAATTTTCCCCACTTTACGGGAAATAAAATTCCTTCCTATCTCCAGTCAGGCGATCAGAATAACTCCCTGGATCAACGACCCCTCTCTAGTAGCTATAGCCTGTAATATTATTACGCTCCAGAAATACATCCAGGCCCCTCTTGAATTCCTTTATTGTACTCACCGTCACTACCTCCTCAGGCAGAGAGTTCCATAGTCTCACTGCTCTTACTGTAAAGAATCCTCTTCTATGGTGTAAATTAAAAATGGCTTATTTGCCCATAACAACCAATCAGATTCCTCCTTTCATTTTTCAGAGCTCTTCGGACAATGAAAGGTGGAATCTGCTTGGTTGCTATGGGCAACTAAGCTAGTTTTTTTCACCCCAGTTTTGCTAAATCTCCCCCAATAAGCGAGCACATAAGTAATGTGTGAAGATGTTCTCCATGACGGCCCATGTCCTTAGTAGCAGAGCCGCTCTCCTCCAGACACACATTAGGAGACATTAGGAGCAGTCCCATGTAAGGCATTGAAGACATGAAGAAAACAGATGAATAGAACTTTACACACTTGACAGAAGATAATTCAAGGACTCCACTGCACAGTAACTGAGGGGCAGCCGGTACAGAGAGGAGAGCAGTGCTGCTACACAGTGCACCGGAAAGCCATTAGTCCGGTCCCCCCGGGAGCACTGAGCTTTGGAAGCCCTTGGCAGGGAAACGCTGGCCGCCCTGTGGTGAGCAGAAGCTTCCTCCGCTCTGCTTGTGAGTGGTCGCTGAGGCACACGTGGTCCAGCAAGCAGAGAGCAGCTGCCTGGAGCCAAGCATAGAACGGAGCTGTGCCCGTAGCCAAGCAGGGATCCTGAACACCACCGCCAAAGTGTCTCCTGGAAGATGCTGCTATGAAGGTCGCAGCCAGCATCACTAGGCAGAGGAGCTGCTGCTTCCCTGTCCTCTGCCTCCTGCTCGCAACAGCTGCCGGTAAGGTGCTCTGCCTGCAGAGCGATGGAGCTGATAGCATGATCGCATATTACCCTGGAAGGAGTAGTGTGTATGAGGCTCAATAGGGAGGCAATCTGCTGCGGGTGGTGTGCTACTGCGTAATATCGCTCCATGTGTATGGGATCCAGCTCAGGACCATGGAGAGCTGCTGCAGCACTGCATCCATGTGCCCTGTGTACACAGTCTGATGGAGGCAGAGCAAACCCCTATAGCCTATACTGAGCTCCTGACTGCCGCCATCACAGCGCTACTGCAGAAGCCTATGTCACACTGGGATCTGCTCGCTTTATACATGGCATACCTTCATGCTTATATAATGACTAGAAATCAGGAAAGGGTTACAGGACCCATATGTATCCTCAGGGAGACCCTGTGCATTCTAAGGATAGGATCTGGCTAAACTCTAAAACCTGGTAATGTGATGGGATCAGGCAAGTAATTGGCCATCACTACAGTCAGGGTCCGGGTTCTCCATGCAGGTTGTATGACCTGTAGATGATGATGAATATACAGGTGAAACTCGAAAAATTTGACTATCGTGCAAAAAGTCCATTTATTTCAGTAAGGCAGCTTAAAATTCTAATTTTGTGAAAAGGTTCAATATTCTAGGCTCAAAGTGTCGCACTCTAGTCAGCTAGTTAACCCATACCCCCTGAGCAAAGGGTACCTCAGAATTGTGACTTTGGGGTTTCATAAGCTGTAAGCCATAATCATCCAAATTATACCAAATAAAGGCTTGAAATATCTCGCTTTGCATGTAATGAGTCTCTCATATGTTTGTTTCACATTTTAAGTGGCATTACTGAAATAAATGAACTTTGCACGATATTCTAATTTTTCAAGTTTCACCTGTATATCATTCTGCATAATAATGTATGTAATGTTATTAGTTCTAATTAACTGTACACTATAACTCGTTAAATGTGTATTTATGAATATCATAGATCGGTGTGCCAACAGTCGGGTCCCCAGTGTCCTGGCAGGAAAGACTACTACAACATATCTTACTGCCCATGATGTTCATTTTGTATGACACATAGGCAGAGGGCCTCTTAGTGTGAGACGGCAATATACTTATAGGGAAGGATGGAAATATGGTGGGATCTTGCTAATCTATTTTGGTTGTGCGATGGAACACATCAGGGTCCAATTCTCTAAGGCTACTTTCACACTCGCGTTTTAGCTTTCCGTTTGTGATATCCGTTGAGCTCTCACAAGCGGTCCAAAACGGATCAGTTTTGCCCTAATGCATTCTGAATGGATAAGGATCAGCTCAGAATACATCAGTTTGCCTCCGATCAGTCTCCATTCCACTCTGGTGTCGGACAGCAAAACACTGCTTGCAGCGTTTTGCTGTCCGCCTGACGAAGCGGAGCCGAACGGATCCGTCCTGGCACCCAATGTAAGTCAATGAGGATGGATCTGTTTTCTCTGACACAATCTGGCACAATAGAAAACGGATCCGTCTCCATTGACTTTCAATGGTGTTCAAGACTGATCCGTCATGGCTCTAGAAGACATAATACAACCGGATCGTATTATTGTATTGGAATCGTTTTTGCAGATCCATGACGGATCCGCAAAAAACACTAGTGTTAAATGTAGCCTAAGTCGACCAACTGCCGCCCCTCCCCGCAAACACAAGCACTGAAGACATTTTGCTGTACTTGCTATACAGCAGCACATAAAGTACAGACCAAAAGTTTGGACACACCTTCTCATTCAAAGAGTTTTCTTTATTTTCATGACTATGAAAATTGTAGATTCACACTAAAGGCATCAAAACTATGAATTAACACATGTGGACTTATATACATAACAAACAAGTGTGAAACAACTGAAAATATGTCATATTCTAGGTTCTTCAAAGTAGCCACCTTTTGCTTTGATTACTGCTTTGCACACTCTTGGCATTCACTTGATGAGCTTCAAGAGGTAGTCACCTGAAATGGTTTTCACTTCACAGGTGTGCCCTGTCAGGTTTAATAAGTGGGATTTCTTGCCTTATAAATGGGGTTGGGACCATCAGTTGCGTTGTGGAGAAGTCAGGTGGATACACAGCTGATAGTCCTACTGAATAGACTGTTAGCTGTTTTCTTCTTGTCATAATACAAATTCTAAGTAAAGAAAAACAAGTGGCCATCATTACTTTAAGAAATGAAGGTCAGTCAGTCCGAAAAATTGGGAAAACTTTGAAAATGTCCCCAAGTGCAGTCACAAAAACCATCAAGCACTACAAAGAAACTGGCTCACATGCGGACCGTCCCAGGAAAGGAAGACCAAGAGTCACCTCTGCTGTGGAGGATAAGTTCATCCGAGTCACCAGCCTCAGAAATCGCAGGTTAACAGCAGCTCAGATTAGAGACCAGGTCAATGCCACACAGAGTTCTAGCAGCAGACACATCTCTAGAACAACTGTTAAGAGGAGACTGTGTGAATCAGGCCTTCATGGTAGAATATCTGCTAGGAAACCACTGATAAGGACAGGCAACAAGAAGAAGAGACTTGTTTGGGCTAAAGAACACAAAGGAATGGACATTAGACCAGTGGAAATCTGTGCTTTGGTCTGATGAGTCCAAATTTGAGATCTTTGGTTCCAGAAAAGGTGAACGGATGGACTCTACATGCCTGGTTCCCACCGTGAAGCATGGAGGAGGAGGTGTGATGGTGTGGGGGTAATTTGCTGGTGACACTTGGGGATTTATTCAAAATTGAAGGCATACTGAACCAGCATGGCTACCACAGCATCTTGCAGCGGCATGCTATTCCATCCGGTTTGCGTTTAGTTGGACCATCATTTATTTTTCAACAGGACAATGACCCCAAACACACCTCCAGGCTGTGTAAGGGCTATTTGACCATGAAGGAGAGTGATGGGGTGCTGCGCCAGATGACTTGGCCTCCACAGTCACTGGACCTGAACCCAATCGAGATGGTTTGGGGTGAGCTGGACCGCAAAGTGAAAGCAAAAGGGCCAACAAGTGCTAAGCATCTCTGGGAACTCCTTCAAGACTGTTGGAAGACCATTTCAGGTGACTACCTCTTGAAGCTCATCAAGAGAATGCCAAGAGTGTGCAAAGCAGTAATCAAAGCAAAAGGTGGCTACTTTGAAGAACCTAGAATATGACATATTTTCAGTTGTTTCACACTTTTTTGCTATGTATATAATTCCACATGTGTTAATTCATAGTTTTGATGCCTTCAGTGTGAATCTACAATTTTCATAGTCATGAAAATAAAGAAAACTCTTTGAATGAGAAGGTGTGTCCAAACTTTTGGTCTGTACTGTACCTCTCACATCCAGGGCCTCCCAGGTGACGTCTCCTCTGATGTAGACCTTCTCTGTCATCATCTTCTTCATTCGGTCGAGACATAGTCTGCAGAGTATGACGCACAGACATCTTAGCTTCCTCACATTTCTGTACCCTCAAATACTATTCTGAAGAAAAATGAGTGCCCCCCATAGTAATAATGCTCCTCATAGTCCCACTAATAGTAACCCCCTTCTAGATTGCACTCATTAGTAATACTGCCCCCTACAGTGCCCCCAACAGTGATAATGCTCCCAAAGAGTGCCTTCATTAGTAGAAGAGCCCTCCAGTATTAATAATGCCCTTACAGAGCCCCTAGTAGAAGTAAGGCCCCCTTATTGTTCCTCCAGTGGTAATAAAGCTCTCTACAGACCCCTCAATAGTAATAAGGCCCCCCTATTATTCCCCCAGTGGTAATAAAGCTCTATACAGACCCCTCAGTAGTAATAAGGCCCCCCCATTGTAATAGAAAGAATGCAGATCTATAAGTCCCTCCTATAGAGCCCCCAGTAGTAATAAGAATGCCTAATGTCCCCTGGATTTTAAATTCCCCCACAGTGCCCCCAGTATTTATAATGCTCCCTACTGTTATAATGCTCACCCTGAAGTGCCCCAGTATTTATATCGCCCCCTACTGTTATAATGCTCTCCCTGAAGTGCCCCCAGTATTTATAATGCCACCTGCAGTGCCCCTGTAGTCATATTCCTCCGTTTAGTGTCCTCAGAAATTATAATTCCTAAGCCCCTCCACCATACAGTCCCATGTAAATAACACTATTTCCCTCCCTCCTCCATAGAGTCCCATGTAAATGACATCACACCATCTCCCCTGCCCCCTCAAATATACAGTGCCATGAAAATACCATCCCTCTCTATCTACAGCCCCCTCCAAAATACAGTCCCATGTAAATAACATCACACCATCTCTCCTGCCCCCTCCAATATACAGTCCCACGTAAATAACATCACCACCTCCCCAGCCGCTTTCAACATACAGTCCCTTGTAAATAACATTATCCCCCAACATTCAGTCCCATGTAAATAACATCACCCATCCCCTCAACATTCAGTCCCATGTAAATAACATTGCTCCCTCCCCCAGCCGCCTTCAACATGGAGTCCCACGTAAATAACATCACCCCCTCAACATTCAGCTCCATGTAAATAACCTCACTCCCTCCCACAGCAGCCATCAACATGCAATCACTAAGTACAATTCCCCCCCCCCCAAAAAAAAAAAAAAAAAACTGAGCACATATGGTACTGACTGGTGCTCAGCTTTGCAGAACTTGGTGCGTCTGTGCAGACACTGCAGTTTAAAAATTTACTGCAATTAAAAAAGATGATGATACTGCGCCAAAAAAATGAGGCTAGGTGCTGATTAGTGTTGAGCAAAGCAGGTTTCTGATATTACATCTGCATCCGCTTCTTTCAAAACTTTGGAATAATACTGTACGGAGATCCATCTCCGTACAGTATTAGAATGTATGGGCTGTGATGAGCCGAAGTAAGTTATTTGCGAAGTCGCATGTGACTTTGTTAAATAACTTTGGTAATTGATTTTTTAAAGTGGAAAACCACTTTAAAACTTGAAACCGAAATCAGCTTCAGTTCTGAGGTACTAGTCGGAAATGAAGAGGAATTCAGTTTCAAGTACTAATGAGCCCTTCCATTGTAGTAACAGTCCTTATAGGAAATAAATTACCGTCACCGGCAGGGGCACTAAATTAATGGCTCGGCCAGTGAGTTACCAGCTGGGTGGCAACCCTACTCCCAGCATGTCTAGGCCATTATTATTTAATATCAGAGCACGTTACAAAAGTAGGTAGAAGAGGAGAGGACTACAACGCCCAGCATGTCTAGGCCATTATTATTTAAAATCAGAGCACGTTACAAAAGTAGGTATAAGAGGAGAGGACTACAACTCCCAGCATGTCTAGGCCATTGTTGAAGGGGACTACAACTCCCAGCATGTCTAGGCCATTATTAAATATCAGCGCGCGTTACAAGAGGAGGTATAAGAGGAGAGGACTACAACTCCCAGCATGTCTAGGCCATTATTAAATATCAGAGCACGTTACAAGAGGAGGTATAAGAGAGGACTACAACTCCCAGCATGTCTAGGCCATTATTATTTCATATCAGAGCACGTTACAAGAGGAGGTATAAGAGGAGATGACTACAACTCCCAGCATGTCTAGGCCATTATTATATAATATCAGAGCACATTACAGGAGGGGGTATAAGATAAAAGGACTACAACTCCCAGCATTACTAGGCCATTATTATGTAATATCCGAGCAAATTATTGGAGGGGGTATAAGATGATAAGACTACAACTCCCAGCATGTCTAGGCCATTATTATATAATATCAGAGCACATTACAGGAGGGGGTATAAGATAAAAGGACTACAACTCCCAGCATTACTAGGCCATTATTATGTAATATCCGAGCAAATTATAGGAGGAGGTATAAGATGAGAAGACTACAACTCCCAGCATGCCTAGGCCATTATTATCTAATATCAGAGCACATTACAGGAGGGGGTATAAGATGAAAGGACTACAACTCCCAGCATGTCTAGGCCATTATTATTTAATATCACAGCACGTTAACCCTTTTTTCAGAGCTCTTCGGACAATGAAAGGTGGAATCTGCTTGGTTGCTATGGGCAACTAAGCCAGTTTTTTTCACCCCAGTTTTGCTAAATCTCCCCCAATAAGCGAGCACATAAGTAATGTGTGAAGATGTTCTCCATGACGGCCCATGTCCTTAGTAGCAGAGCCGCTCTCCTCCAGACACACATTAGGAGACATTAGGAGCAGTCCCGTGTAAGGCATTGAAGACATGAAGAAAACAGATGAATAGAACTTTACACACTTGACAGAAGATAATTCAAGGACTCCACTGCACAGTAACTGAGGTGCAGCCGGTACAGAGAGGAGAGCAGTGCTGCTACACAGTGCACCGGAAAGCCATTAGTCCAGTCCCCCGGGAGCACTGAGCTTTGGAAGCCCTTGGCAGGGAAACGCTGGCCGCCCTGTGGTGAGCAGAAGCTTCCTCCGCTCTGCTTGTGAGTGGTCGCTGAGGCACACGTGGTCCAGCAAGCAGAGAGCAGCTGCCTGGAGCCGAGCATAGAACGGAGCTGTGCCCGTAGCCAAGCAGGGATCCTGAACACCACCGCCAAAGTGTCTCCTGGAAGATGCTGCTATGAAGGTCGCAGCCAGCATCACTAGGCAGAGGAGCTGCTGCTTCCCTGTCCTCTGCCACCTGCTCGCAACAGCTGCCGGTAAGGTGCTCTGCCTGCAGAGCGATGGAGCTGATAGCATGATCGCATATTACCCTGGAAGGAGTAGTGTGTATGAGGCTCAATAGGGAGGCAATCTGCTGCGGGTGGTGTGCTACTGCGTAATATCGCTCCATGTGTATGGGATCCAGCTCAGGACCATGGAGAGCTGCTGCAGCACTGCATCCATGTGCCCTGTGTACACAGTCTGATGGAGGCAGAGCAAACCCCTATAGCCTATACTGAGCTCCTGACTGCCGCCATCACAGCACTACTGCAGAAGCCTATGTCACACTGGGATCTGCTCGCTTTATACATGGCATACCTTCATGCTTATATAATGACTAGAAATCAGGAAAGGGTTACAGGACCCATATGTATCCTCAGGGAGACCCTGTGCATTCTAAGGATAGGATCTGGCTAAACTCTAAAACCTGGTAATGTGATGGGATCAGGCAAGTAATTGGCCATCACTACAGTCAGGGTCCGGGTTCTCCATGCAGGTTGTATGACCTGTAGATGATGAACATATGTCATTGTCATTGTCAATGTTATTGGTTCTAATTAGGTGTACACTATGAATCATAAATATCATAGAAATTACAAAAACTCGAAATCAAGAGAAAATGTTTTTTTACTCCAGGTTTATGTAACCCTCCCTCTTAGGCATACTTATCTGCTTCCCCAGGATGTAAACTTCGGCACTGCTGCAGCCAATCGCTGGTCACAGCAGCAACCTGCTTCCCTTGCATCACGTGAACATCTGGTCACTGCTGCGGCCAGCGATTGGCTGCAGCAGTGCCGAAGTTTACATTCCAGGAAGGAAGCAGAGCAGCTGAGGCCCGGGAGAGAAGTAGCCCATTAGGTATGCTTCTCTTCACCAGTTTCCAACCCCTTCCCTCCCCCAAAGGTTCACAACCCCTTTATTTGGGTTATCGATTGAACAGCATTTATCCCCTATCCATGGGGCAGGTGATAAATGTCAGATCTCTGGGGGGCCCCGCGTCATTTCTCTGTATGGAGCCGTAGTGCGCATGCTGGTCCACTTTTCCACTCACATCGATGGGACTGATGTAGATAGCGCTCCATAGTTTTGTTTTAGAAATGACATATAAACTAGTCCCACTGAAGTCCATGGAGAAGATGAAGGACATGCGCACCACAGCTCCATTCAGACAGGAGACATGGGATCCTCTGTTCTTGGGATTGTTGGGGGTCCTCAGTGTCCTGGCAGGAAAGACTACTATAACATATCTTACTGCCCATGATGGTCATTTTGTATGACACATAGGCAGAGGACCTCTTAGTGTGAGACGGCAATATACTTTATAGGGAAGGATGGAAACATGGTGGGATCTTGCTCACCTATTATGGTTGTGTATTGGACACCAGTCATGCTTGGAACACGTCAGGGTGCAGCCACGTTCACTGGGTTGTCGATGGATTCAAATCGCCTTCAATCATGGGAAATAAGTAAAAATTCAAGACGGGCGTTCCCTTTTTTCTGACAGTAGACAAAATCCAGAAGTATTGAAGAATGCATATTTATTGATCTGTAAAGTAAGGCGTTTCAAGGCACTGAGTCAATCAAGTGGTTTATATATACAAAAAACACCGAAAGTGACCAGAGTCAGACAGGACTAATAGGCGGAGAACCATTGGGATTGTGAAAGCAATCAGTTTACATCACAGAAGATCAATATAATGTATAGTAATAACGCAGTAGGAGAATGAGACAGGAAGGGGTTACTATGTATCCATGCGTCTAGTATAGTGGTTGGTTGCCTAGGAAACTAAATAAACAAAGGAGACCAGAGCTGGTCCTAAAAGGCTATTGGCTGCTGCCATAAGAAAACCAGTTACTACTGGGAGGATGATTGATGGGCTGAAGCAGTCAATAGTCTGGAGCAGAGCAGGGAACGGGCAGTGCCACCACATTTGGGGGTTGGTAGTAAGGAAAGCTCAGTAGGGGACTCAGAAAAGTTGGGTGGCAGGCAACTGTGCAGATGGCAGATAGAAAGCAGCACTAAGTGCTAGCACCATGATAATGGAAAACGTAGCCACAGGCTGGGAGAAACCAGATGGAGAAGCTGAGTAGGAGCTGAGATGGCTAGGTGTGACAGATCAGGAAAGATGGCTCGCTGGAGGCTGTGTGGATGACTGATAGAAAAGACTCAGGGAGGAGATGTCACATCTGGGGATGAACAGGAATGAACAGCATCAGCCCTGTTAGCAGGCTAAAGTGACACTATGCGAATAGATAGGACAAAGACTGAGCTGTGGATGACAGAAGGGACCAGAGCTCGGGGCTGGCATAGCTACAATGATATAACTGGGCCAGAGTAAGGCAGGGTGAGAAGATGAGCCCAGAAAGATGCCTACTGTAGGGTACTGAAAAGAGTACAGATCAGATGAAAACCAAGCGGAAGCCAAGATTGAGAAGGAAGAGAAGGGGACACGACTATGCAATAAAACAATCCAGCCCCCCAAAAATGCATGTCAAATATCTCTGACGAAAAAAGGCCTAAAAATGCTTCTAAAAAAAACCTCATTACTTTCATGATGTCTTTTGACAAGCCCAAAAACATGTATGATTCTAGTCTCTTTGCCTAAAACAGGCACTGACAGTTAGCACTGGTGCCTTGCAGCGTTTCGGTCCTATGTTCAATGCCAACCAAACCAATCCCTAATTAGCTGACCCCTAATTACACTGGGTGATGTGCTGCCATATAAAAAATGCAATCACCTGACAAATGAGCATTTGCTTGTTTTCTGGGGGATAGAACCTTCATCTAATCCTCTGTCATTGGCCCACGTAAAAGGCCCCTTAGACAATCGGCCACTGCAGTGGACACATAGATACATAGGAACCCCCTCCGTTCTTCTACCATTACTATACAGCATACTGATCTCCTATGATGTATGCTGTTTATTTTCACATTGATCACCGTTATGCATACGCAAATCCCCAGTGTTTTGAGGGGTACCCTTTGCTGTCAGTACCCCCTCCTGGAGCAGGAGGATACTGGAGATGCAGTGCTGCCCAACTCTTCAGCACATCTCCACACCTTACATCTACCCCGTTTTTTTTCATTCGGCATTTCAACTAGAGCAACAGTCCTTAGTCCGAGGGGTACAAAGAAAATACAAGTGTCCTGTTGCAGTTTCTTTGAATTATATGGACATGAGTTTGGCAGCCTCATGAACTATGACGCTTTAAGGGGATCCAGTGACTGTTATTGTTTTGATTTGTCTCAGGCTATGAGGTGCCTCTCCATCTGTGGTAGGTTGTGCCATCCTGCCGACTACGCCAAGGGGTATAGAATAGGTGCAGGCACAGCACTTTAAAATATTACAGTAACACTGTTCACATGGCAGACAGCTTGGAGTTTACTTTAGGCAAAAGAGGGCAATGGACTCGGTGGTTCCCATCTCTGAAAGACGCATTAAGCATGTCGGTGGTCATGTAGAGGCATATTCCTTCCCAAGCTTCTTGGTCCATGAAAAATACTCAGGCCTCTAGGCCACAAATGCCTTAAATCTAGGTCTCCTGTAGCTTGTTACATTTTCCCAGAGCATTTTCCTTTCTACTGCTCCAGTGTTCCCAGTAGATGACACTGGCCAGGTATCCACTTTTCTTCAATCCTGGTAGTACTAACCCATTTTCCAGCTTCTCCTAAGGGACCCCGCTGTCTGACCTGGTATTAAAGATCGTCTGTCCCATACTAACTTAACAAGTGACTATCGACATGGTATATTGTCATCATTGCTCACTGATGGGTAGAAAATATGCCCATGTAAAATGACCCTAAGTCGGAATCTGTCATTTGGATATGGTGACTCCGTCGGTATAACTGGACTCCTGTAGATAATCACAGATAATACGAATCACGAATCCATTCTAAACTAGTTAAATTCTACCCAAATAAAAAAAAAATAGATTCTAAACTACCGTACTTAAATTCTACCCAAATTTAAGGAATTTTTGGCAATTTGTTTCTGGTGAATTTTTTAAAATGTCATCAGCCACTTTTAAGATCAAAAGACAGGAAAGATGAAGGATGAGGATCACATGACGCCATGAGGTGTGTGTATACCAACTGGCAGGCATTTGCCGCCAAAAAGCAAAGATATTTTAGACCATTTAAAATAAAACATAAAAAATCAGACAGGTCAGTTTGTTTTTAAAGAGACGGTTTGTTACCACCGGTAGCCATGTTTTTTCCCCTGACTGCTGTCACTTTAAGATTACTATACAGTCCTACCAGACCCAAGAATGCCATCTACAACTTTTCATGGCAATTGGAGCACTTTTGAGTCAAATCAAACTTATTTGGACCCCATCAAATCACCCGACTGATTCAGCCATATCGAACCCAAATTGGATTTAAATACATTTTCTTATCACTAATTGCTAACTCATTACATTTCATGGCAAATCACACAATGAGCTCTATATAATCATAGTCAACTCTACTACACAAAATACAATTTGTAATAGAACCTGGATAAATGCATTGCTGGTTTCTCCCCTCTAGCTGTGGCCGCATGATGCTGGCAGAATTGTATCAAGCCATACGGAGAAGGGACAGGAGATGTGGAGCTATGTATAAGAGAAACTGAGACCTGTGATCCCTAGGGCAATAGAAAAAGAAATGAGTGTCACATATAAGATGTATTTATGAAAAATAATAATAGTAATATGTATCTTGGTGTAATGGTGTCTGCTACTGATAACATCAGAGAGAAACAGTTGCATGTTTTTTCACATGAGCTCTTCTTTATGTCTTCATTAAGTCTGGGCAAGCCTTCAATATGGCTTTTAATAGAGATTCTCAAGATATTCTTGACATGTAATGAGCTCAATGTAGTATACGCAGATACGCTTATTTGTTGTGCCGGTAAGAGGAACTCTGTGGGGAAGCTTACATAACCATTGACAGTGTTAAGCTTCTCCTACCCCCCTCCTCCCGTATATTCATCATGTAAATAATCTTTGGTCCTCTCCATAAAAGTAGGATAATCCACACTGATTTTTATTTTCTCCGTCAACCTGACATTGTAATCCGGGACAGAATGAAAGTGATCTAACGAGAGGAAGCCATTCCCTCTCCGACCTTTTTATTAACTGTATATCTGCACGTCTAGCAGTTTATGGTTACAGGAGTGCATTCATGTGTTCTGCATATAGGAGACATAGACAAGGTCATTGATTTCTTTACATTGTTAATATCATTCCGGAGATTAATCAACTCTAGATGTGTCAAGTCTATTGGATTGACTCTTTGTTGCCATGGTGATGGTCTATTATTGCATTTCCTAAAATATGCCGCCCGACGAAGGTTATTTTTCCTTATGTTCCTGGTGTTCGTCATTATCTCTCTGCTTCTCCCTGATATTGGAAAAGGATCTTTGATGAAAGGATGGACCCCCCTTTGTGTCTGTCCAGTCCAGGGTTAGCATGCTGACCTGTATTATGTAGTGCTCCTATGATTCAATGGGATGAATTAGTTGAACTATTATTTTTTTTTTCTTCCCAAAACCTGATGCTTGAAATGAGTGAATCAATTCTAAATAAATCCAATTCATTATGAATTTCTCAAAAGATTCTAATTTTGGCTAATCCGAAACGTTCGTGATTCACCTCGCATGAATCTCTCATTTTACAAATCAGAGGATGAAGATAGCATCTGCCACCAAAAAAGCTATAATTTGTGGACCATTTTTTATTCCTTAAAAAAAAAAAAAATAGTCTGTTTGTTACGAGGGGCTACCATGCGTTTACCCATAGCCATATGTGTCACTGACATGTTGTGTTAGAGAGCTTGAAAGGGGTTGGCTACAGTCCTGGGAGACCTCAGATTGTGATACACGCATGTTCAGGGCAGTTGGGGCACTTTTGACTAGGACCGAATCGCATCTGTTGGCCATATCAGCCAAATCAGACCTGAAACTAATTTTGGGAATTTCACTCGTCTCCACCTGATACCATCATTTATTAGACCAAAACCAATATAAATGAGATTGTAAGCTGCACTGTAAATTTTGAAAGCCACAGGTATATTTTGGATTGTGAACACACAGGGTATCAGTTACTCTTTTCCTGAACCTTGTTTCTCTCGGTCGCTGCATACATTCTGCAAAGTAACCTGCATACTACTGCTGTAAAACCTACAGTACATTTCTATGGATCCTCGCAATTCCCTAGGTATCTGGGGTGCTATATATAGATTTCACAGAGCTGCGGTATTCTGGGGAAGCCCATAATAGCTTGGGATGACTCAGATGTCACTGCTCTTCTCGAGAAATGTCTGTAATAGAGATCCATATAAGTAGCGGTCTATCACAAGTACCTGGTGCTGGCAGTTGCAAGATCTCTTGAAAACGGTAGGGGATTTGTAATTATATAAGCACAGCAATGTTCAAAGAAAGAAAAGCAATGAATGCAATTATTCTTCGTACTATTCTACATTCTGCTACAGTCTAGGCCAATATCCATATCCATTTCTGCATTGACAGGGCTGAAAAAGATGTATCCAATATGTTGCATCCTCTGTCAAGCACTGCCGACTGGCAGTTATTTCCCCAGAGGGCAGCCACCTTCCTGGGGGAAGAAGTACTGGTGGCACATCATCAGTATGCCCACAAGTCCTTTATCTGATTGACAAGCAATCCCACACTTCCCACATGAGCAGAGACGTGATTTGGAGGTACTCATTAACTACAGCTCTTGTTGCTATGCAAAGATCTGATCATATTCAGGTACATAGTAAACACAGAGGGAAGATGTAATATTTTGTATAACTTACATATGTTGCAGGCAGCGTGTATAGAATAGAGGAGGCCCCATAGAGAAGATCATTCTGTGCCCATGGACAGAAGAGTAGTACCACGCGGCCAGTGTGTAGTTTTGAAAGCCAAAATCAGAAGTGGATCTTAAAAGAAGAGAAAATATAAAGGACTGATATGATGTCTCCTCTTTTTTGAATTCACTCCTGGTCTTGACTTCCAAAACTGCAAGCGGAAACTTTCCCATGTGGCTGTACCCATACTCATCATCCATGGGCCGAATTACCACCCCATGCTTGCTAACAGTTTAATTCCTCTGGAAAGGGGGTTCATGTACAAGTTCTAGTCACTCAGAGTTTCTCCAAGCTGATATATCGTCTACCTCTATGGTGCCTATGGCCAACAGATCCTACACCATTTACAAAGACGTGAAAAGCACTAAAGACAGAGGTTACATTGTGTCAGTATAGTCTTAAACATAGAGAAAACATACACATAAACAAATTGAAATTGATGCATGCAAGTCAGCCATTCAATATACACTGCCTGTCCCAAAAAAAAGTCGCCACCAAAAAAAAAGAAAAAAAAAAAAAAGGTCACACACTCTAATATTTTGTTGGACCGCCTTTAGCTTTGATTATGGCACACATTCACTGTGGCATTGTTTCGATAAGCTTCTGCAATGTCACAAGATTTATTTCCATCCAGTGTTGCATTAATTTTTCACCAAGATCTTGCATTGATGATGGTAGAGTCTGACTGCTGCGCAAAGCCTTCTCCAGCACATCCCAAAGATTCTAAATGCTCACTGAACCACTCTATCACAATTTGAGCCTGATGAATCCTGGCATTGTCATCTTGGAAAATGCTCGTGCCATCAGGGAAGAAAAAATCCATTGATAGAATAACCTGGTCATTCAGTATGTTCAGGTATCAGCTGACCTCATTCCTGGAGCACATACTGTTGCTGGACCTAGACCTGACCAACTGCAGCAACCCCAGATCATAGCACTGCCCCCACAGGCTGGTACAGTAGGCACTAGGCATGATGGGTGCATCACTTCATCTGCCTCTCTTCTTACCCTGATGCGCCCATCACTCTGGAACAGGGTAAATCTGGACTCATCAGACCACATGACCTCCTTCCATTGCTCCAGAGTCCAATCTTTATGCAAATTAAAGACTTTTTTTTCACTGATTAGTGGTTTTCTTACGGCTACACGGCTGTTCAGTCCCAATCCCTTGAGTTCCCTTTGCATTGTGTATGTGGAAATGCTCTTACTTTCACTATTAAACATAGCCCTTAGTTCTACTGTTGTTTTTCTTCGATTTGATTTCACCAAATGTTTAAGTGATCGCCGATCACGATCATTCAGGATTTTTTCCCCTCCACATTTCTTCCTCGAATACGATGGGTCCCCACTATCCTTCCAGTTTTTAATAATGCGTTGGACAGTTCTTAACCCAATTTTAGTAGTTTCTGCAATCTCCTTAGATGTTTTCTCTGCTTGATGCATGCCAATGATTTGACCCTTCTCAAACAGACTAACATATTTTCCACAACCACGAGATGTGTCTTTCGACATGGTTGTTTAAGAAATGAGAAGCAGCTCATTGCACCAGTTGGGGTTAAATAACTTATTGCCAGCTGACAGATAATCACCCATGCAGTAATTATCCAATAGGAGGCTCATAACTATTTGCTTAGTTAAATCCAGGTGGCAACTTTTTTTTTTTGGGACAGGCAGTGTATGACACCCAACCATGTAATATTTGACTTTACCTGTACAATTTTTGAAAACTGTCTAAGCATCATGGCCATATATACTTTTTCATCAATCAAGTTAAAGGGGTTTTCTAAGTGTTTTATACTGATGACCTATCCTCTGTATAGGTGGTCATAAGTATGTGATCGGTGGGGGTCTGACTCCTAGCATCCCAGCCAATTAGCAGTTTAAAGAGGCAGTGAGCATCGCAGCCTTTTCCTAGGCCAGCGACATCGCGTTCATCGGTCACATGGCCTAGGAGCAGCCCAATTGAAGTTAGCGATACCAAGCATAGCTGTTATACAATGGACAGCACTGTGCTTGGTAAGCTGCGAGGAGGCTATGGCTCACACCAGAGCACCGCGGCCTCTTCAAACAGATGATTGTCGGGGGTGCCAGGTATAAGTCCGCCCACCGATCACATACATACATAAAAAACCTGGAAAACTCCATGTAGGTATTTGGCAAGTCTGGAGTCATTTGAAGATGTAGATCAATATTTATTGAGCTGTTTGATAATATTAATATTAGCTAGTATGCCAGTCTGCTGTGAGTGGGTTGTACCATATGCCTTATGTTGTGCTGTTGTATCTGATTTTATTTATTTTTATGTTTGCCGTTGATTTGAAATGATACGTTGTGACTGATTTTCTATACTTCTTATGGCATTGCTCTCTGATAACCAAGCACACTTGCATTTTTCTTTTCTGGCATAGAGTTCCGTCCTAGGGGCTCTATACCGGAAAAGAACTGATCAGTTTTATCCCTATGCATTCTGAATGGAGAGCAATCCGTTCAGGATGCATCAGGATGTCTTCAGTTCAGTCTTATTACGCAGCATCCGTCCTTCCGTCTTATGGATTCCGTTATTTTTTACGTTATAACCATGTTATAACGGAAAGCCATAACGGAATCCCTAACGCTAGTGTGAACCCGCCCTTACTGGTATAAGTGGCTACATCTCCGGTTTGAATTCCAACAGGCTGTTCTGGCAGAGAACAGCCTGCTGTAATTCTCCGGTTCCAGCGCTGCCCGATGCGGACGGAATGTCTGCCAGCCTCGTAATATATGATGTCCGGCAGAGATCCATATGCATTCCGGCAGACAAGCAGAGATCTGGCCGGACACAAACCGCTGCATGCTTGCTGGTGCGGCATGGAGATGTGAAAGTAGTCTTAGTTTGATCCCGGGATATGTCAGATTACCAGTTTGGGCCAGTGAAGGACTTTTTTCCACTTAATGGCAAATTGGTCTGTGCCTTTCAAGTTTACCCTTCATTACCTTGTTTGAACCAAAGAAAGACAAAACAGAACCCACTGGGTGATTGTAGTTGATTTTGTAGTAGGCCTCATCCCAGAGGTGTAGGTAGGGTTTCCTTCACCCAGACAAAATGCCCTCACCCGAAACTAAAGCTAGTCATATACGCTACATTATTTTAATTTTGTCCAAAAGTACAATTTTTGTTGGGAACAGCTATCCATCTAAAGTGTTTGGAGGTCTCCAAACTCTACTCTGGCAGAGAAGGCTCAAGTTGGATTTTAGCGTACCAACCATTTTTTGCTCAGGATAGGTAAACCAGTGCCAGAGGAGTCTAGCAGAAGCTTTTTCCTCTCTCTTCATTCAGAACACTTGCACGCTTGGCTGAGCAGAGCATGCATGTGTGTGAGTATGGAGATCGAAGAGATAGCTATCTCACCCAGTTAATGTAAAGTCATTTTCTTTATTTTGAAATATATAAAGATACTAATGCACTGCTTGCAGGTGAGCTAGTACTCAGTGTCACTGGACTCAGCAGTCTGGTTCTGTATACTACTGAGGCCCGTTATTGACCATGGTCAATGAGTTATATGAGACGTTGTCTCTGCAGCTAAGACCATGATGACATGGCTGAAGAGTATACTTTATTTTATTATTTTAAAGGGGTTGTCTGGGTTCAGAGCTGAACCCGGACATAGCCCTTTCTTCCCCCACTCAGCCCCTCCGACATGAGCATCAGAGCATTTGATGCTCCGATGCTCTCCTGCTTTTTCTGGAAGTCTGGTGATGTACCAGACTCTCCATGGGTTAGCTAGGTGGAGGCACTAATGGGTGGGCTTTAGCGATGTACTCGCCTGTAAAACGGCTAGCGCAGTGCTAAAGCCCGCCCATCAGTGTCGGTGATGTCACCGGGAACAATGCTATGCAGAAGCTTCCGCCTATCAGTGTAAAAATATAAACAAAAAAGCCCTTGGCCTGAAATGCTCTGATGCTCATGTCAGAGGGGCTGAGTTGGAGAAGAAGGCGATATGTAAGGGTTCAGCTCTAACATCTTTCCAGCCTTTTTCAATTTTTTTTTCGCTTACGCTAGTTTCACACTAGCACTTACATCGTTCAGAAGGCTGTTCTGGCAGAACAGCCTTCAGAGATTAGAGTATACGGCATAGCCGTATACTACCTTTCCCCCTCCGGAGCCCATTGACTATAATGGGACTCAGCAGGGATCCAGCCTTTTCCCCCCATTAGTCCCGCCAAAAACTGCTGTTTGCAGTGGTACAGTATTTGTACGGCCGAATATTGGTACTAATTCCGGAAACAGGCTGGTCCCATTATATTCAATAGGCCCCGACGTTGCTCCGGCAGTTGGAAAAGCCTTCCTGATGATGTAGTTGCTGGGTGAAACTAGCCTTAGACAACTCCTTAAATATCTATATATGCATATTTTTTATATATATATTTAATTATCTATCTATATAATACACATATGAAATTGTGGCGCATTTTTAATGGTGTTTCTCATACCACATACTTGCTGACTGTAACATGAGAGTTTAAATAATTTTACTTAACTGTAGCTTGTAAGTCCACTCATACATATAAGTTTTAGGTAGGGCAGTAACAACCCCCTATTCAACAGTCACCGTTGAGGACGAATCAGGAGAAACCTATCAGCCTTAGGAATTATGACCAAGCAGGATGGCAGAGGGTCTGTCACTGTCTTAGAGGACATATGGAGGACAGAAATTATGGCAGAGGGACACTGTTGTTTTTTTGTTACTGTGCTGGCTTCTGCATTGGTTAATTGATTACACCGTTAGTACACCCCTCTCAGTGTATTAAAGGGTTTCTCCAGGAAATACAAGATGGCCTCCATCAACCCATTCTATAATCTGAATAGAATCGTTTGATTCCACTTGCTGAGAATTGGTCCACCAGGAAATTTCCCTGCGTATAAAGAAGACTTCACAGTCGTCAGATTTAGTTGCATACATGTCTGGAACTGAATATCCAGTCTATTCATCTAATTGGGACTTGCAGAAATCCATGTGCTTCCCACCAAAAGAACCTCATGCAGATGAATAGAAATGATTTTTGATTGGAGAAAATTTCTGCAACTAAAATTGCCGATTTGTGAAGGCATCCTATTTTTACGGTATTTCCGGTAGTTTTTTTGTTTGCAGCAGGCCTTATGACTGATTAACCCTGTATATAATCCTGCAAAGTTATCACATGCTACAGTAAGTTATTACACACATGCTTCCATTCTGATATAAAACTGTACTAAAGCTGCATAGTTAAAAGGAGCTGTGTAAAAAAAACTAAAAAACTTTACTCATCTTTAAAATGTTGCACTGGTCTCACGCCGCCATTCTGTTACATAATCCATGCTGTGCCTCTAGTGATGATGTCCCACTCATCTTTTATATGACCGCTGCAGCCAGTCACCGGCCTCAGCACTCACATTTGCATGAACTCCATGTGAAATCTGCAGGACCAGTAAAACCAGAGTGGCGGCCCAGGAGCAGTGGGACATTTCAAAGGTAAGTACCGTATTTTTCGCCGTATAAGACGCACCGGCGTATAAGACGCACCTAGGTTTTTGGGGAGGAAAATAAGAAAAAAAATATTTTTAACCAAAAGGTGTGCTGTGGGTTTGGAACTAGGTGGTCTGTGGATGGCACTATTACTGGGGATCTGTGGATGACGGACACTGTTATGGGGGGATCTGTGGATGACGGACACTGTTATGGGGGGATCTGTAGATGACGGACACTGTTATGGGGGGATCTGTGGATGACTGACACTGTTATGGGGGGATCTGTGGATGACGGACACTTATGGGGGGATCTGTGGATGACGGACACTGTTATGGGGGGAACTGTGGATGACGGACACTGTTAGGGGGGAACTGTGGATGACAGACACTGTTATGGGGTGATCTGTGGCTTTCACTGTTACAGGGGGATCTGTGGCTGGCACTGTTACAGGGGGGGATCTGTGGATGGCACTGTTATACATGTGTCATCCACAGACCCTCCCAGCCCATAACTGTGCCATCCACAGATCCCCCGCCGCTCCTGTATACTAATATAATATGTCTTATTCAATTAATAGTTATTAAATATGCCTCTTTATTCCTAAAAGTACCTTAAATCCGAAGCGCTTCAGTACAATGCCGGCAGGCCGGGCAGCCGGCGCGGCGCGTCACTCACTGACGTCACTTGCCTGCGCCGCCTGCTTCATTCATAAAGTAGGCGGCGCAGGCACGTGACACCAGGGAGTTACGCTGCCGCCCGCCCGGCCTGCATTGTACGGATGAGCTTAGGATTTAAGGTACTATTAGGCATAAAGGGGCATATTTAATAACCATTCATTGAATATGACATATTTTATTAGTACACCGGAGCGGCGGGGCGGGCCTTTAGTACAGTGACTGCACCGCCCCGCCGCTATTGCCGGCCCCAGCTCCTCCTCCCAGTCCCTCCCCGAGTCCTCGCTCTCTTTACATCGCTGCCAGCGATGTAAAACTGACTGCATTCGCCGTATAAGACGCAGGGGCATTTCTCCCCCATTTTGGGGGAAGAAAAAGTGCGTCTTATACGGCGAAAAATACGGTAGGTAAGTTTTTTTTAATTTTATTTATTTATTTATTTTACATGGCCCCTTTTTAATGTCTTGAAGGGGCACCTTTGTGACTTCCAACTGTTCAGTTAACTGTCATTTAGAGTTAAGCTTAAATTCACCATAGGGTCATAATGTGCCTGAAGGACAATGCGTCTTTCTGTCAGTTGTACTACTCAGATTTAATGGCTCATAAGATTTGTATCCTCACACAACCTGTACTTTATAGCATTACAGTGGTAAAACAATCTTATTTTCTGCCACTGACAGGGTGTAAGGAGGTAGGGAAAACGGATTGTGTTCTCACAGAGACAGGGCTGCAATCAATCTTTCATTTTATAAAACATTCAGATAATGTAGCTATTCTGTGAGCTTGTGTCAAGTTTCTTAAGTGTGTGGGCATTGTCACTTTACAAATCACTCCTCAAGAGGCGCTATGTGCAAAAAAAAAAAAAAAGGGGGGTCAGTCAGCACATCCCAATGCGCAGGTGCACGTCGCCGTGGCTGAAAACACAAAGTAAAAAATACAATGCAACAGCGATCCAGCGATCTGCAAACCAAATAAAGTACAAAAATTTATTATATTGCTAATTCTTTGCTTATAAATTAGAGATGCTTGGCAAATATATTTTGTACAAAATTATTTGGGCCCGTCTGCCACACGTCAAGGCGATCTCTGTAAGACAAGAACCTAACACTAAATTCTACCTGTTATGTGCCATGACAGCGACCATGAAGTTCAGGGGTCTAGGGTCCACATGCATGCTGGGCCCCCTTTGGTTTTCTATCATTTTTGGTGCCATTGAATTCAGGGAATGCAAGTACCAACATGCATACAGAGCAGGCTAAGCTTTATAAGAGGCGCTATGTGACATGATTAAAAAAAAGCCCACCTTAAACTGGCTTACAGGGGGTGTCCGCATAATTAAAATATGTCCCCCACGCAGTAATTGTGGTAGACTCACATATTTCATTCCCCATTGCTTAAACCACCATGTGATGATGCGCCCATATACAACACCAGACACCGCTGCAGCCAATCATTGTCCTTAGCAGTACCACTGAGGCCAGGCATTGGCTACAGGGTTCACATGGAGTATATGGACACATCATCACCACAGCCAAGCAAAAAAGCTCAGCATGGAGAATTGAGGCAGTGGCTCTGCAAGCATTGGGAATGAATAAGTGAGTATTCATTATTTTATTATTTTCTCACAATTGTAGTAGCTACAAAGGGTGTCTCTATCTCTGGAGGACCCAGCACGTCCATGCATTACATGGGCAGTCCATTCCTTTCATTAGGAACCATGTGATGCATTTCCCCTAAGGTGTCACTGCACATTCAATACAATAGAATCTTCTCAGTCCAATTTATGCATATAATTGTTGTAATATTAAGTCTTCACAGATCCTATGTTTAATTCATGGGCACACTTAGTGAAAATGCATCTCTCTATAGTATTTATAGTCTAATTGTTGTACGTTATAGTAACAGCTAAGCGGATACAGTTTATGGTTTTGTTACAGGACAGCCATTTATTAAAGCAATTTGTTATGCATGTACCCGTTAGCGTTTCAAAAATCATTCTCAAAGGCCGGATGACTTGCTAAGAATAGAATTTCATTATAAGTTTTTTTATTCTATTTAATAAAAAAGCCATAATATGGGTTACTCATAAATATATTAGAAATATAAATCAGATGGGTACAGAACACTGTTGGGTATCTCCCTCATTTCCAGTGATAAGATATTGTGTATTAAAAATGAAATAATTTGATGTCTTTTCATGACTTTACTGTAAGAGTTCATCCACATAGCATTCATATTGTAGAAGAAAAACCAACGCGTTTCTGCCATGTGTGGACGAGCTCCAAAGGTGCTCATGTACACTAAAGAGCTGGAGCCGTGAAGTAGCACATAGAGCACCTACTCCTCTGTACTCTAGATGCAAAGCTACTTCTCTGTGGTGCATCTATGTGACAACGATTTAGGCCTCTTTCCCACGACCGTTTATTTTTTTCGTTTACAGGCCGTTTTTTGCATTCCGCATTCGGTCCGTATATGGAACCATTCATTTCAATGGTGCCGCAAAAAAAACAGAATGTACTCCGTGTGCAGTCCGTTTCCGTATTTCCGTTTTTCCATTCCGTTGAAAGATAGAACATGTCCTATTATTGCCCGCAAATCATGTTCCGTGGCTCCATTCAAGTCATTGGGTCCGCAAACAAAACGGAACACATCCGGAAATGCATCCGTATGTCTTCCGTATCCGTTCAGTTTATGCGGAACCATCTATTGAAAATTTTATGCCCAGACCAATTTTATCTATGTAATTACTGTATACTGTATATGCCATATGGAAAAACGGAACAGAAAAGCAGAACTGAAACGGAAACAAAAAACGGAACAACAGATCCGTGAGAGGAAACTCATAAGGAGCTGCAATACTTCCATGTACATGCACCCTTGGGAAGGGTTACCAAAAATTAAATACACCGAGGCCAGTTCTCGACTGTTCATAGGACTGGACCAGAAGACCACTGAATGGAGCCAGAGAGCTGGAATGAAGCAGCAGAGGGCAGGGGAGTTTTAAACAGGTCCAACGCACTGTGGGGGAAAGGCAAATAAAATGTCCACAAGATGGGCAACCCATTTCAGTTTATTTTACACAGCTATTTATATGACTACAAATATTCACAATCTCCTCAATCTCTGACATTTTCCTTCCTGTTTTTATTTTTTTTGTTTTAGTTTTATATATTTAATGCACAATATGTCATTGATTTCCTCTTCTGTTCCAACAGAGTGCTTCTCTGGAGACCATGATCATATCTTGGCAGTCCGTGAGAAGAGGACCTGGAAACCCAGATTCATTTACAGTCATGTACAAAGTATTGAAAAGAGTTTGGATCTAGAAAGGCAGAAAAAGCCTGAACACAATTTTCATTCTTCCCACTTGAAAATCAGTAAATATATTGACCCCAAGTTTGTAAGCTCAGCTTTCCCTCGATCAACTCGCGACCAGCCATTGAATCTGCTGGCCTCAGAGGATCGAGATGTTGAAGTGGAAAATCTTCCTGTTCCACAATCGAGTGTGATTTTAGTGGTAAGTATGTTAAAACTGTTGATTAAACTAAAAACTAGTCAACACATTGAAAGTGGATATCTGCAGTGGTTACCTATATTAGGCAACCTCTTTTCGTATTCCCTATTAGGGTTTATGGGAATAATAGAGGGAATTTCCAACTGAGGACCACCAGAGCACAGAACGACTGCAAGGAGCACTTTTCTATATGAAGGGACAATGGGAGTAATGCTAAATTCGGCCTAGTTGGTGGTTTCTTCCTATCAATAACAGCGTCTGGTTCAGAGTTCAGCAATCTCCCACGTGCCAGCTGTGAAACTACAGCTCCCAGCTTGCTCCATTCACTTCTACGGGAGCATGCTGAGGTTCGTAGTTCACTAACATCTGGAGTGCCGGTGGTTGATGACCCCTGCTCTACTTGTACGTGTTTTCAAGCAAAAAACGGTCAAAAATATATGTTCATATGTGCGTCACTGTTGCTAGAAGTTAGTAAGAAACAAAAGCCATAAGGAACGTAATAGTCCCCTGGTCAGAGTAGTTAGTTGTCAAGAATGGTCGATTTTAAGGGGAAAAATGACTTCCCAAATACTGTATGTGAAAACAAACCCCAGAATCATCAATAGAGATGAGCAAAGTTTTTGAAATTTTGATTTGGCTGCTACGCCTGAATTTTGCAAAAAGATTTGCTTTGTGGCAAAGTACTTCATCACAAAGCACATTTTTTGTAAGTAGGGGGTGCAATGACAGGCAGTTGCTATAGCGCTGCCCCCCATCATTGTACCCCTCAGATACCGCGTTCATACATGATCGCAGTAATAATACAGTGTAAGGCCCCCTGCACACGAATGTGTGCTTCCCATTGCCGTATTGCGGATCCGCAATACACGGGTGCCGTTCCATGGGTATTGTGCATCACGGATGCGGACACATTCCGTGGGGTTTCGTCCCGTACTTCCGTTCCGCAAAAAGATAGAACATGTCCTATTCTTTTGCGGAACGGCCGATCGTGGACCCATTAAAGTGAATAGGTCCACGATCCGCTGCGGCTGCCCCACAGACTCGCAAAACGACCACGGGGTGCACACGTTCGTGTGCAGGGGGCCTAAAATTAACATAAAAAAATGTAATCATACTTACCGCCTCCATTTGCTCACAATGGGCCAGCTGCAGCCATCTTGCTTGAAGATGTTGCGCAAGATCTTGCTCGGCCTGGATTTCGGCCGGGATCTTTAATCAAGATGGTGGTGCCTGGCCTGTTGTGAGCAAATGGAGGAGGTAATTTTTCAGGTTAAATCAATTTGCTACCACGAAGAATAAAGAAATTTGGCTTTGCCGGTGAATTGAATATATTTGATTTGCTCATCTCTAATCATCTAGCAAAAAAATATTTGCCACCAAAGAAGTTTTTTTTTTTTTTTTACTACATCAGTTGTAGTTAAGACAAATATGACATTCAATTTATGCTGATTTTCTTCTATATAAAAAGTTGCACCTTTTGACTCTATATGAGACCTAAAATTTATTTTTGACTGCAGTTAAAGCACCTTTCAGCCAGCCATACAGGAGCGGCATGTTCAGTACAGGGATGAGGATCAGATCCAGTCACTGAAATGTTTCCCAAAGGGTTTTTCTGCCTTGTTATCTTGTTATTGCAGTTTAGAAATGTCCTTTCCTCAGTATCCCTTACAGCATGCTTAAATATTGCATAAATTAGAAATAATGAGAATATAGTGAAGTATCATGCGGTTAATAAGCTACACTATTTTTGCTGTTTGCTAGATATTTAATTAAATATCAAAATGTACGAATTATACGAAGCAGTTTCCAAACAAGGCCTAAGGCCGAATGTGTTCCGCGGCCGAGAGCGGTCCGTGGTATGCCGGCCTGGATTCTTGTTCAGAGCAGGAGCGCACGGAGTCATTGGTTGTTATGACGTTGTGCGCTTCATGCCGCCGCTGCACTACAGTAATAGACTGGTATGATCTATACGAATGTATTACTGTACAGCAGCGGCGGCATTAAGCGCACGGCGTCATAGCAACTAATGACGCCGTGCGCTCCTGCTTTGAACAGGAATCCAGCCCGGCATACCACGGACCGCTCTCGGCCACGGAACACGGCCGTGTGCATTCGGCCTTAGGCCTCATGCACACGACCGTTGTTGTGTTCCGTTCCGCAAAATGGGGTTCCGTTGTTCCATGATCCGTTTCCGTTTTTGTTTCCGGGTGTCTTCCTTTATTTTTGGAGGACCACCAGACATAAAGGAAAGTAAAAAAAAAGTCTAAGTCAGGTTTGCCATGCAAATGATAGGAAAATAACGGACGCGGACGCACAGGACGCGGATGACAATCTTGTGTGCCTCCGCTTTTTTTTGCGGTCCCATTGAATGGGGCCGCAAACCGTGTTCTGCGAAAATAATAGGGCGGGTTATATTTTTTTGACGAACTGGAACCACGGATCACGGCCGTGGATGACAAACGGTGCATTAGCCGAGTTTTCAACAGACCCATTGAAAGTCAATGAATCCGCAGAAAATCACGAAAAACGGAACAACGGACACGGAATAAAACAACGGTCGTGTGCATGAGGCCTGAGTCAGATGAAGTTTACTGAAGCTTTTTGCCTCAGGGTACGGCCACGCATAAAGAAACAACCATACTCTTCTAGGTGGCTTAGAATTGCATTAGCAAAATTCCCATCAAATTGTGCGGTTTTTGCTGCAGATTTTGGTATGGAAAAGATGTGGATTTGTTGCAGATTTAACCTTCTGCATTGAATAGGGTGAGCTCTGTGCCAGATATCCACATAAATTGACATGCTAACAATTTTGAATCTGCACCACGTCAGGTTATGTGTGTGTACCCACGCAGACTCTCTCCGCAGCATATGGATGAGAACTTTTACAGGGCTTCCGTCAGCAGATTTGTACCTATGACACTGGTTGACCTGTTAGGCTACTTTCACACTCACGTTTTGGCTTTCCGTTGGTGAGATCCGTTCAGGGCTCTCACAAGCGGTCCAAAATGGATAAGTTTTGCCCTAATGCATTCTGAATGGAAAAGGATCCGCTCAGAATGCATCAGTTTGCCTCCGATCAGTCTCCATTCCGCTCTGGAGGCAGACACCAAAACACTGCCTGCAGAGTTTTGGTGTCCGTCTGACGAAGCGGAGCCAAACGTCCTGGCACACAATGTAAGTCAATGGGGACGGATCCGTTTTCTCTGACACAATCTGGCACAATAGAAAACGGATCCATCCCCCATTGACTTTAAATGGTGTTCAAGGCGGATCCGTCATGGCTCTAGAAGACACAATAAGGAAGCGTTTTTGCAGATCCATGACGGGTCCGCAAAAAACGCTAGTGTGAAAGTAGCCTACATGTGCACTTGGCCGCTGAAGGCATCTGTATCGGTCCAATGTTCTCATGTGTCCACATTACTGAGAAATATTATGCTTTATTATATGCGAATGAGCCAACAGGGGCGTTGCCATCATATCTAGAGGCTCCTAGAGGGCATAATGAAGCATTAACCGTAGAAGCTTTGCAACAGTTTTTTTTTTTTTTAAGCTGGTTCCTGCACATAAAGCAAGAGAACTATCTTTTTAAAGGCTCCTGTGCCATGCTGAACAGTCTGTAAATGAAGAACTCCAGGCTGGCTGTAACAGATACACGATATACTAACTTACCATATGCTGTCCCTAATGATAAAACCTGTCTTTCTAAGGGTCCATTCACACGTCCGCAAAATGGGTTTGCATTCGTTCCGCAATCATTTTCTGTCCGCATCCGCATTTGTGGATCCGCACTTCCGTTCCGCAAAAAAATAGAACATGTCCTATTCTTATCCGTTCAAGAAAAGGCATTTTCTATGAGAGTGCCGGCGATGTGCGGTCCGCAAAATGCGGAGCGAACATTGCCGGTGTCCGTGATTTGCGGATCAGAAATTTGCGGATCTGCAAAACACATACAGACGTGTGAATGGACCCTAACAAGTAATGAAATCTACTTCATCTACTTAGGGTATCTAAATGCTCATGCACACAAACTTATTTTCTTTCCGTGTCCTTTCCGGGTTTTTTTGCGGACCGTATGCAGAACCATTCACTTCAATGGGTCTGCAAAAAAACGGACGTTACTCCGTGCGCATTCTGTTTCCTTATGTCCGTATTTCCGTTCCGCAAAAAAATAGAACATGTCCTTTTATTGTCCGCATTACTGTTCTATGAAAGGCCAGCTGTTCCGTTCCGCAAAATACTGAATGCACTCGGATGTTAACCATATTTTTTGCGGATCGCAAAATACATACGGTCGTGTGCATGAGCCCTAACACTGTCACTGTGAGACCCTAAGAATGGCTATCTTATATATCTAATTGCTTTGTCTGTGACAGACATGTCATATCACATTAGTGGCTGAGCTAAGAATAGGGTCTCTGCTTGGGAGCTAATATAGTGCCTGATGCACCAGCCAATATCCTCCCTTCTGATTGGCTGTCAGGCTGACTGCAAGGCAATGTGGGCATGCCTGCTGCCCAAGACCTCTACCTGGGTTGTGTGATCCTCCTTTTTTCCCTGCCCTGTTTTCCTTAATAGTATACTGAAAATGTAAAGGCTAACTGTCATATTTATTTTATTTGCTAGTTGCTATTGCTTGTCTGTCTCTGGCTAAGAAGACAGGTAGACAGAGGGGCGGTCTTCCACACTGCATGTCTGCATTAGGCTTCAGAGTGAGGAGGCGTGTCTCTCAGTAATCTAATCTGATTGGCTGGCAGGGAGCTGCTGGCTACAGCAAGTGTGTATGGGAAGTGAGGGAAAGCAGTTTTGGCCTCAGAGAACTGGCAGAGGAGCCATCTTGAGAAGGTCCTCATATTAGGGTGCTTTCACACTAGCGTTATTCTTTTCCAGCATTGAGTTCCGTCCTACAGTAGGTATTCCTCAATACCGGAATAGAACTGATCAGTTTTATCCTAATGCATTCTGAATGGAGGATGAAGCATGCTGCGGTTTTATCTCCGTCCAAAATTCTGGAACACTTGGCCGAATGCCTGATCCGGCATTTTTTCCCATTGAAATGCCTTAATCCCTCATCCGGCGCCAAGATTTCCAGCAAAACTAATCCGGCATTGCTGTCTGCGCATGCTCAGACTGCAAAAAATGTGACAAAAAATAAATGCCGGATCCGTTTTTCCGGATTACACCGGAGAGACGGATCTGGCATTTCAGTGCATTAGTCATAAGGATCAGGATCCTGATCCGTCTGACAAATGCCATCAGTTTGCATACGTTTTGACGGATCTGGCAGGCAGTTCCGGCGACGGAACTGCGTGCCCGAATCCTCTGCCGCAAGTGTGAAAGTTCCCCAAAATGTTTAAACAGCCGTAACTAAGGGAAAAACTCAAGGAAAACAGTGGTATGTGAAGAAACTAAAGATTGCTTTATGTATAATGCTGCTGTAGCAGTAACATATGCTAAAATAGATTTTTTGATGAAAACATGACAGTTACCCTTTAAGTTTAAAATGGCAGGTCTGAAACGAATCACCAAACTTGGGATTTGTTTGGAGCTAGAATTTTTGTCAAATTAATAACAAATCTGATTCATTTTGAACCCATTCACTTATCTACCTCTAGTGATTATAAAATACATTTGTAGATAGATATGATTGAATTGATTCTAAACAAATTGAATTTGAACCCAATTTAGTAAAAATTCAAATTGCATTTGAGTTTCCTCTCTCCCTTTCCCTGGGAAAATTCTACCCTAATGAATCTTAAGAAATACTGATTCAACCAAATCAGAATTATTTAAAAAATGCAGGTCGGGTTTTAATTCTAATAAATGGATTCACTCATCTCTAATTTGGACCTAAATTGAATCACTCAACCGATTTGGCTGAATCAAAGCCAAATTTTAAGGGATTTTCTTATCAGTTTTAAAATAGAGATGAGCGAATCGAAGCTGACGAAGTGGAATTCGATCCGAATTTCAGGAATTATTCGATTCGCACCGAGTCTGAATTTCCTCACGCTTCGTGGTAACGAATCGCATTTTTTCCTAAAAAGCCTGCTGCACATGTTAGGACATGGAGCAATGAACTCTGGGAATGAGGGATCACTCACAATGTCATCAGCCAGCCAGCCCTGTGATGTCACATCCCTATAAATAGCCTCAGCCATCTTGGATTCAGCCATTTTCCAGTGTACTTAGTGCAGGGAGAGACGTCAGCAGTAGTGTTGGTCGAGCACCAAGCACAATGGAAGTCAATGGGAGAACCCAAGCATTAAACCTGCTCTGAAGAGGTGAGGGTGTCTGGTTCCTAGTAAAAGGTCAGAAATTGATGGAAACACCACTGAAATGGTTCAGGAACAGCATTGGGAGGATGTCTGGATGCATCTTGGACTCCCAGGTCGCTGCTGGGAACGATGTTGTCCAAGTAGTACGCCACTTTTACAGACTGACAATAATACGCACCAAACCGAAGATAAAATCAATTTTAGATGAAAAATTGTTAGGAAACATTCTTTCCTGTATATTTAATTGTATATAAAGTGCAAATGCTGCCAAAAATTACAAGAAAGAGGCCCTCCGATACAACCTGTATATCACATAAAGGAGGGCCTCATTCACATTGTGGTCCAATTGTTCAGGTAGTGGGACTCCTACACTCATAAAGCAGATGCACTAAGTGAAAAGGCTGCCAAAAATTACAAGGAACCGGCACTCCAATACCCCCTTTATTACACATAAGGGAGGGCATCATACACACCCTTGAAAAATTATGATGGCCTGCTAGTGACCCTCAAAAACATTAGGAGCAAGGGCCTGCTGGTGACCCTCTAAAACATTATGGTTGAGGGCCTGCTGGTGACCCTCAAAAACATTATGGTTGAGGGCCTGCTGGTGACCCTCAAAAACATTATGGGCGAGGGCCTGCTGGTGACCCTCTAAAACATTATTGGCAGCCTAATAAGCATGTTGATATGATGGAGGAGGAGGATGAGAAAAGGGAGACAGAACCATATACCCTTTTTAGTGGTGAAAGGGGTGCATGGGAATACATTTAGAGTGCCTTTATGTTCAGCCGCTTTCCTCTGGTGGAGTAGAGAAGTCAGGGCAATCCAGGCCTTTTTCATTTTTATAAGAGTCAACCAGTCAGCATTTTCAGTTACATACTCTGCAGCCAGCGTTGTCAGCTGGAAATTTTTGGAGCAATTTTTCCACAAGGACCTTCTGGTATTGCACTATTTTGCTCGTCCTCTCCACCACAGGAATGAGAGATAAGAAGTTCTCTTTGTAGCGGGGGTCGAGAAGGGTGAACAACCAATAATCGGTGTTGGCCAAAATGTGTACAACGCGAGGGTCACGGGAAAGGCAGCCTAACATAAAGTCAGCCATGTGTGCCAGAGTCCCAACAGACAAGACTTCGCTGTCCTTATCAGGAGGATGACTCTCAATCTCCTCATCCTCTTCCTCCTCTTCTACCCATCCACAGATGGAATAGAACTTCCATGGGTACTACCCTCTGTAACGGAGGCAATCGTCTCCTGCTCCTCCTCCTCATCCAATTCGTGCTGAGAAGACGAACTGAGGGTGGTCTGGCTATCACCCTGTGTACTTTCTTCAACTATTTCCACCTCTTGCACGTGCAAAGCGTCCGCCTTAATTGTGAGCAGTGAGCGTTTGAGTAGACACAGAAGTGGCATGGTTACGCTGATAATAGCATTATCGCCGCTCACCATCTGTGTTGATTCCTCAAAGTTGCGTAAAACCTCACAGAGGTCAGACATCAATGCCCACTCGTTGCTTGTGAAGAGCAGAAGCTGACTGGAAAGGCGACGACCATGTTGCAGCTGGTATTCCACTACTGCCCTCTGCTGCTCACAAAGCCTGGCCAACATGTGGAACGTGGAGTTCCAGCACGTGCTCACGTCGCACAACAGTCGGTGAGCTGGCAATTGCAAGTGCTGATGCAGCGTTGTCAACCTGTGGAAGCTATCAATAACTTGCGGAAATGGGCACACACGCGGCACACCTTTACCAGTAGCTCAGGCAAATTGGGGAAGGTTTTGAAAAACCACTAAACCACTAGGTTGAACACGTGGGCTAGGCATGGTATGTGTGTGAGCTTGCCGAGCTCCAAAGCCGCCACCAAGTTCCGGCCATTATGAGACACAACCATACCTAGTTGTAGGTTGAGTGGTGAGAGCCACAGCTCAGTCTGGTCTCTTCTCCCCTGCCACAGCTCTGTGGCGGTGTGCTGTTTGTCACCTAAGCAGATAAGCTTAAGCATAGCCTGTTGCCGCTTCCCCACTGCAGTGCTACACTGCTTCCAGCTACTGACTGGTGCTGCAAGATGAGAATTCAGAGGTGGAAATGGAGGAGGAGGCAGAGGAGGAGAAGGGGGGGGGGGGGTTGCAGCCACTAATGTAGGTGGCGGCGGAAACCCTGATGGAAGTAGGGCCCGCAATCCTTGGGGACGGTAGCATCCGGCCTCCACAACGTTCACCCAGTGTTCCGTCAGTGAAATGTAGCGTTCCTGGCCAAAAGCACGTGGTGTGTCAGTCGTTAAGTGGACCTTACCAATAACTGCGTTGGTCAGGGCACGGGTAATGTTACGGGACAGATGCTGGTGTAATGCTGGGACTGCACACCGTTAACAATATTGGCGGCTGGGGACTGCGTGCCGCGGGACAGCCGCCGCCATCAGGCTTTGGAAAGCCTCAGTATCCACAAGCCTAAATAGCAACATTTCCAAGGCCAGCAATTTGGAAAGGTGCGCATTTAGTGCTATGGTCTGTGGGTGGGTGGCTGGGTATTTGCGCTTTCGTTCAAAGGCCTGGGGTATAGACATCTGTATGCCGCGCTGGGACACAGAAGTGAATGTGCTAGCTGATGGTGCTTGAGAAGGTCCAGGTGCATGGCAGGAGGCATCCGGGCCTGCATCTTGGACAGGGGATTGGCCAGCATGTAACACAGGGGAACAGGAGGCAGTGGTGTGAACTACAGACACTGGTTGTGGACCCAGGCGTTCGGCCCACCTATTAGGGTGCTTTGATGCTATGTGGCGGATCATGCTGGTGGTGGTGAGGTTGCTAGTGTTCACGCCCCTGCTCATTTTGGTACAGCACAGGTTGCAAATGACAATTCTTTTATCGTCCACACTTTCATCAAAAAAGTGCCAGACTGTGGAACACCTACCCTTTGGCAAGGGAGATTGCTGCAAGGGGGTGCTCCGGGGAACAATTGCGGGCCTGTTTGGTGTGGCCCACCTTCTCCCTTTTTCCATCCCACTGCCTCTTCCAGCCTTTTGCGGTGCTGTGCATCCCTCCCCCTCCGTACTGCTGTCCTCGCTCAGCTTGCCACCTTTCCAGATTGGGTCAGTGACTTCATCGTCCAGCACCTCCTCTTCCACTTGCTCACTCTGGTCATCCTCCTGACTTGTTGACCTAACAACAACCTCAGTTATTGACAACTCTCATCCTCATCATTAACCTCTTGAGACACTAATTGCGGTTGACTTATTGGCAAGTGTGTCTCATCATCATCATCCACCTCGTGAAACACTAATTGCCATTCCCCACCATCATCTTCTTCTCACTGTGGATGCTCCAGACTTTGGGAATCAGGGCACAAGATCTCCTCATGTCCCTCTTCAAGCGGGCTTGGCGAGAGGCCCAAATTAAGGAATGGCGATGAAAAGATCTTGTTTGCCAAGACTCTCCATGGTGGGTGGAAGGCGTATCAGGGTGAGGATTCTGTTGTCCAGACTCTTGGCTGACAGGGTGGTGCTTAATCGACTGGAAGCATTATCTCCTGCAATCTAACTGACTAGTCGCACTGGTCTGATTTCAAGAGTGGTGTCCTACGCCGCCCTTCAAACTGGGACATGAAGTTAGGTATCGTGGATGAGTGTGTTTCTTGTGCTCTGGCAGCAGGCACAGTTTCACCGCACCCAGGGCCACGGCCTCTGGGTGCACCATCAGCAGCACGGCCACTTCACGTCCCTTACTGCTCGCCTTGCGCATATTAAATTATATATGCTTGCTAGGGCTACACGATATGGAAATTTTGCGCGATTGCGATTAGGGCCCTAAAAATAGCGATAACGATATGCGATGCAATATTTTAAGAGAATTGTGCTAGAGGTCTATTTGCTTGGATTTTCCCATACTAGCCGCTGACGCGGCTGGGTATGACATAGTTATGGGGGATCTGTGGATGGCACTGTTTTGGGGGATCTGTGGATGATGCACTGTTATGGGGGATCTGTGGATGGCACTGTTATGGGGGATCTGTGGATGACACTGTTATGTGGGGGGATCTGTGGATGACGCTATTATGTGGGGGATCTGTGGATGACGCTGTTATGTGGGGGATCTGTGGAGGACACTGTTATGTGGGGGGATCTGTGGAGGACACTGTTATGGGGGATCTGTGGAGGACACTGTTATGGGGGATCTGTGGAGGACACTGTTATGGGGGATCTGTGGAGGACACTGTTATGGGGGATCTGTGGAGGACACTGTTATGGGGGATCTGTGGAGGACACTGTTATGGGGGATCTGTGGAGGACACTGTTATGGGGGATCTGTGGAGGACACTTATGGGGGACCTGTGGATGGCACTGTTATGGGGTGGATCTGTGTATGGCACTGTTATGTGGGTGATCTGTGGATGATGCTGTTATGTGGGGGATCTGTGGAGGACGCTGTTATGGGGGATCTGTGGATGACGCTGTTATGGGGGATCTGTGGAGGACGCTGTTATGGGGAATCTGTGGATGACGCTGTTATGTGGGGGATCTGTGGATGACGCTGTTATGGGGAATCTGTGGATGACCCTGTTATGTGGGGGATCTGTGGATGATGCTGTTATGTGGGGGATCTGTGGATGACGCTGTTATGGGGGATCTGTGGAGGATGCTGTTATGGGGATCTGTGGAGGACACTGTTAATGGGGGATCTGTGGAGGACAGTGTTATGGGGGATCTGTGGAGGACACTGTTATGGGGGATCTGTGGAGGACACTGTTATGGGGGATCTGTGGAGGACACTGTTATGGGGGATCTGTGGAGGACACTGTTATGGGGGATCTGTGGAGGACACTGTTATGGGGGATCTGTGGAGGACACTGTTATGGGGGATCTGTGGAGGACACTTATGGGGGACCTGTGGATGGCACTGTTATGGGGTGGATCTGTGGATGGCACTGTTATAGGGGATGTGTGCTATGACACATAGGGCCATGAGGGGCACCAGCATAAGACACACATATAGCATCTTATGCTGGTCCCCCTCATGGCCCTATGTGTCCCCTCTCTCCTATTGATAAAATGGCCAGCCTCTGTACTCACTCTCACTATGAATGCACTGCAGCGAGCTGGCCGGCCGGCGCGTGGCTGACGTCACTTAGCTCCTCCCACTGAATTCAGGAAGCAGGAGCGTGACTAAGCGACGTCAGTCATGCGCCGGCCGGCCAGCCAGCTCGCTGACGCTTGCTGCAGTGCATTCATAGTGAGAGTGAGTACAGAGGCTGGCCATTTTATCAATAGGAGAGAGGGGACACATAGGGCCATGAGGGGGACCAGCATAAGATGCTATATGGAGAGAGCTTGTTTCACACAGTAGTAAAATACTTTACACACAAAGCCAGTTATGTGCGCGGGGCCCCTTCATATATAATCGCAGCATTTTCGGGTCAGCCAAATCGCCATATCGCATTTGGCGATTATCGCGATTCGATATTTTTTTTTTTATATATCGTGCAGCCCTAATGCTTGCAAGTATGTCACATGTATAGTAGCGCAGGTTTTGTAAGTGTATGCGCAAATAAAGTACACAGGATGTCACAGATATTTTTAGGATGCTCACACATTAAACAGGAGGTATAGCGCAAGTAATGTCGCTGTCACCAACACCTAATAAAAAATTACACTAAATGAATGTCACTGATATTTAGGATGCACAAACATTATACAGGAGGTATAGCGCAAGTAATGTCGCTGTCAACACTGCCTAATAAAAAATTTCACTGAATAAATGTCACTGATATTTAGGATGCGCACATGTTATACAGGAGATATAGCGCAAGTAATGTTGCTGTCATTACCGCCTAATAAAAAATTACACTGAATTAATGTCACTGATATTTAACGCAGGTAATGTAGCTGCCACCAGCAGCAAAAAAGTTAGACTGAATGTCACTGATATTTCGGATACGCAAACGTTATAGAGGAGATGTAGCGCAGGTAATGTAACTGTCCGCAGCGGACACCGTCTACAGAAAAAGTATACTGGATGTCAGATATTTTTAGGCTGCGCACACGTTACACAGGAGATGTAGCGCAGATAATGTCGCTGTCACCCGCGGCGAAAGAAATTGCACTGAATGTCACTGATATTTCGTATGCGCTAACATTATACTGGAGATGTAGCGCAGGTAATGTAGCTGCCACCAGCAGTAAAAAAGTTAGACTGAATGTCACTGATATTCCGGATACGCAAACGTTATACAGGAGATGTAGCGCAGGTAATGTAAATGTCCGCAGCAGACACCGTCTACGGAAAAAGTACACTGGATGTCACAGATATTTTTAGGCTGCGCACACGTTAGACAGGAGATGTAGCGCAGATAATGTCGCTGTCTGCAGCGGCCAAACAATTGCAATTGAATTATTAAAGGGTTTCTACCACTTTGTTTTCACATAATTAGCTTTCAGACACTAGCGATCCGCTAGTGTCTGTTCTGCCAAACAATCCTGATATAATAGCTTTTGGGGCAGCCGTTTCGCTAAAAAAAGAACTTATATTGATATGCTAATGACCCTCTAGGTGCTATGGGGGCATCATTAGCATCTAGAGGATCGGTCTACCTTCACAAAATGCCGCCGCCCAGCGCGTCCCTCCAGCCCGCCCATCTCCTCTGGAATGCGATCAAGCGGATGAATTCTCGCGCATGCGCCGTGCGCGTCTGTATTCAGCGCATGCGCAGTGAATGTCCGACCGCTTCCCTGCTCAGACATCTCCACTGCGCCTGCGCCGATGACTTCATAGTGCTCCGAGGAACAGGCGCAGTGGAGATGTCTGTGCAGAAAGCGGTCGGACATTCACTGCGCATGCGCCGAATACAGACGCGCACGCGCGAGAATTCGTCCGCTTGATCGCATTCCAGAGGAGATGGGCGGGCTGGAGGGACGCGCTGGGCGGCGGCATTTTGTGAAGGTAGACCAATCATCTAGGTGCTAATGACGCCCCCATAGCACCTAGAGGGTCATTAGCATATCAATATAAGTTCTTTTTTTAGCGAAACGGCTGCCCCAAAAGCTATTATATCAGGATTGTTTGGCAGAACAGACACTAGCGGATCGCTAGTGTCTGAAAGCTAATTATGTGAAAACAAAGTGGTAGAAACCCTTTAAGAACTCCATACTAATACGGTGTTGGACCCCCTTTTGCCTTCAGAACTGCCTTAATTCTACATGGCATTGATTCAACAAGGTGCTGATAGCATTCTTTAGAAATCTTGCAGTTGATGGAGATTTGAGGGATGCACATCCAGGCCACAAAGCTCCCCTTCCACCACATCCCAAAGATGCTCTATTGGGTTGAGATCTGGTGACTGTAGGGGCCATTTTAGTACAGTGAACTCATTGTCATGTTCAAGAAACCAATTTGAAATGATTTGAGCTTTGTGACATGGTGCATTATCCTGCTGGAAGTAGCCATCAGAGGATGGGTACATGGTGGTCATGAAGGGATGGACATGGTCAGAAACAATGCTCAGGTAGCCCGTGGCATTTAAACGATGGCCAATTGGCACTAAGGGGCCTAAAGTGTGCCCAGAAAACATCCCCCACACCATTACACCACCACCATCAGCCTGCACAGTGGTAACAAGGCATGATGGATACATGTTCTCATTCTGTTTATGCCAAATTCGGACTCTACCATTTGAATGTCTCAACAGAAATCGAGACTCATCAGACCAGGCAACATTTTTCCAGTCTTCAACAGTCCAATTTTGGTGACCTTGTGCAAATTGTAGCCTCTTTTTCCTATTTGTAGTGGAGATGAGTGGTACCTGGTGGGGTCTTCTGCTGTTGTAGCCCATGCGCCTCAAGGTTGTGCGTGTTGTGGCTTTACAAATGCTTTGCTGCATACCTCGGTTGTAACGAGTGGTTATTTCAGTCAATGTTGCTCTTCTATCAGCTTGAATCAGTCGGCCCATTCTCCTCTGACCTCTAGCATCAACAAGGCATTTTCGCCCACAGGACTGCCGCATACTGGATGTTTTTCCCTTTTCACACCATTCTTTGTAAACCCTAGAAATGGTTGTGCGTGAAAATCCCAGTAACTGAGCAGATTGTGAAATACTCAGACCGGCCCGTCTCAAAAAACCATGCCACGCTCAAAATTGCTTAAATCACATTTCTTTCCCATTCTGACATTCAGTTTGGAGTTCAGGAGATTGTCTTGACCAGGACCACAACCCTACATGCATTGAAGCAACTGCCATGTGATTGGTTGACTAGATAATCGCATTAATGAGAAATAGAACAGGTGTTCCTAATAATTCTTTAGGTGAGTGTATATTGCTGCCAGATACAACTATAGTCCTTAAAAAGACTTTTGGGTCTCTAACAAGTTTTAGCAATTTAGGCACAGGTCGCAGCAGAGCAAGGGGGCGTGGCCGCAGGGGTCACTTCGAGAGGCCTAAGCTCCCAGTGTCAGCTAGCGGTCGTGTCTTGACCAGCAACCCAGCGGTTCTAGAATGGTTGACTTATCTTTGACTTCGTCGCAAGTGACATCAGACTCCTCCAGCCAAGAGTCGGTGGGTTCGTCAGACACAACCCTTAGTTGGCATGGCCTGGAAGCAGGCCCTGTGCCCTCACCTGTCCTCAACCTGTCTTTGTCCTTTTCTGTTCCCTCAGCCAAAGAAGTACTATATGCTGTGGGCTCAGCTCCACTATACAGCGAGTACGAGCTACTAGAGGACAGTCAGCAGCTACTGCCCAGCCAAGATCCGAAGGAGACATCCGCCGCTTCCTCCGATAGGTGGGCAAGTAGTGATGAGGAGAGTGGCGTGGGAGCTGGTTTTGCGAGTGTGTGGAGCTGTAACTACGGTCAAGGACAATATATGTCCTTTATGGCCCACTGGATAAATGTGGTTCCTGCCCAACCAAACCAGCAACTTGGCCAGGTGACGCCACTTCTGCCTCCACGTTCTCACGCCGTTGGTCCTGCGACAATGTCCGCTTTTGCCTCCTCATCCTCCACCTTGTCCTCAGCCTCCACTGCAGGAACAACTCACAGTGCTCCTCCAGTATCCGACATGTTCAGGGCACAGCGGTGTCACGCTATTCTGCACCTATTTTGCCTAGGTTAACGGAGTCACACAGGGGAAGAACTGCTCTGCGTCCTTCATTAAGAAATTGAATCCTGGCTTTCTCCACGACAACTCAAAATCGGAACCATGGTGACTGACCGACAACGGGAAGAACATGGTGTCAGCGCTGCGCCGAGGAGGGCTGAGCCATGCGCACTGCATAGCGCACGTGTTTAATCTGGTTGTCAAGCGTTTACTGAAATCTTTCACCCATCTGCAAGACATCCTAAAAATGGCCAGGAAACTTTGCATGCACTTCAGCCACTCGTACACCGCCAATCACATCCTCCTTGAGCTACAGCGGCAGAACGGCGTCCCCCAACATAGGCTGATATGCGACCTTTCCACCCGTTGGAATTCCACCCTCCATATGTTGGACCGACTGTACGAACAGACAAAGGCCATAAACAATTTCGTGATGATACAGGCAGACAGAGGTACTCCCCTGTGTAACTTCGATGTTAGCCAGTGGCAGCTCATGCATGACACCTGCTGTTTGCACGTGCTCTTTGAGGAGGCCATTTTGTCAATCACCAGGACTGCGGGGTTGAACAAATCCACTGACTCATATCCTGGAAAAGATGCTGGTAAATCTGTCTGGTCAGGGGACTGGAGATGTGGCGCCTACATCTCACAGCCACATGAGCGCTGTGGAGGCTGAACTGGAGGAGGAGGATGAGGACATTGGAGCACAAGCAATATGTAGCAAAATGGGTGGTTTTTCTACACAGGTGACAGGAGAGGAGGAGCAGGAACAGCTGACGGAGCAAAAGGGAGATGAGGAAGTGAGGCAGATGACCCAGACACACCATGGCAGTATGTAGTGGAGATGGAGGCAGGGAGTCCCTCTGAGTCACTTGCGCAAATGGCCCAATGCAAGCTCACTTGCTTGCGTAGTGACAGACGAATTGTCACCATTCGGCAGAGGGATGACTACTGCCTCTCCACCTTGTTAGACTCTCGCTACCGGTCCAAAATGGGGGTATTTTTTACACCCACTGAGAGGGAGGACAAAGTGAACTACTATAGTGACATCCTATGTAGTCAGTCAGCTGCTACCTATCTGCGCCATCGTCCATCCTCTCGCAGGTCTGACCAGGGGGGCCCTCTGCGCTCATGTTCCACTGCCATGGCTGCTGGGGTGGGGTGGCAGGAGCAGTACCAGCACCATCAGCAGCAGCCTAAGTCTAGAGTCGCTGATGAGCAGCTTTCTTCACCCGCATAGTGAAGAAACTACTCACCAGCAGCTAGACATAAAGCAGAACCTGAACCAGCAGGTGCTGGCATACTTGAAGTGCACCCGTCATTGAAGATCCACTTGGCTACTGGGCAGCCAAACAAGATTTGTGGCTGCTACTTGCAGAGTTTTCCCTGGAAAAGCTGTCCTGCCCGGCCAGTAGTGTGGCATCAGAGCGGGCGTTTAGTGCGGCAGGGGCCATAGTTACCCCAAGGAGAACTCGCCTGTCCAAAATGTGGAGAGACTGACCTTTGTCAAGATGAATCAGGCGTGGATCAGCTAGGATTTCCACCCACCAATGCCTGATGCATCAGATTAGATCATCCATGCTACCTCACTCAAACCTTGACAAAAGAGACCGGTTTCTTCTCGCTACCTGCCTTAGCTACTATTCTGATGCTGCCATCCGCCTGATGCCACACATCTGATGCCAAGTGCTCCTTACACCCACCATCATTAGCGGGTATTGTTAGTGCCACCCACCTCGCCACTCTGTCACCGGGTCACTTGTGGTCTCCTGATGCTGCTGCCACCTCCGCACTGTCACCTTGCCACTCTGTGGCCTCCTCATGCTGCTGCTGCCACCTCCACACTCTGTCATTGTGCCACTCTGTGATCTCCTGATGCTGCTGCCACCTCCACACTATGTCAACTTGCCACTGAATGATCTCCTGATGCTGCCGTCACCTCCACACTATGTCATTGGGCCACTCTGTGATCTCCTTATGCTGTCGCCACCTCCACACTATGTCATTGGGCCACTCTGCTATTCCAACCCTCCGCACTTCATGACTGGGCCACTATTTTGCCTTTTTTGACTGGTCGACATCATAATTTATTTGACCCTTCTTCTGATCTGTCAGAAGGAAAGAAAAATGAGACGCACAATGGATCCTGTCTATGTAACAGATGTAAGGCCTGTATGGTCCCATCAGAATTGGCTTATGATTTTGTAGCCAAAAGCAGGAGTGGGCACAAAACACAGAAGACATGCAAATATTCTATTCACGTGTCATCTCTATTTTGGATCCACTCCAGTTTTTTGGGGGGCATTAGCAATACTGATGGATTACTGACCAAATGCTGACTGAGTGAAGGCGGATGCTCAACAGACAGGATCCTTTTTTGGGGTGTTATTGTTCTGACGGATCAGAGGAAGGGCAAAATAATCAGTGACGTCAATACAAACTTACTGCTGACCCCCTCTCCACTCTGTCCGGGGGGCTCTACTTGAATAAGCGTTTAATAGAACAGGTTCTGTAGACATCTATGAGGAGTCAGCTGACTGTAAAAGAAGTGCGCTCTTTCTTCCTATAGTAGGATCTTGGGCCTCTGCACAGTTCTTTATACCTGACAATAACATTGACCTGTAAGGTTGAGTTCACACTTGAGTTATTTGGTCAGTTTTGGCCCCGTAACTGCCCAAAGAAGTGAAGTGTGCAGTCTAAGTGTGACGCCTGTCATCTGCATGTCATACTGACTCACAGTATTGTTTCACTACCACAGCCGACTCCTTATGCGTGTTACTGCAAGGCACGGTGTCCTACACCACTATGCAGACTCTCTGTAGCTAGGAAATAGCTGTTTTTTAAACGCGAATCGCCATGAATTAATTCGGATCAAATCAAATCTTTACGGAAAATTTGGCGAAGCAACCGAATCAAATTTTTTTTAGAAATCGCATCTCTAAAAATAATCTACAAATAAAATATTACTCTCTTAAATGATTTGAAGTCACATTTGGAATAGTCTCCTAGAAGACTAAAGCATCCTCCAGTGGGCCCATGTTGTTACATGCCTAGGGACCTAACCTGGATTAGATTTTGTAGCACATTGCTTGTTAATTTGCAACTCAATGAACCCAATTATTCACATGGTTTAATATAGTTTCAAAGCTCTAATGTGCTTGCCATAGTATTATGGATGTAACTCCCAGGGTAGGAGGCATAGAAGCTGCTATGGTGGCCCAATAACTAAAGGGGCCCTTCTCCATCTACAGTATGCACAGTTAGTGATGCACAGTGTGTTCGGAAAATCTATAGTATAACATAAAGAGATGAGCGAATTGATGCGGTTTACATGAAACTCTGTTGACAAATATCACCCCTAAATTGTATGATGTGACCCCTAAATGTGTATGATGTATGATTCTATGATGTGACCCAGTTGTAATTATCTCTTTCTCTATTATCCACAAGTATTATTATGTGTTAAAGCCTTGCTTTGCGTTCAAAATTATAATACTACATATTTAGAATATTTTTTCAATAAATCTGCATCTAATTATGTTAAAGAAAATGTTCAAATAAAATATCTGAATACTTCCTCTATTTATTTCTTAAGCCAGTGATTGTTTTTCTGACTTTTTACCAGTGTCCACTAGAGGCAGCCTACCTGGACGTCTAAACTGCAGTGGAAATAGATTGACATGAGATTGTCTAATTGAGAAGATGGAGCTTTCTGTTACTCTTGTAACAAGAAAAGTCAGTTGTATAGCTTAAGGTACTTTTACACTTGCGGCAGAGGATTCCGGCCGGCAGAGGATCCGGCAATCCGGAAGCAAACGGATGCGTTTGTGAGACGGATCCGGATGCGGATCCGTCTCACAAATGCATTGCAATACCGGATCCGTCTTTCTGGTTGTCATCCGGAAAAACGGATCCGGTATTTATTTTTTTCTCATTTTTAAAGACACTTGGGGCCGGCATTCCAGCAAGTGTTCAGGATTTTTGGCCGGAGAGAAAACTGCAGGATGCTGTGGCCAAAAAACGTAAGAGGGACTGAACTGAAGACATCCTGATGCATCCTGAACGGATTTCTCTCCATTCAGAATGCATTAGGATAAAACCGATCAGTTTTTTTCCGGTATTGAGCGCCGAGGATGGAACTCAATACCGGAAAACTTTAACGCAAGTGTGAAAGTACCCTTAGGCCTATCATACTGATGTATAACCCTATGTACAATGTATTGGTATAACATCTTTTAAATATTGTACTCTTCCCTCAGTGATTCATTTTTTCAGGTTAGCCAAAAGATAAGATTTATGAAGCGTAATAGAAGAGCAACAGAAAGCTCAAAAATCTTGCAAATATAATTTTTCTGGCTTGCCAATAGAGCTATTAATGCTATAATACATTTTTCCTTTTTTGACAGAAAAGTGTTTTACATGACATACATTTTCTGGCTAACATGGTACAGCATTATTTTTCTGTACAACATTAGGTGCATGTACATTTCTAGAAGTTTAGAAGGGCCTGCCAACCACTGACTTTAGACAGTCTTGCACTGGCCCACTGGAGAACATCACAGTTACCGCTTTTTCAATTTGGCAACATAAAAAAGAATTTTGGATACTCACCAATCACCAGAAATGGAAAATAGAGTATTGAGCCCTGCTGCTCCATTCAATGTTTATAGGACGGACAAAAACAACTGAGCACAATGTGTATAACAAGGCAGAATATGTTGGTAAGCAACTGGAGCATATAGCACAAAGTGACTTCCTGAAATCCGCCATACACGTAAGGCGCACTGATCAAGCGGTCACAAGAACTCTGTTCACTTGATCAGTACAGGGGCCTGGCTGTTACTGACAGCCAGGCCTCTACTGTATCTGCTGGCATCACTCAAAATGCCAATGCCGGCGGATTAACTTCTTAGATACCACAGTCAATGCTGACCGCAGCATCTTAGGGAAATACAGAGGGAGGGGACTGCCTCTCTTTTATCGGCTCCCCACCATACCATTGCATGGCTGCCATGGTCCCCAGAAGCCTTACAATAGCCTTAGGGCCTGCAAGAGTGACGCCCCTCCGGGCACCTTACTGGCTCATTTGCATACCAAATAAACTGGATTTTCAGAGGATAAAAACATCTATTGCTGGAACAAAGGCACATCTGGAAATAAGGTACTAAGTGCTATCAGGCCATGGCTTTACTTCAATAGCGATTATCCTGGTGACAGATTTACTTTAACGAAAGGAGAATGGAGAGGCAGAGTGCACAGCAAGCTTTGTGCATCATATGTCCCAGGGCTAGTAACATTGGGAGAGTCATTTGTAGAGAAGGATTGGGTGTACTTGTATATCATAGATTAAATGACAGCATACAATGTCAATCAGCTGCTTCTATGGTCACCAGGATATTGTCATGCATTAAACGAGGCATGGACCTGGGGGGCAGGGATGTGATATCGCCACTTGGTACGGCCTCATCTGGAATATACAGTTCAGTTATGGGCACCAGTCCATAGAAAGGACGCACTGGAACTGGAAAAGGTCTTCAAACTCCTCACATACAGCGCAAAGCGGGATTAAAATAGTTTTCCTGTGATCCTGCAGGAGAACTAGCCATGAACATCATTAGTAACCGGCTGTGAGCTACTGCGGGCGGTGTAGGGGGCATTTTGGTGGTGACAGGTTCCCTTTAAACTACACTATGAACAGCCTCAAAGTAATGGAAAAACCCTCAGTATGATAATAACAGTAAGGGTCCATTCACACGTCCATTCTTTATGGGGCTAGAAGAGATGCGGAAAGCACACAAAAAAAATAGAACATGTCCTATTCTTGTCTGCAATTGCGGACAAGAATAGGCAGTTCTATGGGGGGTGCCGGCCGAGTGTATTGCGGATCCGCAATTTGCAGATCCGCAATTCACTACAGACATGTGAATGGAGCATAAGGGTACATTCACATGATGGTATGAATGGGTCCGCATCCATTCCACAATTTTGCGGAATGGGTGCGGACCCATTTATTTCAAAGGGGCCGCCAAAAATGCGGACAGCACACCGTGTGCTGTCCACATCCATAGCGCCGTTCCGCGACCCCGCAAAAAATATAGAGCAGGTCCTATTCTTGTCCGCAATTGGCATTTCCGTGAATAGGCATTTTCTATATAACGTTGGCCATGTGCAGTCTGCAAAATGCGGAACTCACACGGCCGATATCCATGGTTTGCGGATCCGCAATTTGCGGACAGCAAAACACTTACGGTCGTGTGAATGTAGCCTATAGGTTACCCAACACAAGTTGATAAAATTTATATTTCATTATTTTTTTTGTAATTGTGCTATACTGTATAATCATCTATAGAGGTGTTAATACATTTGCAGAATTATAAGTTAAATAGGAAGACGTGGGATGTACATTGGCAGGGCAAATAAAGGAATATTGTATGTGGAATATTTGCAGATGACAACATCCATTGATCCGTTAACCTGACGAGCGGCAGCATGTGGCCCTGTAAGATCAATGTCATCTTCTTCCGTGATTGCTTTAATTAAACCGCAATCACAAAGTTGTATTTACTTCCACAGTTAGATTGCTAGATTATTAAAAAAATTGCTCTTTCAGATTGGAATTTTTAACTAAAATAACTATGATGCTGAACATAATTTCATGACTTTTATTATTGCCATTCTTCGAAGAAAATGAGGCAATAGAAGCCATTGGAATGAAACGCACTTAATAAAATAATTCCATTTCCCATAAGCTCGTATTTCTAAGTGGCAGATCAATGGTAAGGCTGATTGAGACATAGCTGATGTGCTTTTAAAAGGTTTTGTAAGCCATTCCTCGCCCCGTTATAAATAATATAGCTCGGCATGTTAATGCTTCCTGCATTAGTCAATGGATGGCTGGATTGATTACAAGGTAGGGAGTCGTGTCCGTAATGTATCCAGATTTTCTCCCACCTGAAGGCCAAGGATGAGACTCCCAGAGGACATACCATCCTTATGTTTAGCCCAGATTAATATGGGGCTGTTTTATCTATTGCAAATGGAGCCATTATACTTATGGAACTTGATACCGCAGACATTTCAATTTGACTGGACACTTTGGAGCCGGGCAAATGACATGTATTTGACTTGGGAATATATCACATGCATTCATTTGTACACTTCCTGTGCAATGTCAATGTCATGTTTTGTTTTCTATCATAGTTCTGCCCTTTTTATTTTTGTCAGTATCAAGCTCCAGTTGGCAGTGCCATATGCTCTCAGCCTGTATAGCAGCACCCTATAGTCCCATGTTCCAGAGCCTTAGGCACGCTGGGAGTCATTTATTATACTGAAATCCGCCTATATTATGTGTATTTCAGGCGCAGATGGTGGCGCAACGATTAGTCATCCGCCACTTTTTCCCACTTACGTCAGGTCTAAAATTTGTGGCGCAGCATGGGCGAGGAAGGGGAAGGTCCAGTAGGCTCGTCTGATTTACCAGAGGCGTAGAAAATTGTCTAGATGTAAGACATCTAGGAAGCTATCTTACACTTAGAACTGGCGGAGGATCCGCTGAAGTTATGAAGAGGCCGGCGTCTCGTCATAACTCTGCGATCCGCCACCAGCTATAGGGGTTTATTAAGACTGGCGTCTAAAACGCAGGCCTTGATAAATGTGCCCCTACTGTGTCTCAATGTATGGTACTTTTCATACTTCCATAACACGGCTTCTGCTGGAATGTGACATTTCTTTTCATCACAGATTGTGTATGAAGTCATGAGAAAATACCTATGTGTGCCTTTGTTTTACAAGGGAGGTACAAATTGGCGCCTACAGATTTATATGGGTACCTTACTACAGCTCTTCACAAAGCTGTGATATGCCCATGTGCAAGGGCCTTACCATTCTACTATATACTGATGTATGCCTTGTCAAATCAACATCAGTAACTGAGATGTTTTGGTTAAAAAGACCAATAAGATCCTAAAGAATCACGTTACTATAAACACTTGCTGTATACTATGTCACCATGTCATGCAGACGTAAAAGGTTACAGTTATAAATGAGATGCCACATCAACAAGCAAAAAAAAAACAAAAAACGGCTCCAGCAGTGTGCTGCGGTGTGAATTCTGGCGGGCTTTTGCGGCAGGGAACAGTCTGCCGGAATTCGCCGCATCCAGCACTACCATATGCAGACGTAATGTCCGCCGGGCCCCATTAAGTATAAGCCGGCCGCATTCTGGCGGACAATGCTGGGAATTAGCCAGACTCAAGCCTGTGCATGCTGTGGTTTGTGTCTGGCCGATTCCCGCCATTGTCTGCTGGAATTCACACAGAAGGTGTGAAACTAGACTAAGTTTGACATGTATGTTTTTTGCCAAATTTATTTAAGGACAGTGTTATTTACGGTCACTAGGGGGCACCAAAACACTACCCATATCTTGTTCTGGCTGCAAGCTTCTGAAACCAAATGTTATTCACCTTGTGGCATAGACAATATTCATCAGTAGAGATTTGCCCCTTGTGATGCTTTCATTAATAGTTTGCTTCTCCTGTTATATTCTTATTTTTAAGAGATTGAAGAGGCAGTTTATGTTCATGATGCAGCAGTTATTACTTATTTCCGAACATACAGGTGACTCATGGCACAGAGGAGGTGGAAACCTGGGTAGCTTGGGAGAGTCCAGGCATTTATAGGCTATCATTGCCTTGTGGATCTCCATTGTAGGGATTGGTTTACATCTAATCTTGATGTCATGTCTTACCAATATATGAACAGAGGACCAACATGTAACAAGCACATGCAACGGGTCAGCCAGTTTCATAGGTGCAAATCTTCTGACAGATGCCCTTTAAATAAAATGTCTTAAGATGTCAAGTCAGTCACTTATCGTTGCTCTTGGCCCTAATGTGAAAACAAATGTATTTCAATAATGAAAACTCTACGAGACATTAGATGAGTTTTCATGTCTTTTGGAATGACCGAAACAACATACTGTACATGATTCCTACTGCACATTTTGTCATTGCATGGGTGGATTATTTTAGAGTACAGTTTACAGTAATGCAAGTATAAACTATGAAACCTCAGGGAAAATGTCATGACATGAATACCAGTCAATGATACAATCCATTGACTGCATATTACATTAACAGAATGTAACATTTCATTTCTCCGTGACCACATGAGGACATCTGGGCTAAACCTGTCACATTGCTATGGATCTCATCTATTTCCTCGTCTAAAAGATTATAAATGGAATTTGACATAAAAAATGTAAGAAAAGCACGAACATTACAGTAATGTGAATAAACAAATAATACACAATACTTTGCACTCCATAATAACCATTTACTATGTTACTTTCTTATTTTCCTATCTTATTAATGAATAACGTCTCCTGTGATTTGTGAGCTCCAAGAATTCTGAACCAATAAAGTATGAGAAAAACATGAAACCTTAAAAACTGCATATTGAATGTCAGTTGTTTGCAAAAAAAAATAAAAAATTGCAACAAAAGCAGAAGCGGTTGTATAATAGGGGAAAGGTGCCACAGCAGTGAATTTACCATGGATATGTCCGCAAACTTGCATCTACAATACTCAATGCGAATTTCTGAGAAATATAATCTAACCAAAATCTTTATGATGTCTTGTACATGACCTTGGACGCAGGGTGCCATAAAACAGTCTGCATCTATTAATATGTCTACAGGGCAACCACAATGGATTTCAAACTCTTTGAAGCCTTGAAGGATATTACCACAAACATCCTGTAGCTTATAGAGGTTTTCTAATCTTTTAAAACTGTACAGATGTATTGACTGCAGTAAGATTGGTCACTAATGTGCTGATTTTAGCCGAGGTGTCTCTCTGTTAGGCCTCTTTCACACAACCGTATGGCTTTTTCAGTGTTTTGCGGTCCGTTTTAAACGGATCCGTTGTTCCGTTTTTTGTTTCCGTTCCGTTTTTCCGTTCCGTTTTTCCGTATGGCATATACAGTATACAGTAATTTCATAGAAAAAATTGGGCTGGGCAGAACATTTTCAATAGATGGGTCTGCAAAAAACGGAACGGATACGGAAGACATACGGATGCATTTCCGTATGTGTTCCGTTTTTTTGCGGATCCATTGACTTGAATAGAGCCACGGAACGTGATTTGCGGGCAATAATAGGACATGTTCTATCTTTAAACAGAACGGAAAAATGGAAATACGGAAACGGAATGCACACGGAGTACATTCAGTTTTTTTTGCGGAACCATTGAAATGAATGGTTCCGTATACGGACCGTATACGGTCCGCAAAAATCGGCCCGCAAAACGGAAAAAAAAAACGGTCGTGTGAAAGAGGCCTAAGGCTACTTTCACACTAGCGTTTTTACTGGATCCGTCAGGGTTCAGCAAAAACACCTTTGTTACTGATAATACAACCATCTGCATCCGCTATGAACGGATCCGGTTGTATTATCTTTAACATTGTAACAATAACTTTTACAAAGACAGGTGCACTCTGCGGTCTTACTAAACCCTCATACTGATGTAAAATTGACAGATTAGCCAATATATCCTACTGTGGAGGACATGTCTGAGCCCGAGCACCGCGCCAAGGTTTCTCAAGTAGCTCGGGATCTAACGCTAAACCTACCTGTGCCGTATGGGCAATACCAGGGGCCAGTGGGCAAATTACAGGTGCGCAAGGTCCGACTCACAGCAAACTCCCAGTAACCTCCAGCATGTGACCATGCTTTCAATGGGAGGAGGCAGAGAGCTTTGAGCCCCACCCAAGACTGGCTGATATAGCCCAGGCCTTACATGTGCACCAGAATGCTGCCTGTGGATGGAAATAAAGGCACATTCAGACTAGGAGTTTCTACACCTCCAAACAATTCTATATATAAATTACAAATTAGCGTGGTAATGAAAAGCAGGAAGTGTTCAACCCCATATGCAGTGGTGCATCTATACCGGGTGGGGGGGGGGGGCATTGCCAAGACGGATCATCATTAACTCCATTGAACGTAAATGGAGGACAGATCCGTTTTCTATTGTGGCAGATTGTGGCAGAGAAAACTGATCTGTCCCTATTGACTTGCATTGGGGGTCATGCCAGATCCGTCTTGCTCCGCATCCCAGGACGGAAAGCAAAATACAACATGTTGCGGTTTGCTCTCCGGTATGGGAAGGCAACTAAACGGAACGGAATGCATTTTGGAGCATTCCGTTCTGTTCAGTTCAGTTTTGTCCCCATTGACAATGAATGGGGACAAAACTGAAACGTTTTGTCCAATCCTTAAAGGGAACCTGTCATCAACTTTGTGCTGTCCATACTAACAGCAGCATAAAGTCTGTTTTTCTGTAAAAAAAAAAAAAAGCAGAACTGAAAATAAGGTCTGTTTCAGACTGGTGTTAATGGTCCCTGCAGGCTGTTTCGGCAGGGCAACACCCTGTTGGATCCATAACTACCATATGCAACCGTTTGCTGGCGGAAGTCTGTCCGGCGCTATTCACTATATAGGGGACCGGAGGAGATCTGGCCACAAGCAAGGCAATTATCCGGCCACCTCTTGGATCTCCGCCGGTCCCCATTATAGTGAACATGGTAGTTACACATCCGGCCGTTTTTTTCTGGTATCGAGTTCCGTCAACTTAAACACTAGTGTGAAAGTACCCTAAGCCATCTCATTTGAGCTTATCTTTTCTGAGCAGAGGCTGCTGGGCTCTAATGTAAAATCTGTAACAGGTCCCACATAATGTGTTATGAATAGTACTGGACCCATCATACAAGACAAAGACCACTTGTTCCCGCCTCAGGCTGCAGGCCCCAGTTAGTTACTTCCCCGTTTTTGACCCTGTGCATGCAAAACTGACATGAAATGATAATCACTGCTGAATCTCAGCATGAGGCAATAATTTCCCTATCAGTGGGGTTTCTATCGCTGGGACACAAACCAATCCTTAAAGGGAACCTTTCATCAACTTTGTGCTGTCCATACTAACAGCAGCATAAAGTAGAGACAGGTGAGTTGATTTCAGCGATCTGTCATTTAAAAGTTAAAAGTAAGTGGTTGCCGAGAACCAACATCACAATCATTGCAGACTGGGCCTGGAAAAGAGTCCCGGCCACCTGAGAAGAGTCCTGGTTATTCATGGATTCCTGCTCTCCTGCCCACCTGCTGCTGATTGACAGTCTTCTACCTAGTTTTCTCCCTTTCTCCCTAGGAGAGAACTGACAATCATCAGCAAATGGGTGAGAGAGCAGGAGATTATGAATAACTAGGACTCTTCTCGGGTAGATTTGACTCTTTTCAAGGCCTGGGCTGCAATAATTATGATGCAGGTTCTCGGCAACCACTTACTATTAGCTGATGTGTGACACACCGCTGACATCAGCATTTCTGTCACTATTTTAGGCTACTTTCACACTAGCGTTCGGCTGTCCGCTCGTGAGCTCCGTTTGAAGGGGCTCACGAGCAGACCCGAACGCTTCCGTCCAGCCCTGATGCAGTCTGAATGGATGCGGATCCGCTCAGACTGCATCAGTCTGGCGGCGTTCAGCCTCCGCTCCGCTCGCCTCCGCACGGACAGGCGGACAGCTGAACGCTGCTTGCAGCGTTCGGGTGTCCGCCTGGCCGTGCGGAGGCGTGCGGATCCGTCCAGACGTACAATGTAAGTCAATGGGGACGGATCCGTTTGAAGATGCCACAATATGGCTCAATCTTCAAGCGGATCCGTCCCCCATTGACTTTACATTGAAAGTCTGGACGGATCCGTCCGAGGCTATTTTCACACTTAGCTGTTATATGCCAAAATAATGCAGACGGATCCGTTCTGAACGGAGCCTCCGTCTGCATTATTATGATCGGATCCGTTCAGAACGGATCCGATCGAACGCTAGTGTGAAAGTAGCCTAATGCTGCCCTCAGTAAGATCAGCAAAAAGTTGATGAAAGGTTCCCTTTAAAATGATTTTCCCATACCCAAATACTAAGAGACCAGCAAGCTGGTTAGAGTGATCAGCATTCTTGACCTGCTCCATTAGGACAAGGTACAGGACCCCCATTGTCAGGATCATGGAGGTCCCAAAGGTTGGGCATTCACACTATCCACTAACTTTTAGTAATCACTCTTTTGATTGATCAGACTACTTTTTAATTAGTCAAGGTGACAAATCATTTCTCTTTATTTAGGTTTTACAAGAAGAAAACCAGACAGCTGACAGAAGCATACATTTTAGAACCCCTGTGCATGTCATTTAGAAATTGAAAATTGGGTTCTTAGTGTTAGGTTTGAATAGAGGTAAAATGATCAGCAACCTTTCAAAAAATGTTGCATAAATTCTGTAGCACAGGTGAATACAAGAAATGCCTCTTTCTCCCTCTAGCAGTTTTTTTCTCCTCCTCCCTGAATGCATTTCTGGAGTGTTACAATATTATAGGTTATATTTACTAGATTTCTGGAGAAGGGTCGTTGAACCAGGCAGTTATTCTGATTGCTTGAATAGAGTCGGGAAGGAATGTTTCTCCCCTAAAATGAGGAAAATTGGCTTCTATCTCATAGTTTTTTTTTGCCTTCCTCTGGATCAACTTGCAGGATAACAGGCCGAACTGGATGGACAGATGTCTTTTTTCAGCCTTATAAACTATGTTACTATTAATTTATGCAAATTAAGTTAACAGGATTGAGGGAAAAGGCATACTTATGAAAATATCTTAGAAATATAGTTATGAGATTACAGTTGTTTTTCTGTAAAAAAAAAAA